>NC_091800.1:67454166-67763750 GCF_041296235.1 Equus asinus
ATTTTTACAGGCATTTATGATCATTCTATTGATGTTTTATGTATACACAAATATTTATAAATATATATATTTATGCAAATGGTAACATACTGTATACATTTTTATGCAAGATTTTCTTTTACTTAACGATGTATCTTGAAACTTGTTTCATTTCCTGTATAAGGACTTGCCTCCTTCCCCTGCTCTGTACCCCCACCTCCCACCTCCCGGCCAAAGGTTGCATTTTATTTCACTGTATAGATTTGCCATACCTTATTTAACCAGTGACCTATTATAGTGAATGTCCTGACACGTACAACCTTTCACATAAGTGGGAGCTTATCTCTAAAAGATATTCCTGGAAGTGGAATTGGTGGGGAAAAAGTCATAGACATTGAACGTTTTGATTGACATTGCCACATTTCTCTCTGTGTAAGTTGTGCCAGTTTACTGTCATAACAGCAGCAGCACAGAGCACTTAGAGTCACCATGTTACACAATCTCAGAGGGTGCTGTTCACATGATCGTACATATAGATGGAGTCACGCTTTGCTATTCCTGGTGCTGCGTGAGGCTAGCTCATTGCTCTTCTGTTACTGGGACCCTTGGTTCAAGAGTATGGGTTATTGAACTTCAGAGGGAGTAAATGGATGGATGGAGTTTTCGGGATTCCCTTCAGGCAATTTTTCTCTTTAGGATTGTGCATCATTGCAGAAAAAAGTTGTGTAAGTAAAAACAGACCTCTTAAATATGTGGGGCAAATGGTACACTGAAAGCTAAATGCTTTATCTCTGTATTTGGAATGGTGTATGTGAGTCTCTATCCAAGTGAGGCCAGTATTTGTTTACTAACATGCACTTATGAAGAAGATCAGATTATGAAATTTCTTAGAGGTCTGCTATCTGAGTTTTTAAATCTCGCTTGCTTCATTTTAGACAACAAACATATGGCCATAACTAATTATATGCTTAAATGCTGATACATTTGAAAACCGTTAATGTTACTCTATAAGGGACCTCAGAGGCAACGATAATAAGATATGTGGTTAGAAAGATAGGAGGCATATGTAAAGTGAAATTCTGACCTTTGGAAAGAACTAACAAACTTTGAAGAAATTGATTTGTCAAGAACTGTATTTGACTTTCCTTTCTCTGTGTCTAATATATAGCAACATATTTGCATATATGTGAGTATGTGTATGTATATGTATGTCTTTTGGATATGCACACAGTGGTGTGCTGGAGCCAGCTCACACTGGGCCATAAGGGCCAACTGTTCAATTTTCAGGTGTTTTGTGAGGAGTTTGACTTCACGTCAGTAGCTTGAAATCAGCCACAGTGGGAGAATTGGTGCCAGAAATCGGCAAACACTAAAAATCAGGGTCTTCTTTCCTGGAAAGTTGGTTGTTACACACTTCCCAGTCCACCACTGTACATGTGTATGTGTAATCAATACTCCGTCCAAAAATGAAGAACCCGCAGAACTGTTAAAAAGCCATGTGTTTGCAATGTCTGAGTCCAAGAAGCAGGAAAAAGTAGAAATTAGTGCTGTTGTACTTTTCTCATCAAAGCTTTAATAATGCTTTATAGATTAATTTTACTTATTGTAAGTAGAAATAATGTACATATGTACTATTATAGTTTCCTTTTAATATGTGTGTAATTTCTGGTCATTTTTGGAAATTTTCGTGCCAAAAAAATCTTTTGCAAATAATACACTATAGACATACTAAAAGTATGATTTACTGAGATTCATTGGTGGTAGTTCATGACCCTAAAAGCAATAGGTCATCTAATATTTGATCACAGGAATTAGGAAAACAGGCAAAAGCGCTGCTAGAGAATTAGAGAAACAGACACTTTAAGTTAGAAGGATGGTTGGAGTTCCTGTGACGCTGTACCCTCATTTATAAGAAGGGAGAATGGGAATTAATGCTGTTAGGATTCATGTGAGTTAGCATTTGACTTGCCCTGGTCCAGCATGGCCTGGATTTTAAGTGCTTTCAGTGTGAATATAGAAACTGAGGACTTAAAAGGCATGCAAATGAGTAACATAAAGAGATTGTGTGGTTAATTTTTTCCCTCAGTATTGAAATAGGGAAGAATGACTGTTACTTCAAATATAGATAATGTTAATAACTTGATCAGAATTTAAGGAAATTAAATGTCAGAGTTAGGGCTCTGCTGGTAAATATCATTTATGGAGGGCAGAAGTAATAGACAGTTGTATATAGCCTTGTGGCTTTTGCCATTCTATAAGTAGTAAAATGTGATTTGTCATTCTGTACTTGGTCATGTATTACTCAAGAGGCACAAAGAAATGATGGCTTAGAAATCCTGCGTAAAAATGAACTGAGATGTTTTCTGGATGTGAAAGAGGTTATAAACAGACTATGAAACCTATTTTCATTTATGACTTACTGATCTATAAAGAAAACTTGTAAAACCCAAATTAAGCAGGAGTAATGATAGTTTACTAATAATGTGAGGCAGCTGTGCTAGTTTCTTTTAATAGCGACAGTGCGGTATTAAAATGTAGAGATTTACATGTTAGATCTTTGGGAATGCAAAAAAGACTTATTTCTTAGGGTTCTGATGAATTCAAATTTGTGATAACCTATTTCATTCCAATTTTAAGAATAAAAATTTTTAAGGATGTGACTTTCTCTTAAATGGTAATTTAAGGTTGGACTAATAAGGGCTTTTCCAAGAAGACATGAGATCAGGTCATTAAAGGCATTGCAAGTTCCACCTTGATCTCTCAGATCACTCATTGATAGTTTTCAACAGAGGAATTTTTTACTGCACACTTCACTTCTTCATAAAGTAATTCATGCCAGTTTTCGTTTTCTATCATTTTATTCTTTTTTTGTTGTTGTTGAGGAAGATTAGCCCTGAGCTGACATCTGCTGCCAATCCTTCTCTTTTTGCTGAGGAAAACTGGCCCTGAGCTAACATCCGTGCCCATCTTCTTCTATTTTATATGTGGGAGCCCCGCCACAGCAAGCGATGCACACGTCCACACCTGGGATCCGAACCAGGGAACCCTGGGCTGGCGAACCCTGGGCTGCTGAAGCAGAACTTAACCTCTGCGCCATCTGGCTGGCCCCCTTCTATCATTTTATTCTGATGATTGTTTTGAAAAATCTCTTTAGATATTTGAAGATTCATGTGAAATCACAGCTACTCTTTTGTTTTTCAGGCTAAAAACTCCAATTTTCTATTCCCTTGCCTTTGATATTTCATTTCTAAATGACCTAATGTAAATGAAGTCACTTTGCAAATTGTAAAAATCTATACGAATATGCAATATTGTTTTCAATCGCCATAAATTTTTTCAATGCTTAATTTCAGAATTTTAGGACTGAAACATTTGGGATGGTCTTTAGAATTTGGAAAAAGCCACATATCATTAAAACATTGTCCACTGTTTTCCTTTTAAAGCCAAATGTGACCTGGCCAAATTAACAGTTTATTAGATTGTACACCTAAATTTTCATCAGCTTGTAAGGACAAGGATTTTTATATATGCTTAGGGATAGAATTTTTATGTAACAGGTGAAAAATTAAAAAAAAGAATAAATGTACTTGGATTTATAGTAGACATGAGAATGTTGGGGAAGAATGCATTGTTATGGTTCTCCTGTAGAGATATATGTTGTTGAGCATATTTTTTGTGCTTGTCGATAGGACTGACTGAAATACTGTTTTACTTTATTCACTCATTCTTTGTAACCTTAGTAACTAGCCCCTTAATTTAGATTGTATCCATGTTGACCTAAAAATAAATGATCTATATTTGCATAGTTTTCTCAGGGCTCATTTTTAGCATTTTCTGCATCATGAAAGGTGTTTCAAAGTGGGTTATGTGCATTTCTGTAGGGAAAAAGCATCATGAGAGGATTATTTGAGCGATACGTTCATACATTGTTGAATATACACTGAGCATGAGCATCCCTTGCAGAGTCGGTATGTAGTTCATGGAAGGTAGACTATCCAATGCCATTTGCCCGAACTCCTCTGTCCATGTATGTGCAGGTGTGGATCTGTATCAAAAACTCTGCCAAGTGCATATGGGCAATCTACAAAGTGTAGGTATAGAAGCAAGTCTTGGATAAACTGCATTACAATATTAAAATCTGAATATTAGGGTCTACAGTTAGTGAGAAATCCTTCAGTACACCAGGCACTACTTTAGTGCCTGGGGACATGGCTGTGAACAGGCAGCAGGGTTCCTGTCTACAAGGAGTTGTGGTGGGAATGAGGTGGGTGGATGCAGTATTTCTGGCTACATAAAGACTTAACTGTAAATGAATGCGAGCAAGAGAGCAGTGGAATGCCCCCCACTAAGCATTTTGGCTATCTTCGAGTCAGTACCATTTGCTTTAGCCAAGTCGGGCTTATTTGGAAGCACATGAATATAAAGTTGTTTGGTAAGGTTGGCTAATTGAAGCTAGAAAGGTCTTTTCAAAATGCCACTCTTCTGGTTCATGCACTGCAGTGCTTTCCACTGCTTCTGGAAAGAAGACATAATTGCCTAACGTGGTCCGAAAGACCCTCATTGTGTAGCGCTCTCTACTCCCAGCACACTGACCGGAAGTCTGGCTCCCTCCAGGATCCACCTGCCCTCTGCCTGCCCCCTCCTTCCACAAGACACCTCCTGGTCATCCATCAGGTTTCAGCTCAAGCCTTATATCCTTTGGAAGCCTGCCTTGAGCTCTTTGTCAAGGTCAGAGCCTCTTTTTCTTCCCCCTTCTAATGTCTTTTTGAGGAGCACTTGTAACAGTTGTCATAATCAAACTTAGTTGAAACAAATAAGATGATGATCATTAAGTTTACAAAACATATAAGATAAGTTCGTTTTTTATCACTGAAGGAGAGAAGTAGTGGGTTAAGGATGGGTTTGAAATTATGTATTTTACCCTAGAGAGAAGATATTTTTTGTTAGCAATATTATTTTTCTGAGTGATTATGTACTTGATGAATAATTGGAGGGATGTCACAAATTTGGAAATAATCTGATACGGTATTGACTTAGTCAGGGTTCTATCAGTGAAAAGACAATAAAATTAAATTTTGATTTATTAAAACAGATATAAAGCCTATAATTTTAGAAATGAGTATCTTTGTGACATTTATTTCTCATTCTATCTGCTGAAAATTTGAGTATTGATTTCTACTTTTGTATTTATCAATGTAATAAATATTGATTGTCCTAAAAATGTCCCATTGGCATTTTACAGTCCTAGAGTACTTTCTAAATAAAGAAGTAAATTAAGGCTTGTGTAATTCTATTGTCATGTATTTCTCATTGTAATTCTCCCTTCTTCTGTTCCTTCCCTCTTTTCTGTCTTTCTAGTTTTCTTTTTTTCAATTAAATAAGTGGTACATGAACACAAGCCCCCTGTATACTAGTATGTGGTGTACATATTCTGACACCAGAGATATGAGTAGGTGTTAAAAGTCCCCATAGCCACCTACCATCTCATGCGTCTTCTTAATTAATGTTTCCCACCAGAACTTCTGAGAGTTTACTCATATGAATACACACACACACACACACACACAATATTATATGTATATCTTTATGGATATATAGATAACATTTCTGTCATATCTGGGGATTAGAGAGAATGCATTGTAAAGCAATGTGTTTTCTTTACCCCACTTAGCAAAGAAGTAAAAATCACTTTATTTCTGTACATTGCAATACTTTTCCCTCCTCTTCTCTGTAACTTGCTTTTCAAACCCAAAATATTTTACAGTTCTACTTAAAGTTCTCACCAAAGCCCTTCCAGAATCCCTTATCTAGAACCCCTTCTGCCTTTACCAGCTCCATGTTTTGTATCTCTATCATAGCATTTCACATTTGTCATCCTTTAAACTTTTTTGTGTTTATTTCCCTCAAAAGGAAGTAAAGTCCTAGTGTACATTCCCCCTCAGTGTCTTATATAAATTTTGGGATCTTTGAGAGTCGACACTAACACTCCTTTTCCTTTGCTCCCCTAGTTTGAGGCCAAATGAGAAACAGTATAGAGAAGACCGATAAATGGAGATTAAAGTGACAAATGGAGATTAAAGCTGATGGTAGGTCTGTATTTAGATCTTAGACCGAAAGGGCTTGCTGCCAATTCCCTGCAGAATTTAATAGACTTGCACCCGTGGTTAATGGCACATCTGGACAACTGGAGGCCTCTGTCAGTTTTCCCCCGGGCAAAAAGCTGAACAGAAAGCAAATTCTCTCAAGAGAAAAGCGAGAGTCTGTATTGCAAGCCAGATTCCTTCTTCATCATTCACTAGTTCTGATAACAATTCCTTCTTCCCTGGGTAGACATGCCTAAGGGGACAGGAGAGGCCTGGAATGTTATTTCAACAGAAGTGTCTCCACATGAAACCTTAGTGCTTGGGGAAGAAGCTTGTACTCAACTGTAGACCTTACATCTCCCTACATTGTCTTCTGTTTCAACCAACTTTTAACTCAATTAAGTTACTTAAAATTGACTTAGTGGTCAGATCTGTCTCCCTGTCCTGCCTACCCTCCCCTGAGACATGAAGATATTGTCTGGAAAACACCGAATAATATCTTCCTCTTTCTGAAACAGCTAGGGCTTAAGGGAAAAGTACTCAGAAATCTTTGCTATAAAAATTACAATCTAGATAATTCTAAAGTGATTGGTAAAATGGCAGCTTGATGTGTGTGAAATATAGCTTCAGAGTATATATAAACTCTTACACAGAGATCTGAAAGGAAGACATGACTGGAAATAGACCAACATAAGTAAACAATATAACCATAGTTAGAATTTTTGAGGAAGATTAAATGAGTGATTTAAATGTTTACTCATTTTTTTCTTGAGCTTGAGTGAATCTGTGGATCTTATATGTTAGATACAGAGGTTAATTATGCATAGAGTGTCATATCCTTTGGAAAGAAATATGAGTGGAATATCTCAGCCTTTTGAGTATTCTGAGTGATAACTTATTGTTAAAATGGGAGCTATAATAGTGGTAGACAAAGAACTAATTTTTCTTAACAGACTGCTAAAATTTAGTAATAGTGCTTTTCAGACTAAAGAACCAGGACTTGCTGGTTACCATTGAAGACTAGTAATTAACTCTTTCACTTACTTGGACTACACATGACTAATGAATAATAAACTATTCCTTCTTAAGTTTTGTAAATTCTAGAATCCAGTTTATTTTGTGCCAATGGGATTGTAGCTATTTATTGGCTATCAAGATAGAGTTAAAATCTTTTTACTGGCATTATAGTAAAAAATAAGCCATAGTTTTGTACTTAACATTAACTCTTCAGATGAGATAAATTGGATAATATAAACTAGGCCACTTTGGGACATCTTATTTTCAAATTTGGAAATGTGACTAGTTTGAGCGATTTAATAAAGTTACAGCTAAGTTGTAATTTTAATGACACAGCTTTAAGAACATGTAAGTTATCTTTAAATGATACGTTTACCAAATGAATAAGATAAAATTAAAACTGAGTGGGGATTTAATCATGATAAATGAATTTATATTACCTTTGAAACTGCCTTTTAAAAATTCCAACAGTAGTCACTTCATTTGAGAAATAATTTACAGAACAATGATCCAAATGATTTTGAGCAGTGGAATTTGAGAGGAAATTGAAGAATGAGGCAATTCATTGTCTGTATATATATATATATATATATATATATCTTAGAAAATGTGTCTGAATGATGTGATTCGAATAGAGTTATAGTGTTTATAAGTTTTGCAAAACACAGATTGTTGAGATACAGTAATACAGGTTGTGAAGATTTTTAAATAATTCATGTAAGGTATCAGAGTGGAGCTCCAACAATTTATTCTAGTCTTATTTGGATATAATGTCTGTGAATGCTTCAGTAAATGAGGTTATAAATATTCCTCTGTTTTATCACTGGTAACAGCTGAGAATCTCTGAACAGACATTGGACTGCAGAATCCAGATCTTCCATGCCTGCTCATACCCATTAACTTTTCCAACTTTGTTTCCATGCTAGATATCAGCAGTTCAGGAACATTTGTGTTAATCAGCTGCAGAAACAGAATTATACTTCTTTGTATTAGAATTTGGAAAAGCTGTCACCTGGTTATCCATAAAATGACAGGTGGTAGGCTTTATTCTTATTAAAAACTCAGGACAAAAGAAAGATAGGCAGTTCTTAAGGACAAGGCAAAATGCTTCACCCACTTCTTAACAAAGCTACGAGCTGAAATACAACTTGTAAAGCCAAATATGAATCAGCCGCACCCTAGAAAGGCAAATAGTCTCCTGAAGGCTGCGAAAAACCTTTTACTTCTCTCTGAAATCTAGGAATGAATTTTCCAAATTATTTTTACAAAAATCTAGTCTGAATCGTATCTAGGTAAACAAAGTTGCACTTTAAGAGAGATATTAAAAAGAGTCGAACACATAGTCCATTAGTAATATTTCAGATTTAACAACAGACTCAGTCCTTTGCTGCTAAGCTGATAGAATTCATTTGCCTCAAAGTTAAAAAAGTATTTTACGTGTCAAAATTTTACTTTGTCAAAGAAATTTTAGGTACTTTAGTAGTTTGCATTGCTCTTCATGTTCCCTTTAAGATCAACAGACTGATTTCCTTTTTTTCCCCAAGGGAAATGAGTGAAGCTGTCTTCAAGAAACTTCTGTATAAGAAATTTAAAACTTCAGAAGGTAGTTGTAAAAGTTACTCACCTAGACATTCATTCATTCATGTGATCATTATCTACTAAATATGAACTATGTCAGTCCCTAAGTTATTCATTTTGGTGAGCAACACCACATGAACAAATGAGTAATGTGCCATTCTTTGGAGGAATTTAGTAGATTTATTCTGGAAATGATATAAATAATGTCTTGCTCCCTTAAGTGTCCTTTTAGTATCAATACAAAAGTAATATGTTCAGTATCAAAATATTGAATTCTATACTGTAATGAATGGATTCCAAAGGAGGACATGATTCTTTGCCACATAGAGATTTTATTCTAAAATATTTATAGTATCAATATGTTCATTCATTTATTCAACCACACACTCATGTGCCATATAATGACATTTTCAATTGACATTTCAAATGACATTGACAATTCCCTGGTCAATGACTGACAGCATATACTATGGTGTTCCCATAAGAATAGTACCATATAGCCTGGGTGTGTAGATGGCTATACCATCTGGGTTTGTGTAAGTACATGCCCTGATGTTCGCACAACGACGAAATCACCTAATGACACGTTACTCAGAATGTATCCCTGTTGTTAAGCAGTGAATGACTGTATCTATAGAGTGCTTACTATGTACCAGGCATTTTGCTAGGAGCCTGAAATAAAATATTATATACAGATCCCCAGAAGGAAACTGTTTTCATTTGAAAACTCTATTACAAATAGAACTTGACCTCAGATATTTCAACTTAGTATTTTGGCACTTTTTCTTTTACAAGTGGTCTTTGGCTTTATACTATAAATAATGTCTCTTTAATAAGTACAAAAAAAATACCCACTGTTTTTGAAATTTTAGGAATCAATGTTGATGGAAATGAATATTAGTAATGCAACTAATTCTAATTTTGATATAACAACTTCCTCTGTTTTCAGAGTACTTTAACATAGTAATATTGTATCACAAATTAGTTTTACCTGAGATTGTATAAAAGACTAAGGGAAAAATATTGTATAGGTAATTAGTAAGGATTTGGGGTTAGACACTGGGGAAATTTAATCACAAGATCACATATTCACAAATTTTGATTGTCTCTTCAAGCTGTCTGAATTTAAGCACTTAATCAGGCAAAATATTGAGGAATATTACACATCTTGCTTCTACACTGAAAGGCTCTTCTGATTACAGACTAACCTGTCTGCCAACTCTGACATGTTGCAAACAGATGCTGTAATACGTTGAAACTCTTTTCATCTCATTGGGAGAAAGACTGTTTTAAAGTTCTTAATGGTTATTTTTCTAAAAATGGTTCATTTAAGACCTTAATTGGGTACATGAAATGGTTTCTTCTGTCATTGATCCTAGGACGTGCACATTTGCAACATGTACAAAAGGATTCTTTTGTTTTAAACGTTACACAATTTATGAGGCAGAGAAATGAGAAGAGAGCTTCGTTCTTTAGAAAATTATGTTTGACTAGATCGAAAAGGGAGAAGTCAACAGACCCCGAACATGATACAAGTGGGAGCACAGGATTCACTATTAGTTTTCTAGGGCTGCCATAAGAAAATACCACTAACTGGGTGGCATAAGCAACAGAAATGTACTTTCTCACTGCCCTGGAGGCTAGAAATCCAAGATCAAGGTGTGGGCGGGTTTGGTTCTCCCCGACTTAGAGATGGCTGCCTTCTCGCTGTGTCCTCGCATGGTCTTCTTTTGCTCACCATTCCAGTTGTCTCTGTGTGTCCAAATTTCCTCTTCTTATGAGGACACTGGTCATATTGGATTAGTGGGGCCCACCCTGCCAGCCTCATTTTAACTTAATCACCTCTTTAAATGCCCTGTCTCCACATAGAGTGACATTCTGAGATTCTAGGGGTTAGGGCTTCAGCATAATGAGTTTTGGGATGGGGAGATACCACATAGCCCATAACAGCTAGGAAAACTTTTAAGTACTTCAATTTATTTAAAATGACCAAGGTGAGAACATTTACCTTTAGCTCAGCAAGAGCCAAGGATGGGCCTAGAGCCCCAGCTGAGGGAAAATGGGAAAGTTAAGGCCCCCTGACCCCAGACTGAACTCTCATTCATGAGCTTTCTCATTTTGGGTTGTGAAAAAGTCAACTAAACTAATGAGGGTCCTTTTTTACATTTGAGGTAGGAGACCTTTTCACCCTGAGGTTATACAAGAGCGTACAAGTTTTAAAATGCCTGATGCTTTGGCCTTTTCACCAGCAAGTTTATTGATATTCTCACTTCGAGACCATAAACTAAGAGAATGTGTATGTGTGTTTGTGTGAGGTGTGTGATGTGTTTGTGTGTGTGTATGCCTGCGTTTATGTTTGGGGGTGACTGTGGGAGGGGGTGACAGGATGAGAATCTCCTAGAGTGGATGGAAGAAGTATACTCTGGCCACAGAAATGCCTAGATGTCAAGGCTCCTCTGAAGAGCAGCAGGTATGAGATGGGAATGCTCCTGGAGCTCAGGGCTGGAGATTGTTCATGGAACCGCCATGGGATGGCTTGCTGCCCACTTTTAAACCTTCCATTGGGAGTTCCTAGAATGTGGGGCCGGAGGCCTGGTGAAAGCCCAATTCTCTGGGCAGGGATTCTGTCATAATCAACAGCTCACTGTCCACTCTGGAACTTCTTGGACAGGTGGTTCTTGTTTCTTTCCAGCTTTGTCCTGCTAGCATCTTAGGTGGCTTGCAAAGAAGAATTTCTATTGTATGTCCCTTATGTTCTGCCTCATATAAATAACATCTTTTGTTTCCACATTTTTTAAGGCAATAAAGATTATAATCTATGCTTCCAATAATGCTTGCAAACCAGAAGTGGAGTCATTACGTGTTCTGTGACTAGAGAGAAGAGAACTCCAGGAAGGGAAACTTTTCCTCAAAAATCTCTCCCTGTGACATCTCCTGTACCCCTATACCAAACTCCAAGTACATAATTTTTTTTGTTAATTATAAGCTTAATGATGACACTTTGCAAAGGTTGCCCATAATTTTCCTGAGAGTGAAGGAATTCACAAATAAACTAGCGTAGTGAGAAGAAAGCCTGGTTTTCAGTGCTGGTCTGGCAAGTAATAGCCTGGTGACTGTTAGCAAGTCATGTCTTCCTCTATCTCAGCATCTCATCTACAAAATGATGAAGATAATATCTGCCAACCTAATGAAGAGTTGTAAGGATCAAGTGAAATAACGTCGAAGAGAGTGCTTTATAAGTTGTCAGGCACTATACCAATAGACATGGTGAATGCTGGTAGAGAAATGTGAGATTATATTAGAGGCATTAAAAGCTTATAATAAATGCTTTCGCTTCTCAAAAATCATGTCTGTTCAGACTTATCCAAGGTGTCTTTATTATAATCCAATTCCTCAAATCTTTGTCTGAGCTCGAACTTGAAATGTTCAGAAATTCTTAGAACCTAAAAAGTGAGTTTTAACTGTACTGTGGAAGTGTGTATTGACAAGAACTATGGTTAAATTTTTTTTTTTTTTACCATTCTATTTTTTGACTTTCATTTTTTTTTTAAGTAATCGTTCAATTCTGTGTTTTTTGGGGGAAACTTTTGTAAGTATTTTTGTATCTTTCCAATGTACTATAAGCTTCCTAAGGGCAGGAATCATATCTCTTTTATCCTTGTTTCCCCAGCAATTGGCAAGCTCAGTGTCTGGAACTCAATAGAAGGTTGTGGCATAAATTTAGAACAGGGATTGTTTCTTTTATTCATATTAAGGGTTTTCATGTTTGCTTTCCTAACATAAAATTAGATTTTAGCCTCTTGATGCTGTGCTCTTCACTTGTTAATCACACTCTTTATTTTGAAAGTAAGTTTATATTATATCCCAATGAATTAAATATCTTTTCCTTCAATACTGTAGGTCCTGGGTAGAGCATATTGATACTGTAATAATGTTTCCAACAGTTGGGAAGTGCCGTCATGACTCAGTTTCACTGTATGAGCTGAATAGAGACATGTTTTTAAAATTTATTGCTTTATTTTTAATTGTGGTTACAATCACATAACATTAAATTTGCCATCTTAAATATTTTTAAGTGTACAGTTCAAGTAGTGTTAGGTATATTCACATTGTTATGCGACAGACCTCTGGCACTATTTCATCTTTCAAAATTAAACTCTGTGCCCATTAACCATTAGTTTTTCCTCCTTTCTTATTGTTTCTGTGATTTTGACTACTTTAGATACTTCATAGACAAATATTTTTAAAAGACATATTGATATACTAGTTTTTGCTTCTATTTATGTCAATCAAAGTCATATAGGAAATCTGGATCATGTAATACTAAGTGATGTTTTCATTTTCCTTTATATACAACAAAACCAGATACTAATTTTCTTTGATAAGCATTAGAAATGCCTTGCTAAGGGTAAACAGTAAAGTAATGAGAGAGCAAATAAAAACATTTTGTATAATTTGTAAAGCAGTGGACACTTTTCTAAATCAGAATAGATTTAGGTAAGGAAGGAAGACGTATGATATATTTTTAAAAACCGCCTATTATCAAAGACCCATTTTAATTTGAAAATCCTTTCTTTTCTAAGATAATTGTAGAAAGCATGTTTTCACTTTTGCTGAGAATGGTCTAGCTAGATCAGTGGTTCTCAAACTTGAGTGTGTCTCAGAATCGCCCGGAGGGCTTCTTTATACAGATGGCTGGGCAAACTCTCAGAGCTGCTAATTCAGTGGGTTTGGGGAGAAACCTGAAGATTTGGCTTTTTAATAGCTTCTCAGATGATGCTGCTGTCCTGGGCCCAGGGACCACACTTTGAGAACTACTGGTCTGGAGCAGCCGTTCCCAAGGTATTCTTTGAGAGATGGTATGTCGAGACATGTCCAATGGATTTGGAAAGGCTGCACTACAATTATCTCCTGGGGATCACAGTGGTCATTTGCATATGAAAGACTCATTGAGATCCTGGCTTAAAATAGCCTCTTTAACCTTGTTTCCAGTATTTCCTAAATATACTTGATTGCAGAATCAACTCTTTACTAACATGTATTACCTTTTGGGAGACACTCATGTTTTATTGTGCATAATTTCAAAAGTACTCTTTAGGATAAAGAATTAGGAAAGTATAAGGTTTTCAATGTCATGGTACAAAGTCTAGGGTTATAAATTTCATGGTGGGGCAGGGCAGTGGGTAGCTCATCTCTCTTCCTTATCTTTAAAATCAATATGCTATAATTTCATTTCCTAAGGTGGGGAGGAATAGAAAAGACTTGTCAAATCCAGTACTTTGTTTCTTCAGAGATAGAAAGTAAACAAAAACTTTGCTTACTTTAATTCTAGTATTTGTTTTAAGATTTGTAACTGGAAAATTCTATCATAGTATCTTACACGGATTGTTTGGTTTTCACTTACGATTTGTGTAAATTTTACAATAACGGACACATATAGATTGGTTGAGTGTAGCAATATTGTGGTGAGTGCCCAGGCTGATGCAAGAATTGAGAGGTGTAATGGTACCTGCTTGAGTCTGAAATGCACCAGCACCAGGTGTCCTGCTTTAGGTTGGAGTGCCACATCAGTGATTAAAAGCATCCGAGGTTTTGCTGTGGTTCACCTGAAGGCATTTTTTCACCCTTGTGTCTGAGGTGAGATTTCTGCACAGAGTTGTCATCCTCCAGAGTCCTCAGGTTCACATGTGGAAGGATCAGAATAAAGCTTTCTCTCTAGGAAGTGTAAAGAAAGTCTCCCACTTCCTGGTTCTGATGCCAAGAACAGGCCTAGATTTATGTTAATTCCCTAAGTAAATGTAGCTTTGCAAACATCCCATTCTTTGTATGCATACAGTAATCTCCTCCTTTCTGTAGATTTTTTGCTCACAGTTTTTTATGCAAGGTCACATAACGTCACTGGCCAACAGGGCTCTGAGAGTTTCCACAAAGACAGAAAGTAAACAAAGTGGAGAATGTTGACACACAACGTTACACATTGTTTATCTCCCCACTTTTCTTTTTTTGGGATTTTTACATCAGACAGGGATATATTGCTTTTGAATATGCTGTATGTGTCTATGAACATGGTAGACACAAAGTGAATATAGATCTCGAAGTATGGTGTTTTCGTATTGTGATGAATGCCTAACATGGAGTAGCCCATTCACTATCGCAAACCAGGCGGCCCGATAAGGGAATGCCAGGCAAAGGGTGCTTTACGTGTGTGGCTGCCCAAATTCTCTAAGGCAGATGTTACTTCCCTCATTTTAAATGTAAGGAGATCCGGAAAGGCTGTGTGATCTACCTAAGCCTGTATACCTGGTGAGAAGTGAGGACAGGATTTAAATCAGGATTTGGCCTCCAAAATCCACCACATCACATTCCCTCTTACTATATGGAAAAAAAGGACAGAATACAAAAGCCTAGAATGATGCTTGTCTGGAAAATAGATTGACATTTTGAAAGCAGAATAAATGCTCCTCTCTGATTGAAAGGAATTATTAAAATATATAAGAAATATACCAAAATATTTAGTTATAATAGCTCAGTGTTAAATATATCTGTTTACTCACTACTGTGATTAATTTGTCAAGAAAGCGCTTTACAGGGAAAAAACTACACCTGCAGCTGTTTTGAAACCACTGATTTAGAAAATTTTGATACTCTGTACATAGACTAAAACAACAAAAAAGAATATTATATTGTGTTTATTCTCCATTTATCTCTTGACACTAATGCTGTTGGGATTCCCCTAAACTTAAAAATAAGGAATTACAAAGTGCTTGTCAAAAGTTCACACTATTAGAAATTGTCTATGTTTATGTGTTCAAAAAGTGTTAATTGTGAGTCTAATTTTTCCTTTTCCTATGGGTATCTTATAGTTAAAGCCATTTTAAGCCCCTACTGTACACCCTTTAGACATAAACATTTAAGTGTGAGCTGATGGTAGAAGTAGTGTTTGAAAAATGGGGACCTATCAAACCATAGATCATGCTTCAGGCAATGAAATAAAAGCTTATTTCCAACGTTAGTTTCAGATATTATAAAAGGAAGTAGCCTAATCTTTCAGAAGAAATGATAAAATATCTGGTAACTCTTGGTGGCTAATGTGATTTTCTAAGTGGCTAGGCCAGTAAATACAGCCACTCTATTAAATCACTCCGACAAAGTTACCTGGGTTCAATTCTTCCCTCTGAGAATATTCCTGGTTTGTTGCTCTCTTCTCCCCACCACAAAAAGGGGAAGGATAAGATGTCATTTCTTTGGGGCTCCTGACTGGTTTCTAGATATCACTCCTCAAGGTGGCTCCTGTTGGCTGGTCAAAACGTTGAAACTTTTGTGTAATCGTTACTCCAGGAACTGTACTGGGCGAGGTTGTGGGAATGCTGCCCATGGGAAAAACCTGAGCAGGGTGTCAGTGGTGCTTGTGTCCTGGCCTCATTCTGTCCCACACCTTCTCATACCTTGTAGATTCTCGTCTTCTGCATGACTACTGTTCTGTTGTTTCCCTCAGGTTTATACTTCCATTTGAAAGGGAAACCAGTCCCATGATTTTCATCCGGTGTGAGTGATTCTTCTTCAAGCGTTAGATTAGTCCACAGCAGCAAATGAGCTCTACTACTCATTACAGTGGAACCAATTCTGAACTTCCTTTGTGAGTGGGCTTTAAAGAGTCCATGGTTGCTCTTGGGCAGGGACTGGAATGGAAAGATAGAAAGCTGAGTTATGTAAGGATGATTTAGCCTCTCATATTTTGTGTGTACTTTTATATGCGTACTAACATAGTCACCCTGAGTGAAATAGAATTCAAAATAAGTGATAATATTTACCACAAAGTTGTTTTAGAATTGAGCATTTACTAGGAAATTTTTGTAGCCTCTGAAGGTAAAAGTTTAAGATTTGTGATTTAATGGGATCAATGGACAATAAAATGCAGAAACGTTTTTACATTATTTTTTACAGGACAATCAGGATTTTGAATTTTCTTTGAGGAAGAGAGCAAAAGAAACAAAAATACCCACTTGGAATAGGGCCATCTGTTTCCCTTGAACTGAAGAGAGAAACCCATGAATTTTCTGTGAATATCCTCAGCATGGTGAAAAAATTCCTAACTCAGGGGAATCTATTAGAATCATTTGTGGAAGTTTTTCAAACTGAACACACTCACCCTCCATTTCTAGATTCTGATATCACCCTCAGACTCCCAGAATCCATGAAGAGGGCTGGTATGGGTTGTATGAAAAATTCCTCTGGTGGTTCTGATTCCCTACCTCTCCTACCTCAGCTGACCTAACCAATGGATTAGAGTGGAAGATAAGTTTCCTGTCAATTTTCTTTCTGGACTGTCTCCTTAAATATAAGAACAGACCAACTAGGGAAATTAATATTTGCTAAACAGGAGGAATATTTTTAAAGTTATGACATGGTTGAAAGAGTCAAATATTTTATACAGTTAGAAGAATCGCCTGCGACCATCCCCATTTCTCCTTCCAGAGAAATAGTCACTTTAAACACTTTTTAGATAATTCTTTTGGTAATTAATTCTTAAATTTTAGACATTTTGCATTGATTGCCCACTATGGTAGAAGAGGATTTAGTTCTACCTATTTTTTCCAACCTTATTTGTCTCTATCGAGCCCCAAACTAGGAATGATTTCTAACGGAAAAAAGCTAAAACAGACACCAAGGTGAGATTTTGAGGGCGAAGGATACAAAATGTTAGGAAAGGTCACACTGGATGGCTTCAGTTTTCTCAAGAAAATAAGAGATGGGTTAATCTTCTGAGACTGAGCTACTCTCAGTTGCTATGACTAATCCATGAGGACTTAACAGATAAATATAAATATTGCTGCAGACCAATAGAGAGCCACCAGCTGATATGAACTGATATGATAAGTGGTCTCCACCAAATACAATGGGTTCATTTGGAATGGTGCAATATTAATTTTTGTTATTTGGAAAGAGCAAAAGATAGCAGTAAAAAAGCTGGAAGGGAGAGGTAGACAGTTAAGTGAATGTGAGAAATGACATGTGTGATCTTTGTTGAGTTACATGTGATAGTGCAATAGAGATCAATATGGTGGCTAATTCCAAACTGTAGGTAATACAAAACTTTAAAGCATGTTTAACTTGTTGCTTTATGTATGTCTTCATATGTTTGGATAAATATGGATACTGTTAGTACGTTTATTCACTTCCTGATATTTCCTTTCATTTGATTAATATTTGGTATTCCTAAAGCCCATAAACAAATTGGAGGAATTACATAGCTCAGCAAATGGGTTTTGGAAAGCCCACCTGCAATTTCAAATTCCTTTTGGAAGACTCACAAAGTAGATCATCTAAGAAATAGATCAAGAATTAACAGCTCTGCGTTAATGTTCCTATTTTCTGAGGGCAACACTTTTTTTGCATTGAAAGTTGTTCGTTCGTTAGCTTTATTTGTACATTTGTAATAATGAAGTTTAGCTTCTTACAGATGGCAAATTCAAATATATAGTTTCATGCTTTTTTAAGAAAGTGAGTCTGATTTTATGTTTAAAGGGTGTACTTTTACAGCGGAAGAAAATAGCAGGGCCATTGAGCTGGAGTCCCAGAATCAGTCCCTGAGGGCACAGTCGCGGCACAGTTAGCAGTAATTTTAATTGGACGTCCAAACTAAGCCAACCTCAAATCATGTGTGTGTCTTACAAATAGGGTTTATTATGTCCTTTAAGTTCTTTTAGAGGCTTATGAAGATTTATACCAGTAGTTAGCTGCTTTGTCTGAGCTACAGAGAATATTTAATAGTTTTTAGCAGGATTAATGAGCATAAATGTCTCAACAAATGAAATTCGTTAGTAGGTACATTGTAGTCATTTGACATTCTCTTTATTCACTTGCAGTAATGTCGGTAATAGGACACACTTTTTGATATGTGCCCTTGTATTTCTTATATTTGTCAGATTTCTGGCAAACTATTATATAATGAATGTGTAATTAACACTCTTCTAACCTCAAATTTATCCAAGAATCCTGTAGTAAATACATAAATCTCATAGCTATTTTAACATGTAACATTATAAAGATGTTCACTTCATTTCATCATACTTACTGAGTGCCACTGTATGCCGAGTGTTGGGGATACAGTGTTGAGCAAAACTGAGCCTGCTAGAGCCTATGGTTTAGAGAAAGAAAATAATAATGAAATTAATGGATGAGTATAAATTGAAATAACGCTGCCCCAAAGAAGTAGAGACTAGTGCAGTGTCTTTCTCAGGGGGTATTATCTGGTCTGGGAAGTGAGGAAAGACCTCCTTGGGAGATTAATGTCTGGGCTGCGCTGAAGGTTCCAGTAAAGATGGAGTAGGAGGGCCCCTTCTAAATAGAGGGAATAGAAGCTGTGGAGCTTCTGAGGCAGAATAGGTAAAGGCTTCTTAAGGAAATGAGTGGAAGCCATGGGATTGGAGCACAAAGTGGGGCAGGGAGAAAGTGAAGGCCCGTGAGTTCAGGTGAGCTGTGTTAAGGATTTCAGTCTTTATCTGTGGAATAATGCATCCTTATTGTAAAGGATTTTGAACTATTGCAATATACAGAGAGGAGAATAAAAATCACTGATAATCCTATTATCTGTAGCTTCTTTATTTTAATATTTTGTTTTTTAAAAAAACTTACAATTGTATTTGTCAATTATACATCAGTAAAGCTGGAAAAAAGAAAAAGTTACTGACTTGAAAAATATCAATAAATTTTCTTTCAGTTGTTTACAGATAGACATAAACATGTAGGTGGCCACCCCGTGGCCAAGTGGTTAAACTTCCGTGCGTTCCCCTTTGGCTGAGTGTGGACCTATGCCACTTATCGGCCATGCTGTGGCAGTGTCCCACATACAACATAGAAGACTGGTACAGTTATTAGCTCAGGGCTAATCTTCCTCAAGAAAAGAAAAAAAGAGGAAAATTGGCAACAGATGTTAGCTCAGGGTGACTCTTCCTCACCAAAAAAAAAGAGAAAAAAAATGTGTAAACATATACTCTTCTTAAACTGGGTAAAGGGGTTACAATCCTTACTACCATGCTATGTTACTAATATTTGGAATAGGAAATAATTTCATAAGCTGAGCAATGATGTTTTTGTACACTGTGGTCTCAGTTTGGCAATTAGACTGTAAGACATGGTTCTGTTTATATCTTTACTAGGTTGTCAGAATATCATTTTGTATAATTTGTTTTCCCACCTGCAATTGAGAAATTATTTTCTATGGATGTGTGTGTGTGTATAAAGGTGTTTGTGTGTGTGTGCGTGTGTGTGTGTTTGGAAGCAGGTAAAGAAAAGTAACAACAATGATCTCTCTTAAAACTCTGATAAGAAAGTAATAAAGCTCAGGATGGATCTTTCTAGGTCATGTCAAAAAATATGAAAATTACTAGGACAAAATTACTGCCCTTGAGGACATTCTTAAAGATTGTTCAAGTATACATATTTCTTCTTATTTAGTGATTGTCAATATAAGTGTATACTACATAAATTAAATCTATATGAAAAATACAGATTAAAAAATTTAGGAGACAACTGGTATGTTCGAAGACACCAGAAGTTGGTGGCCTGGAGAGAGAAGAAGCATGTGAGCAGAAGACTGACCAGAGACCAGGGAAATATCTCCAGAATTCTGTCAAATCTGCAGTTAGATATGACCCTAAAAAAAGTAGGAACAAAGGATGCTGTCGAATCACTGATTCTATGAACTCTGACAGGTAGTCCCAACATAATCTGAGGCAGAACAGAGCTCAAAGGATTTTGGGACCTTGAAAGCCAGGTCTTCACAGGCTATTCATGATGGAACGACATCTCAGGTAAATAATTTTTTTCCCTTCTAAATTGGAGAAGGCTGTATCAGTCTGTAATTTAAATACCCATAAATAGTTTGTGTCTTGATAAGGCTTATACTGTTAAAAAAAAGTTTGGCATTCATGTAGCTTATTAAAGAGTGGTCCAACTGTTGATCTACTGTTGGGAAGGAATGTGGAAGAGATGAGGAATTCTTAGGTCCTGAGGGAATAGCCTTCCTTTCCAGTCTTCTGAGCACTTGGGTAGTGGTGGTGAGAGTGAGGTTACTCTTTTGTTCCCTCCCTCCCTCCTTCCCTCCCTCCCTTCCTTCTTTCCTGCCTTCCTTCCTTTTATTTCTTTCTCTTCCTCCATCCTTTCTTCCTGATGCTCCTAGTGTTTAGTGATACAATGTAAAAGAACCTAGTGAGAAATTGGATTATAACTTAGTAGTAATGTCTAGGTAATTAAAAAGTCATCAATGAAAATGTAGAAGAATTCTGTAAGATTATTTTTGCCAAAAGTGAGCCAATGACGTAGAAGGTGGAGGCCTTTGCCCCCCAGAGCGGAAGGCTGGTTCAGGGGTGAGGCTGAACCTCCCAGAAGACCTCCCTGCCTGGTGTCTGTCCTCACCCGGGAGACTGGCCTGCAGCTCTCCCAGCTCTTTTCTGACTCTTAAAAAAACCAGTGTGTGAGGAGAGGCCTTGTGATTCATCTGTTACTGAGCATGACTTCTTTTCATCTCCAAAAACATTATCGTCACTTCAACATATTCAAAAGATGTGAAAGAAGAGTTGTGGAATTGAGTAATAATTAGGAATGCAGGACATGTTGCATTTATAAGACACATCAAACTAGTTTTCAGATATTAGGAGGTGTAATCCAGTCTGCAACACACTTTGGTAATGACGTTTCCTGTAACTTTTACCCATATGTATTAGAAGGGAAATGGTATCCATATGTTTGCCTCATTTGCACAGTTCATTAAAGGCGATATTTAAAGGACTATTTGATAATGCTTTGCAAGTTTCTTCTCACTTAAAAATAATCCTTTTTTAAGGAATTGATCGTTTTTAGTTTTCTTATAATTTGAATTTTGTTCAGATACCCTTGTGGGAAAAACTCTTTAGTAATAGCAAATGAATATTATCATCATGATTTGCTCTTAAGCAGTCTTTTGTTTCTATTGCGTTTTATTAGACTGTTATTAAGGTTCCTCAATTTTGATTTTAAGTAAAATTGACAAAAATATATCTCATAATAAAATTCATCTGTAAATTATCTAGAGCAAGCTGTTTGGTTAAGAATTTTTCATATTTCAGTACTTTGAAACTACAAAGTAATACTTCTAAAACTGAAATAATTACAAAAGATAATTGGCAGAAACATATCCAAAATAAGACAGTCACAACCATTTGGGCTTGATCATACCAAAAAAATGTTGAGCAGGAAAAACACTTCAGAAATCTGTGTGCTTTTTCTTAATTTCAAGTGCGGCTTTTTTAAGTCTGAAGCAATGTGATCAAATAAACAGTTAGCAGTGTTCTGTATCAAGTGTAATTTAGCACATCTGTCCAGAAGAGTAGTGAATAATAAGTTACACTAATCAATCCGGATAAAAGAGATTTAATTAACATTAACATTCTCTCTAAATCTATAAGAACTTTCTTTGTTTTGTTAATCAGGGGTTCTAATCTAGAGGTTCCGTGAAGATGGTGAAAGAACATTTTAAAGATAGGTTTTACTAAAAGCATTTGAGATATTTAGTATGTGGATAATGTGAAACATTTCTCTGATTTTCCTAAAAAGGTGTTTTATAAAATTAAAAAAGGCTAGCCAGTGTTAACACTATACTGTTGCATTTATCTTGAGTACTCTTTTATAAAAACATCTGGGCTTCACATAGTTATTTTATAAGGAATAAAGATGCTTTGCTAAATTTTAATCAGTATATATATGAAAAGTTGACACTGTATGTGTAACCAATGCCTCATCTCCAATTTTCAGTAGACCACTTTTCAGGCGTGGAAGCTCAGCACTACATAGGTGACTAACGGGATTGATGGTGCTACAGGTGATTTCCACAAAGTGCTTAAACCACCTGATGAGCAGGTGTAAATCTTCACATAGCCCTGTGTAGGGCAGTCTAACCGCAGGCCAGTTACACTAATTGAATAAACAACAGAAGAGTTACAATGATGAGGACACTAAGTGAAAATCTGAACATAGCCTTTTGACAATTTGGAATTCCTCATTTGGTCCAAAATAGAAAAGAAAGAAGAGACGAGGGTCAAGAGTGATAATCTCCATAGATAATGATGTTATTTTATTGACATTGCTAACTGGATTTTATTAGTACCATGTTGTAACCCTAGTGTAACTAATACCAATAGCATTTATTAATGCTCACAACGCAACATCTTTAATGCAGAACAGCAGGAAACTAGAGGGGAAACTCTAGGCTGGATGCCAGAATGCCTGGGTCTTATTCTGTCCCAAGTATTTAATCTGTCTTAGCTTCAGTATTCCCAGTTGTAAAATGCAGACAGTAATACTTACTCTGAGACTCAAACACTGTTTCAAAATATGAGAATATATTGAAAGATACTATGAAAATATAAGAATGATATCATTAAATTCATTATATTCAGTACACTGAAAGACAACTAAAGAATGAAAAAGACGTATTTAAAAATACTCTTAGGAAAGACAATGACCCCTTTTTAGAAATAAAAATACTGTACAGAACAATCTATATGTAGTACCTACATATTTATACTCCCTGAATTACTAACATAACTATATCTATATCCATATCCACTTATAGACAAAGAATGTATGTGTTTGGAAAAATATACTGTGTTGATAAAACTTGTATGCAAAATTCAGCTTTTCAATTTAGATGATCAAATCCTACAAATAGAGTCTAGGCAGATTATATTTGGTACTTTTTAGTCATTTCAGATTTATGTGAATTTCAATCTATATAAAAGGATTTGTTTATGTGTACAGCTTTCATTGCTTTCGGGATCAAAAGGTGAGCAGCACAGTCTGAAAATAAATATTGAAGCTTCTTTTACGTTTTCTGAATCCATCGTTTTTGTTGGTCGTGCAAGGTTGATATTTCATGGAAAAAATAGCTCTTCTTTTGGAAAATATCATTTGAGTCACATGGTCTCACAAAAGAAAGAGACATCTATTAGCAGTATCATCACTTGAACATGCACTTAGCGGGAAGCTGAATATGGTAGAATTTCTTTAGTCGGTACGTGGGATTACTCATTTTTGTTTCATACTGTTTGGTCTGGGCTCTAAATGAAGCAGGGAAGTTAATGTAACGAAACTCTTGGTAATCATGCAGAACCATTTGCTGGCTTGATAAGGTCCAGGTGCAAATTTGTCAAGTCATGTAAATGCTCACCACAGTAAGGAGTGTTTCCATGTGACTTATTTTAAACCATGAAAATGAAAAATGCAAGCGATGCCTGCCGTGTTGAAATGAAATAAAAATAACACAAATCAATTAGAGAATAGAGATATGATATTGTACACTGCGCACATAAATTAAGAACTATTTCCACAATCTGTCCAGGAGTTTAGTAATAATATGCGCTATGCAACCATTAACCGTACATTCATATTTTTCTTTTTAACGTTAAGGGAAAGAATAGAGACAATAAAACTAGCAAATTGATTCATTTTATAGTAATCAAACAATTTGATTGAAATCTTAGTGATACTATCTCTATGGTTACTCAGGAAATTGTGTAGAAATAATGATCTTTGATGTCTGA
Organism: Equus asinus; assembly: GCF_041296235.1. Taxonomy (NCBI): domain Eukaryota; kingdom Metazoa; phylum Chordata; class Mammalia; order Perissodactyla; family Equidae; genus Equus; species Equus asinus. The sequence continues at coordinate 67,478,402 of NC_091800.1, forward strand.
TTACTAAAGCAACGTAGATTGGTGGACACCCCTTCCCTTCCCCATCACTGGAATTATCATCACCCGGTCTGACTAAATGCATTTCACACCAGACTTCTGTGCATAGATGTACTACCCACTGCTGTGAAGAGTAGTATAACTTTGGTGAGTCGTTTGTTCCAAACTTTGACAGAAATAAAACTTCTGGGAACCACACTGATCTCATAACTTTATCCCCATACAGGATATGGTCTTAGATTTACAACTTAGCAAGGAAGAATCAGGTTACTTCGGTAAATAAAACGTCTTTAAGAAGATATGTGAAGGCTTGCATAAAAGTAGTCTTTATTTTAAAAAGTGTACTCAGTTTTATGATTAGAGACTAATTAATGTTTCATTATGGTGGTTTTTAAATTCTTTGAACATATTTTGTGATCTAAAATACTAATTGTGGCTGACCACTTGGGTAAGGAAATCAATCAAAGCATTGTCTATTGGGAAAATTAATTAGGAATCACTATTTAATATTAGACACACAATAGCTAATATGAATGCTGACATGGTGTTGCCTTGATGTAGGTTGAAGCCAGTTAGGCCGATCTTCTCACCGAGAGATTATAAACTTTTATAGTCAGGAGTCTGGTAATTTCTGTTCCATCCACATCTTGGTTGCCAGACCTCTGCTTTGGAAATCTGACCTATGATGGTGTTATTTTTGCCTTAGTGCTGGCAGTCTGAGCCAAGTGACCTGCTGTCAACTGTTGTTAAAGAATCCCATTGTCTTGTGATTTCAACCGAGTTTTCTATATTTAACTGTAATTAGACAGTGCTGTTTTGCCTGACTTTACTCATATTTCCAGATATACTGTTACTCAGTGGGTTTCTGAACAAAATATGTTAAGCTAAAACTGGGGCTTCACAGTTTTCAATCTACAGTTCAGCCTTTTTGCTATATATTTCTGATTCTTGCAACCTTAGAACAATTTCTTTATGTTATTATTAAATTTTAGGTGCTTCTTTTCTTCAGCCAGTAGTCTTTACCATTAGGCAACAGCAAATTATACCATCCATTACCTGAACATTTTAATCCCATTTGCATTTTATCAAGTCTGTCCACCTGCCATTTCATCTTTGGAATATTAATCCCTGTAGCAATAAATATTAAGCATGAACTGATTTCCATAATTTACCAGTCAAGTTAACATGAGTATGAACAAACACTCCAGGGTGTACTGTTGAGGAATAACATCAGTAGAATGTGCCAGTGGTATTTCCTACCCAGAGAGATTTCATGTTGTGAAAGACATCATTTATTTTGGTTTATCTCTTATCCAACATTTGTTAGTTCCAAACATGTAGATATTGGAAACAAGAGACAATTGTAAAATTATTCAATGTACTGCAAAGATATCAAAGTTACAATGCTGCAAATATTAACTGTAGAATACTATTGTTAGTTCAATTTAGGAATCCTAATCTTTCAATGATGATTGACAATATTTAGTGATGATCGATAAATTGAAAAACGATTTTGTCATTGATAAGGCATTTTATAGCAAACTTGCCAATAGCTAACTAATAGCTTTATTGTGTTTCAGAGTTTGTTTCTTTGTTTTGTGGGGAGGGTGAAAATTGAGACAATCCATGCCCTTAACATGAAGAAAGTAACAAGATGCTCTCAAGTGGATGTATAACTTCTACCTCATGTGAATACTATGAAGATTCATGATTTGGTGCCCTGCTCAAGTGATGACTCAGCTTCCATGGAAAGTTTTATCCAGAGAAAGATACTTTTTCAGAGTTGAGGGGAATTCTAGCATTTTAAGAGAAGGAACAGAATTTTTAAAAGGAAGGGCAGGTATAGCCTACCTGCATTCAGTATTATCTCGGAGTATCTAAAAATTCAAATAATGAACTTTTTACAGTAATATGATTATCTCATAATATACTCAGAAATGTTCAAAGTCCTTCCAAGACATGATAGATATTGCATATGTGTATACTTGTGTCAAGCAGAACAAACATATATGGAATAAATCATAAGTAATACAGTTTATACAGAGTGTGTTTATGTGTCTGTAATAGAAGTGAATCTCTGTTTTTGTAGTTAATGTATTGAGTGATTAAAATCCACACTTTAAATACATAATTACCATGATTCTTTTCCCTTTAGTGAAATTCTTAGATGATTTTTTATACCCATATTCATTCAATGTTCAAAAATACAGTATTTAAATCCTTTGCAAGAGTCAATTTCTATAATTTACATGCACCAGAAGGTACTCTAGAAAATACTATGTAATGGATTAATGAAGGTTTATTGCCTCATTGACTAGCATGCTGGCTAAAGACACCTTGTCCTTGGCTTATGTGTTTAGTTATATTCGCTCTAGAAGTTCCTCTTTTGAATAGCTGTAGTGTCACAGTATTAGAAATACTTAGAAATAATAAACAATAATTATAGCTCTTAAGCTAACTTTTGAAAAAATAACTTGTAATATTTGGGAAACCTTTGATGGCAGTTCTATTAAGTGAAAAATCCAGAAAAAAAAAGTACCTCTATACGAGACTTTTTTCTAGAAATTAATCTGATATCTGTGTTTCTGAGTAAGAACTATTTGACCTGAAGCGTCAGGATATGTTTAAGGGTTGTTTAGTACTCAGGTTTCAAGTCAGAGTTGAGTTGTTGAGTTTGAGTAGAATTGAACTTGTTATTGGTGAAAGTGATGTAAGATTACGTGAGTAATGAGCATTTTCTGGTGTTCATTTTTAAAGTGTCGAACCCCTCCCAGCTTTATCCCCACGCCCACGACACACACAGTGATGTATATAATAGGGGGCAGTTTTACTGATTAAAACAGAATGATGCACACCCAATAACAGCCACTATTATTACCCTGCACTTGTTTTCCTTTTTGGTCTATGTCTCTTATAATGAGTTACATATGTAATTAGTGCCCACAGTTCTGGTAATGTATTCATTCATAAGTTTAGGAAGCGAGGTTTTCAGCTTCATTTCCCCCTGGACATCTGACCTAGGAACATAGAGGAGACAAAAAGATTGTAACCTTTTTAAACAATTGTGTTTAACCCTTGGCACTCTATTCTTACTTCATTTATCATCCACTGTAATGATTTGTTTTCATGTCTGGCTTAACTCTAAACCGTGAGTTCCTTGAGAACAAGAACTTTTGTCATACCTAAGTTTTATGTATTCTGAGCACCAAATAAAAGATCTGAGTGTGTGCTCAATAAATGGGTATTTTCTGGGAAATTAAAAGAAAGAAGAAGAATTGTTTTCTTCTAATCAATAACCTTCTCTCCATAGGTATTTTTTTTTAAATTGAGGTTTATTTTATCAACAATAAAATTCATGGATGTAATATAAACAGTTTGATAAGTTTTGAAAGGTGTATACATCTGTGTCCTTTACCCAGGCTTTCAGCAAGCAAAGAAGGAAATAAATTTTTATTCCAAATACACGATCAAGTATTTGGTTATTTGACTGACACAATGAAACTCTTGGGATCAACTCTTTAATAATGAATCTATTATTTAGTATTTAGTTATTACTTTATAATAACCCCAAATTCCCTAATAACTCTTTCCACCACTACCTCTTGACAGAAAAAAAACAAACCCCAAACCCTCCCTACCAAGAAATAGGTGGTTTGGTATATAAGATTGTTCATGCATTTCTTTCTCATGTCATGTTACCATGGCCTGGGCTTGGCACTCATTATGCAAAGACAAGGAAGACACATGCCTGTCCTCAAGTTGCTTTGAGTCTAGCAGGGGAGTTGAGTCCATTCATGACAGTAGCACGGTAATGTGTATGTGATGACAAAGGTGTGAAAATCCCCTGGTAGGGGTCTGTATTTTGTCCTCTTTCATGTACTCCCAAGGGTTCCTATCTAATATAATTATAGACGGTCACCAAGTCTTTATTTTTGGCCTAGATCCCTTTTGGTGCTTCAGCCTCATGTATCCAGCTACCTACTGACAATTCTACTTGGATATGCCTTAACCACCTTAGACATGGCCTGAGTTGATCTCCTTATCTTTCCATTCCACATCCATTTCCTTTCTGCTTATTTCCCTGCAGCCTCCCCCTCCCTACTCAGTAATAAATGGCTCCTACTTCCATTTCTCTTTCAGTTAATGACAATGCCTTTTACTCAGTTCTCCAAATTAGAAACTTGGGAGTCCTATTTGACCTCTCCCTCATTTTCCACACAACTGAGGTGGGCTGGTAAATACTTCCTCTCAAATTCCTCTGAAACTCTTCTTCTACCCTGTAGGACCACTGTCACTGTCTTTGTTCAAGTCTTCATCTTCTCCCACTTGGACTGTGGCAGCAGACTCCTAAAGCCTTCCCATTTTCATTTATCTTTCTTTTAATGCAATGTCCTGTGCAGTTTCCTGTGATCTCTTGTCATGAGCTATGCCTTGACTGTATTGAACTTGTTCTTCCTCACCTGTGCCTTTCTCTTTCCTGCCTCTGTGCTGGGGGACTCCTTGGCCCTCCCTCAGGCATATGTCCAGTACTCTGAATTTCTTTTCTTTTTATTATGTTCTTTCTACTGCCTGACATGGACATAGTTTTTCTAAATGGGAATTAGTTACAAGATGCCTGATGTTATAGTTATTGTTATACTTCTGTTATTCCATCTCTTAGATTGTGCACTCATGGTGGCAGATATCGTATTCAACCATTTCAATTACAGTACCTCAAACTCTGTACATATTTTTTGAATAAATGATCTCCTTAGGTTATTCATTTCTTTCAACATCTTGCATCTACCTGTCTCCATAGAAGTCATGAGTTCTTCAGTAATGAACACTTCCCTTTTAAATCAGAAATGCTTTGAAGTAAGATTTGCCACTTAAAAAAGTAACTAAGGAGGAGAATTAAGTGATTCTGAGTCTTTTTTTTTGGTGAGGAATATTTGCCCTGAGCTGACATCTGTGCCAGTCTTCTTCTCTTTTGTATGTGGGACGCCTCCACAGTGTGGCTGAGGAGTGGAGTAGGTCCGCACCTGGGATCCTGAGCCGCTGAAGCCAAGCAGGGGGAACTTTAATCATTCAGCCACGGGGCCGGCCTCTAAGTGATTTTGACTTTTAACAAATTGAGAGAAAATAATTTTAACCATAAAATTAAATCAATAAAACTGGTTTTAGTACAAGCCACTATTTTTTATGTTTGCAGGCAATGCAGAGTGACATGAGAGATTAATTTAGCCCTCATGGAAGCTCAGTGCTCAGTGGAGGAACTTGTACAAACAAAGTCAGAAAACGCGAACGTTTGGAAAGAACAGTGATAACAAAAATAACTTCCATGAATTCTATGTGAATTTTGTTGAATGTATGAGCTATTTTGGTTCACATGTTAAGGTGGTTAAGAATTGGGCTCTGGTGCCAGTGGTCAAGGTTAGGATCCCAGAACTGCCACTCACGTCTACCTGGCAAGATTATTTTGTTAAGTCTGTTCAAGCATATGAAACCCTTAGCACAGAGCCTGGCACAGAGTGGGCCCTTGTTACAATTTCTTTGCTATTAATTGTAGATTGCAAATTCATACAGCTATTTTAAGGGTGCTATATGCCAATGTTGCTTGTAGAAAATTTGTAAAACTTAGTTTCGTTTCTGGTGTACTTGCTTGTTTTAAAGGTATAAATTTTGTGTAATTAGTACTATCAACTAAAGAGATCAAGTACTGTTCTTCAAGGTCTAAATTAGTCATATGAATAGTTATTCTCTAAGCAGATATTGCATCATACATGTCCAACAGCCTCTTAAAGTATTCAAAATTAATAAAGCAGTGAAGACGTTAATCAGGGATGGTATCTAGCTGATTTGCATAAATTAATTAACAACAACAGCTCCACGAAGCTGCAGCACAGCAGCACCTGGGAAAACCCTCACACCAGTGAGATAAGGTAGTGCGCCTGCAGAGTGGAGAGGGATTCTCTCTCTAAATACACATCAAGGTCGCTATTTGCATAACACTAGTGACAGTGTGGAGCCAAATCACTATGATGCTGGGCTCTAAAGCAGGGGCGCATCCAGGAAAATGTGGCGGATGCAAAGCCATTTGGTGAAAGCCTTAATGGATTTTCAGGTGTTTATATTTTAGCAATGCATTGAGATTCTGTGTCTTAGCAGTGTATTACTCAAATTAAGTATTGATATGTATTTAGTCTTGTTTTATTATTTGTAAATTCAGCAAATTCTTTTTGTGAATTGAGGTTTAAAATAGGAGTGAGGTCAATAGGGGAGAGAATATAGAGACCAATTCTTATGTCCAGATTTATATAGAATTAAATAAAAGCTTTATCTGCTTACATTCTCATTCCCATATCGAGACCGACCCTGTTGAACTGGCAGACATTACCTTAATCTCAACTTCACTGAGTCATTCATTCATTTACTCACCCCACCAATGTTATTGCGAGCCTACTATCCAACTGTACTGTCTTGGGTAGTGGGAAGGCAAAGCTGAAGATCTATGATTTCAAAGCACCCATAGTCTGAAATTTGGTGCTTTATGCAAACAAATAATCACAGACTGAAAATTTATGCCCTAAAATTGTGATGCTTGGAAATGTGCTATGGGTCTTTCCTGAAGGGAGCTTGAGTTTTCAGAGGAAAACAAAATTTAGAATAACTGATATATGTGCTTTATTATCAGAGGTGACAAGATATAATATTCGAGAGAGTGGGAACACCATGTTCCTTTCTTTGTGCATTTGCTGTGCTGAGCTTGGTGTCCGTGTTGATGTTAGTTAATTGTTGCACTTGTATTGGTGAGATGAGGAAGGGCAAGGAGAAGTGTAGAAGAGAGTGTTGCTTCTTTCATAGCCTTGAATAAGCTGTGCCTACTTCACACTGGCAGATGTTTGAACATTGACTCGTTTTACTTGTTCCTATCAGCTCCAGGGGTTATTGGCTTCTTTATAGCTTGTGGATAACTAGGAGAACGTTATAATAACGGTTCCTCCTTCCTCAGCACAAATGCAGCCTTGGGGAGAAAAAGATCCTGAGACATGCCTTAGCCAATGGGTAACTTCCATTGGCCAGTAGGCATGGTTCCTTAGCCAGATCCAACACCAACTAGGGCTTCCCTTGATGTCTATAAATGTTAGATTTTCTTGAAGCATCGCATGAATATTAGCCCTGAAAGACTGTTCATTTGGCAAAATGACCAGTACTTTTTAGTGTAAGGAACAAGATTATATTAGCAATTTTAACACCCCTGCAGTTTCCTCTTATGAACTTGGTTTAGTCATAGAAAAATAAAATATAGTTTATACAAACTTCTGAAAAGGAGATCAAAATTGGGTCCCTGTATATTTTCCTGTCTGTGAATACAGAAAGTGTTAAGCAAAGTGTTATGAAGGCCTGTTTATAAATGGGAATGGGACGTGGGAATGCTGTGGGAATACTTTCTTTTCTGGCTAATGGGGTGTTACTATTTTAAGCATTGACTTTTAAAATGTGTGGGATCTGGTGTGCTTCCTGCCTTAGATAATGTGTGTTAATTGACTTCAGTTTTTTTGATTGTAAAAATCTTTAATTTGTACTGGTCAGTGATGAAAAAACATGTGGTCCATCTATTTCTGGAATGTCATTCAAGTGGTCTGGTTACCCTTTGGACCTCCATATGGATTGGAAGACATTTCTCAATCTCTGGAGTATTCTTTAAGAATAGTACTTTGTGTTCAATGAGTGGTATATAGCAAAGTAATTTAGGTTGTGAAATGTTGGCATTATTTGTGTATCGTGTAAGTTGACAAAAGAATAGCTTGATTGCTATGGGGCTGAATGTCGGAGAAGAGTCGTTATGTCTCTGACACGATCAGAGAGGTCTTTAGCAAACTAGGAAAGATACATGGATGAATGGGATTTCTGGGGTTGAACTTGTCTGCCATTAGTTTCAGTGTGAAGTTAAAGATAGGAATTTATTTGTGTCGGCCTCAATTTTATTCCTCCTAGTGTAGTCAGAGCATAGAATTTGGTAAGGGGAAAGCAGAATACTGTAGTGGGAAAACCCAGGCTTTGATGTCCCATAGATTTTGGGTCAAATTCTGGTTATACCATTTACTAGCTTGTGAACTGGGGCAGCTTATTCAGTTGACTTGCACCTTGGTTCCTTAATATCTATCTCATATGATTGTTGGGCAAATTAGATAAGTTAATACACACAGGTGTTTAGGACAGTAACTGACACAGTAAGTGCTGTATGAACTATTACTATTATTATTATTATTAGTGGTGATATCTATAAACATAAATTCTCATGAATTTTTGAGCATATCAAACATAAATACCAAACCTATGCCAATAGTTTTTGGCATAAGGCCCAGGTGGTGGATTGATGAAGAGTATGAACCAAGTTTTCAATGAATCAGAGTGACCATGAGGTTAGTAGAGCCAAGCGTTATTAAATGGAATGGGTGAATTTCATACTGCTTTTTAAATACTTGGATAATATAATAATGGAATTAGCAATGCAGAGTTGGGAGGATGTAACCCCATTTTCTGACCCTAGGGTCCAACTAAGGTGAAAAAGGAACATTTTAACAAGCATCAGGGCAGTCTGTAGGGTTCTCAATTAAGGTAAAAGATGGATTTTACATACAAAAAAGATTTGAACATATAGAGGAGACTATTTAATACTATTGAAAGCTATCCCAGAATGCATAATGCAAGGAGAGGTGTTTGTTGGAATTTGTTATGAGGAGTGGAAACACTGCCTTCATAAAAATGCTGTCATAGAGCTTACGTCTTGGATGTGACCAAGGGTAATGGGGCTGTGAGGCATACTCATTGCAGCCAGTGCAAGCTTTTCAAAGAATTCCTGCTCACTTGTCTGCTGGTAGATGACAGTTGGTAGCCTCATCTTTAGGCAGTCTTCCTGGCTTTCACAGGGCCCTGCTCACCTCGCTTCTAGAAAATCTTTCTAGAACCTTTCCCATTTGCCCTGTCTTGCCTCCTTTTACTCTTCCCTTTCTGGTTCAAGGAGTCTCTGGCCCCATATCTAGACTTCTTCTGGATTTGAGTTCCCAGTAGTTTTGGCCATGTTTAAGAGACTATAGGAACTGTTAAAGACAAATTATTCTGACGCTTGTTAACATGGCAAGACAGATTTTATTGGAGCTACTGCAGTAGGGGAGAGACTTAAGTATAGAACTGAGCTCAACTCCAAATCCAGCAAAGACAGATGGGGATCTATAGCCAGCGGGCAGAGTGAGGGCGTCAGTGGATAGAAGGTTACAAAGAGAAACTTGACTAGATATCAGTGATGGCTGGGGGATTCTTGCTAAACTGGGCTCAGCAGGACGAGGACAAGGCCGAGTCTAGAAGAGGGCTTGAAATACTGATTAAAGCTTGGTCACGGAGGGAGTCCTTGTCACCAGAGAGGCTCTGCTCTGTTTCAGCAACTTACCTTTGTGCTGGCTGAGAACTTCTCACCCTGCCTCTTCATTCCACTCTCTAACCTTCATTCCTGAACTTTAGATCCTTGAAACCTACAGTAGGATCAGTCCCTACTCCCTATTTGAGATGATGGGCTTGGAGTAGTTGATGGGGACCAGGATTCAGATAATATACATTTGACTTACGGCAGCAGTTCTGAACGTGACTGCCCACGAGGAACACCTGGGGCCCTTTACAACAGCCAGCCAACAAATACAAAACAAAAATCTCTACCTGGCCTCACCCTAGGCCAATTAAATCTGAATCCCTGGAAGTGGGTCCAGGCATTGGTATTTTTTGTCACACGTCTCTGGTGATTCTGATGAGCAGCCTAGGTTGAGGACCAAAGACTCACAAGGCCTCCAGGTCAGCATCTGATGGGGATTTCAGTTTGCTGTCATTTTGGAAACATGACTGGTGGTTATTGCTAGGAGAATCATGATGAGAAACTGGCGGTCTCTCCAACTAAATGGGACACTCTGTTGAGTCACTTATTCCTTCTGGGCATGGGACCTCTGCTCTGCCAAGTGAGTCTAAGTTTGTAAACCTATAGATGATTGTAGCTTTAATTGCATCCCTAAACTTTTAGAAGAGGAAGCAGAAAATAAAATCCTGTATCACATATATATTGTAGGTCAGGTGAGCTCATCAATGTTATATCATTTAACTTAATCTTCCCATCAATCTTGTGAGGTAGGTGTTATTATTCTGTTATTAGATGGGTTAAGTGATTTATTCAAGGTGACGGAATTAGTGAGGGAGCTGAGAGCCTCTCTCATGTCCAAAGCTATGCCACTTCTGTCTTTGAAGGACCCACAGAGACACTACTGAGGCAGAGAACATTAAGCCTCTTCTTATTTCTTGAATATTAGTTCATCCTAAATGATTATTCCTTTTTACATATTTCTTTTCTCATTTTAGTCGTGTTACCCTACATTAGGGCCCACAGATGTGTTATGGATGACTTAACAACTTCATTCCTCTAAACTTTTCAGATTGCATTTCGTAAAGAAAAGCGCTCCAGATTTGATTTTAGTTTTCTCGTATTTCCTAAACGACTTTATCAAGCAATCTACTTTCCAGATTTGTTTTTATTTTTCTCATATTTTTCTAAATGTGCTTATCAAAGCAATCAACTTTCTGCATCCCATATGCACTGAACTATATTAGAAAATAAAATATTAAAACCAAAGAGCAGAAAGTACAGATTACTAGAAGATTAAGGTAGTCATAAATGTGCTTATTTCCTATGTAAATGAATGGAAGGGTAGTATATTCAGTTCAAACTATGTTTAGAATATTAACAAATAGGTTCGTAACATGCTGTGCATAGTACATAATTTAAAGTAATCATGCAGTTGGGTATTGAACAGTCGCATTCCGATATATAGTTATTGAATGTCTTTTGTCAAAGAGTGCAAAGTGGAAACAGAATATCAGTCAAAATAGTTATTATTTTATAGTAAAAAGTTGAAATGTAGAGTCATGAGTTCAGTGTATGATGAAAACTGATGATGGAAGTAAATGTTGAATTTTAAAGGTTTTGCCGTTACGGTAACTTAGATGTTTTCTTAGTGATTTCTAGTGGTTATAAGTGGGAAAATTCTATTTATTAGCCAACATATAATTAAAATAGGGCGAACTTGTTTTACTCATTGTTTATTCGGATCTTGAATATATTCAGAAAAATCTGCTTGATGGACCTGATGACCTGTTTCTTGGAAGAGATTTCAGAGAGGATAATGGAATATAATAACCCCTAAATTTTAAGAGCAAAAGTAAACAGATTTAATACTTTACTATAGGAAGTAAAGTTGTTCAATGTTTCATATAACTGATCGATCTGATTTCACTTCAAATAAGTCCTATCTCCTAGAAAGTCATATGAAACTACCTGATATTATAAAACAACTTAATTTTCTCAAGACTCAAGGGAAATAAATTCATTGAATCATGGGATTAAAAGAAATCTTGTCAAGTCATTTAGTCTATCCATCTTTTTTGAAGTTACATCAAAAACATAATATATGTTTGAGAAGCTATTCTTTGTGATCCTATAGGACTAGGTTCTTATTACATTTTTACAGTGCATATTTGTTTTCATTTTTAAATATCTGTATCCCCACCCAAACTTTAAGTTCCAGTAGGGCAGGGGGCATGTCCTATCTTTGTATCCCTAGAGATTATAATGGTGCTTAGAACAGCAGTGGCTCTTAGAAGCCCAATAACTGGTTTTGAATTTTTACTTTTTATTTTTATTCTGTTTTAAATTTTACCAGTGAAAGAGGTATCCTAACTTCCTTCGGTAACCCCTTGTAGAATCTTTTTCTTCTACTTAACCTAACTATTCTGAATTGGAGAAAAAGAAACATTTGATTGATACATATTTTTAACAAAATGTTATGCATATGGCAGTAGTAGAAATGTAATTCAAGGTAGGGGTAGAATTATAGCCATATGTTTGCCTAATCAACTTAAATCCTGCCTGCCAAAAGTGATCATGTACTCTCATTGTTATTTCACAGTTATACATTAATGTATTATTATCTGGCTCTTCAACTAATTCTGATTTTATGGTGAATCGAATGGGACGTGGATGAAATTTATCCTTGCTTAGTAATCTTAACTACATAGGAAGTTCAATCAATGGTTATTAAGCGCAAGGGGAAAAGTTAAAAATATTCAGAGTACTTTAAAAATAGTCATTAGAATAAATATGCTAATTACAAATCATTCATAACTATTCATGAAAAGAGACAGAGGTGAAGTTTGAAGGGCTCTTTCCATAGCTTCTGCTTATTAATCCAGGATGAGTTTATGTATATGATTTAAGATAGTTTTAAAAATCACTATACAAATGTTAGAAACCAAACTTACCTCCTGATCAGTTGATAAGAGTCATGAGGCTCAGGTATGACAAAATTTTATAATACTACTCATTTTACTAATGTAAGATCAGTTGAGAAATGATTCTGTTAGACAAAACGTTGCTTGAGGATCTAAGTTATGCTTTTGTGTCCACAGTGACTGAGGAGTAATAGGTTCATGATAAATCCTCTGATGTTGGTAGAAGTTGTTGAACTAAATTTAAATAAATGGATCTATAGCTATGTATAATTTAATTTCTGAAACATTGGTACAGATAAATAACATGACTCCATTTATTATCTTAATTTTTCTTTATGGTATTTGGCCACAAAAATGTAAGGAGGGCAAATTGCAATACTATGTTTTGGATACATTTTGTTTCTTTCCACTGGGAGTGCTGATGATCATTGTAGCTTCTTAATTGAGTAGTTATCTTCTTAAACATTCCCCTTTGTGAGATTGCTGGTTCATTTGTTCATTCGTTCATCCGTCAATTGATCATTCTGTGTTTGATTTAATGAACATTTACTGAGTCAGTAATATTGTGAGCAGAGTATTAACGTGGAACAATGGATGGATTCAGGCATTTTCCTCCTTTCAAAGAGGCCTTAATTTATTTTGATAAGACTGTACAGCAGATTATACACAAATAATTCTTATTTACAATATAAACAGTGTGCTTTTTGAAAAAAATTTAAAAAGTCTGTTATAAATTGTAACTAAGTCTGAATGTTATAAATTGTAACTTAAAAAATCATAGAGCCAACATTTTAATATGTAAATATCTCTGTGTTCTGTAAAGAATAACTTTCAAAACTGTTATTTCACTGTTAGACTTGAAATATAAACATAAGGATAACTCATTATATTGCTAAACTTTTTGTTTGGTGTCAGTATACCCCTTCATGCTTGTTCTCATTTTGGATGACTGATTCTAAAAAGATTACAGCTGTCAAATGACTTTGAAGCCACTCTGCTAACGTAATAGATCATAGTATGCAATGTGATATACTTATATATGTATTTTTCTAAATTAATGAAGCCTTTAATTTAATAATATGACATATTTTAAACTATAATTGCTATAGGCAATTTAAAGTATATGTGCTTTAGTATAGGCATATAGCAAATATATTTACTTGGGAAAAATATGTAGGAATATAGTAAGCTATAATTATTTTCATGATGTTATAATTTTGTTTTTGTTTTTAATAAATATAGGAAAAAGAAGCCCTGAATGGTTAGACAGTCATGTGAAGGTGTTATTTATTTAGTAATGCCACTGTTCTTTGGTGGTTCTTTCTTATTTAGACATAAATTCCAACATAGATATGGGGAACACAGGTCCAGCTTTGCTGGGACAGGCCTGGTTTATACTTGTGCCATATAATATATTAAAAGCATCTCCTTGCACTGTCAAAAGTGACCTGGTTTGGAAGATGAATGATGTGGTTACCTCAATCATAGAGTGCACTGTGAGAGGAGTTGTTGATGTGTGAACTAGCTGGGAATTCATTCTACCCTCGATTCCTAGGAAGCCTGACTTGACCAGTTACCATGGTGAACAAACATTTTACACAGTCTCACGGAGTCATAGATTCCAAAATCCCCACTTCTTCTGTCTTCCTTGTGAGTGGACATCCGGCCTCTGCTTGGATACCACCCATGACCAACTGGAAACTACAACCTCCCTCTGCTGCTGAACGGTGTGTGCCTTTAAAAGCTCAGGAGAGAGCTACAGCCGCAGATACCACATAAAAACACTGCAGCTAATTGTTCTTCTGGTCAAGGAACTCCTCTAGGCCTCATCTTCCTTCTGCTTCCTTCCTTCCACATCAGATCTCTCAGCTTTGGGTTTTGACTCCACTTCTTGTTGAAGAATCTGCAGATGAAGGTCCATCTCAGTGGGGTGGGTGTTTTAGTCAGGGTTCTCCAGAGGCACAGAATAGATAGGATATAGATATAATGAGTGGATTTATTATAGGAATTGGCTCACATGGTTATGGAGACCGAGAAGTCCCACACTCTGCCATCTGCAATCTGGAGACTCAGGAAAAACAGTGGTGTAATTTAGTCTAAATCTGAAGACCTGAGAACTAGGGGTCTCTGGTTTTAAGTCCTGGAGTCTGAAGGCTGAAGAACCAGGAGCTCTGATGTTCAAAGTCTGGGAGGATGGTTGTCCTAACTCCAGAAGGGAGAGAGGGCATTCACCCTTCCTCTGCCATTTTGTTCTATTTGGATCCTCAGTGGATTAGATGATGCCCACCAATATTGGTGAGGACAGATCTCTTTACTCAGTCTGTTGATTCAAATGCTAATCTCCTCCAGAAACACCCTCATAGACACACCCAGAAATAAAGTTTTACCAGGCATCTGGGCATCCCTTAGCCCAGTCAAGTTGACACAAAAAATTAACCATCACAGTAAGCAAAAACAGGATTGCCCACAGGGGCACTTTGGAAACATGACATATCTTCGTCACAGTAGTTGAGTGGGTGCCACTGGCTTGTAGTGGTTGGGGACTAGAGCTGCTTGACTTCCTGCAGTGAACAGAGTTGTCTCATCCTACAGGCCTTTTGAATGTCCTTGAAGACATTCCTATAAGAGAAAACCTGTTTATAATTTTCTGAGTTTGGAAACTAATTCTATTATACATTAAAAATAATTCTTTTCCCATAGTTTTATTATACAGTGAATTTTTCAGAGCTGCAACTCCCATATAAATTGAGAAAAGACTATACTTTGTTGTATTCTGTATTTTACCAAGCGTTATTCACTGTTGTAACAAATCATGCTACTGATGGCTGAGCTGCTTTTGGTACAGGAGTAACAGATGTGACACATTGTGTCTGAGAGCTGTCCTCTCATTATTTTCATGGCCTTCTTATGAAGTCTAACCTAAGCATTCACGTACTGAACTACTATTATTTTATTATGAACAGTTTTAACAAACAACAAAATCCTTTTGTATCATAGTTAGTGCATTTTACTGATTTTTTAAAAAAAATATATGTGAGTAGGTAGTTATATTGTCTATGAATTTCATTTCTGATATGAAATGGTGTCGAGTCTCAGAGGATTAAGCGCCACTGTATCATCACTGCCTAAGGAATCCAGATGTTGCCTTTCCTGTGGCCCTGAATGAAGCCTGCGCCTTGAGGACCGACAGGATAGGGCAGTGCCAGTTGGCCCTCCCTATGTCTGTGGAGGAAACTCTGACACCTGTTCTATCTCTGGAAAGCTCTGATTTTTATATAATTCTTTCACAGGCAATGAAATGTGGCTGGCTTCATCTTCTACCTCTTCACTTTACATTTTCCCCGGGGGGACACGCAGAGGAAACCATTTCATCATGTGAGGATCCTTTAGATATTTGAATACAACTAGCATCCAGTTTCTTCTCCCAATCTTCCTATGAATGTTTTCAAGGCCCCAACACATCTTCAGTCATGAAGCGAGACTGTTCCTTCAGACACAGGACTTAATACTTGTATTATTGCAAGCAAGGACAGCACCACTTATTGATTTGTTCTGGTCATACCATAATAGTGTTGACATGCACTGCTTTTGAAATCAGCCAAGCCTGACAAAGTCTATCGTAATTATTATGGTTAAGCTATACTTCCTTGACATGTTGTATGGTTAATTTTATGGTGCTTGGACTTTCATAGAAACCTGTAAAGACAGTCTATTTGTAAACAAATGATGACCTGAATAGAGGAAGATGTAGCCATTGGCCAACAGGCAGCATGAGTTGTCTGGTTTGTAGTCTAACCTGAATTACTAACAAAGCGATAGTGGAAATCGTGACAAAATCCAAATCTGATGTAAACTCATGGTTCAGGAACAGTCAAAGAAACCACCCTTCCAATATCCTCCTGGATGCCAGTTAAGTGTTGAGGGTTCAGGGGCAGGAGGGTCTTTGGGGTACTCAGGTAGAAGAGTGATTTTTTAGCTCCTGATTTGGTGTAAAAAGAAAGAGAAGCTAGGGGCTGGCCTGATGGCGTGCTGGTTAAGTTCCTGTGCTCCACTTCAGCGGCCCGGTGTTCAGTGGTTCAGATCCTGGGCGTGGACCTAGACAGCACTTGTCAAGCCATGCTGTGGCAGTGTCCTATGTACAAAATAGAGGGAAATTGGCACAGATACTAGCTCAGGGCCAATCTTCCTTACCAAAAAAAAAAGAGAGAGAAACTAAGAAGAAAATGAGTACCCTAACAGAATGCTTGCTAAAAGTTGTGTGGAATACTTATCAGTAGTATGTGAATGATAAACTTTTCATTCAGAAAGTTACTTTGGCTTAGAAAATATCTAAGCACCTTAATTATATAGTCATTTCACATCTATCTTATGTGAAATTGACAGTACTTCAGAAAGCATTACAATATGAGATAGCATCTCTTTTTCTCTTCTCTTGTTACAGAGTCTCTTGAAAATAGTAACTTTTTTCCCTCTGGTAGATTGGAATTCTTTTCTTTTGTTGAAATTGATTTTTTTTTTTTTTTTTTTACTGCTTTTCATTTCTCAGTATATTTCTTCATTATTCATTCCTATCAAAGTGTCAATAGATCCTGAGAACAGGGTACACTCACATCCCTGTTTATATGGTGTGTGACCACAGGACATTATTCTCAAGTCAATTTCCTTTAACATTATGAGTTGCATATGTATACCTATTACTTCCTATTTTGAGTTTTTATCTATTTAAGCAAGAAGACTGAACTGATTAAATACCAGTGGCTTATTTATTTATATTATTATTTTAAAATCCTATAGCTTAATCAGTATCATGTTTTCTTTTTCTTTTTTATAAAGACTTGATATTATTTCGTATAGTCTAGTGATTGCTTTGACAAGCCCTCAGGGTTCTTGCATCATTAGATAGCAATTTCCTTGTCTAATTTGATAGCCTGCTTTAAGTTCTCAAGTCAATATCCCTGTCCTGAGCCATTTATTGAAGAGGTGTTCATTGTGAATAACAGGGTCAGTTAATGAAGAATAATTTATTTAGTTGAGCACCTTGAAATCCTTAGCTAGTTTAGAATACTGCAGAAACTCGACAGTTGTTCCTCATGCTGCTGTGTCATTTTGCTGTCTCTAAAACCTGATGTGCCCAAGTAGATTTACTCTGCCAGTGGATGGTTTAATTTGATTTTAATGGTATCCTATTTGGCTCTATAAACGGTACTGAGGCCATCTTTGCCGTGCAGTTAATAATGTAATTTAGTCTATGATGGTATTAGGTGATAATGAAAGTAGGTATTAGAGACATAACCATTTTCATATTTAATAGAGAAGCAATGTGTTCTAAGTAATGAAGTTGGGACTCTAACGCACCGTTGTCAGCACATGTTAACTCTGTTTTAGAGATTCTTTTTTAGATCTAAGTAAATATAATTCTGAAATGTCTCTATAATTCATTTATCTGTTAGATGCTTTGCTGTTTGTATTTTTGACATAATAGCGTCTAGGATCATTTATTTGACACAGCCCAAGAATTAAAAACAACCAAAACCAACCAAACAAAAAACCCCTAAAAACCAATAAAAGCTTTGAGGCTTGAAACCATAGAAATGAAATAGTGTTTCTTTTCCTTGTATAAAGAAAAATAATCCATTATTTGAATGTCAAACAGCTAGCAATATTTGTACACTTTCTTTTGAAATAGGTGGGAATGTTTTTCATCAATTTCTCAACTTTTGGTTGGAATATTCAAGATCACTTTAAAGGGTGACCAGAACATAAACCAGTTGAGATGACCAGCAGCGTGGCTTTCAGCACTTTTGTGCTCTTTTTAAAGCATCCTTTTACTGAATAGTTAATACATGTCAAGGCACTTCAATGTGGAAGTGAGCTTCTCATCCACTCCAGTGTAACCAATGTAAATAGTTTCTTGTGTATACTCTCTCTATATTTTCTATTCATATATAAGATACATAGAGTAGAATTTTATCCTCTAAGAATTATATAAATGAGGGGGTTGTACTGCGTATTCTGTTCTCCAACTGGCTTTCTCACAAACAGTATACAGTGGGAACTTTTCTGTATTGGCTCATGCTTCATTCTTTCCAATGGATGCCTAGCATTACGTTGAAAGTATGAACTCTGTGCTCATCTCTAGATTGTTCTTGATTGTGTTTCCAGTTGTGAGTTTGATGCAATTAGAGGAAGCAAAACCATTCCCTGAGTTTGAGTAGTCGAGAGAACTCTATTCTGATTTTCCTTGTTCTAAAATGCCTTTTTCTTGTTATTTCTGATGTTGTCAGAGATGAACAAAGAAAATTGGTAGGCAAGCTGAATCACATAAAAGAATGGTGTTTTTCTTTGTGACTTAATTTTTTGCCCAGTGATTTCTTTTACCCTTTGAAATAACAGAATGTAACGACTCAAATAGACAGTTGACACTTGAATCAAGCCATTGTAGGTGAGACTGGTTTGGTAAGCAAATCCAGAATCAAAGTGACCACATCAATTGGGCACATTAAGCTGTCCTCCTACGGTGAGTATGGTTTTTAGCAGTTCATGAGCTTGAGGGGTGAAGCATAGTTGAGGTACGGATTAGGAACAGATGACCAGGCTGAGAGTATAAGCTTGGAGTCTTACAGTCCCCATGTGGTGTTCTTGTGTTCTTCATGCCTCACTGTATAAAACGGGAGCATTTAATCTAGACTGTCAGTCTTGTCTTTAGTATGAGAATTGGACTGCAATTCAGGAGAGTTTGGTTCTCTTGTACCTTCAGCCCCTAGTAAAGGCAGGTAAGCTGGATGGGCATGGCTGATCAGATTATGCAGGGTAGTGGAGTTCAAGGAAGAAATTGGGCCTAATTAGATAGGAAACAAGGAGGATATGTGCATGCACTGAGACATGAGGAGGCTGGTTATGATGCTATACAATAAATCATGTCATATAAGAAGGTTAACCTGGGAGTAGATTTAAAGCCCAAGGATTACATGGCTAA
This sequence comes from Equus asinus, assembly GCF_041296235.1. NCBI lineage: Eukaryota > Metazoa > Chordata > Mammalia > Perissodactyla > Equidae > Equus > Equus asinus. The sequence goes on from NC_091800.1 coordinate 67,497,681, forward strand.
ATATTTTTTAGGTAACTTGGGTCTGAGGTTGCTGACAATCTAGAGTCTTGTGGTGACAGTAGAAACAGAGAAGGATGAGTCTGAGAGAATTAGAACTAAAAGTTGAAAATGAGCGTATTGTCGGTTTGCAGAATGGTTAAGGTGCTTTCATTTCCTGATTATTTTGAGAGTTGGTGAGAGGGAGGGGACATCTCTGTCAAATATTTCTGTCCTTTTTAAAAAAAAACAAGTTATTTGATATTTTGATATCTACATTTAAAACATTATGTACCTTTAAAACAATATTTTCAGTTTTTGTTATAGTATTTGTTTATAGAAAAAGTATTTGTTTGAAGAGCTGTGTTGCTTGTGTTCAACATGATTCTAGCATGAAATTTTCTGAAGACTGTAATGTTTTTCTTGCCATCAAAAATGAGTATGATCATTTTGTGGAGAATTGTTTTAACTTTTAGTTCTGTTTTCTAGGAAAATGATAAAACGTATTCTTGGAAGAGAATAAGTATATAAAATACCTGTAATCGTCCCAGTGCAATTATATTCATTATCTATTTTACTTGTAAAATTAGTAAATTATTAGCTATTGAAAATTACAATTACCACCAATTAATAGATGAGGCTCTATGTATTCAATCATTCAATTAGTGATTAAGCATATATTTTCAGAAGCATTTGACATGTGAATTATTCATTTTTAGAGATTTAAGTCAACCATTAAATATTAATATTCTTTATAGATCTTTACATTAATTCACTAAGACCAGAAGTGTATCCTAAGATTGGCAGTTAGGAAGTTTTAAAAATGTATATTCTTTTACAAGATATAATTAGAATATCCATTTGAGAAAATGTTTTTTCCTTCATTTATTTTCACTGTTTGTGTAATCAGTTATTAATAACTGATGTCTGAGGGATTCGAGAGTCTCTCTCCCTCCCTTCTCTGTATTTACCACTTTCATTGCAGACACTTTGTTGATGACATATATGAGCAAGATATTTGAACAAATCATCTTTGCCTGGGCCTCTAGCTAATGTGTGTACTCATGAGAAAAAAAGAAATTAATAACATTCATCAGTGTGCTGTTGCTTATTCATGATCAAAGCAATTCCAATAATGTCTTTTCGCAAGGGTGCCCTTCTTTACACAATTGAGACCATCAAATTTTTAAATCTAGGCTTGGAATATTGAATGTACTTGATTTACCTTCTTTTTGCATCCTTGGTGTGTTTCAACCTTTGCTACTATACCTAAATTCATTATTACAATCCTTTTTCTCCAGGCTGCAACCTCCTGTTGATTCAAAGTATTATTTGAGCAGGAAAATATTTTTTATTCACACCGCAGACCATTACCAAAGAAAAGGCTTTAAGTCCATAGTGCAAATATAGAAATAAAATCAACGTTTATCTCTGGTTTGCCTAATATTTGGGCACATGCTATTATCCATTCATGGTGTACCTTTCATAGGCCTAGCCAGGTGTTTGAGACACAAAGATGCCTAATAGTTCCCTGATCACAGGGAGCTCATGATCAAGTGTCGCAGGAGGACAGTGCTATTAAGGATAATATGCAAAAGAAGTTCTAGGGCATAGAGGGAAAGAACCAGCTAGAGTATAATAGTGTCTATACTCTAAACTACTATCTTCATTGGAAAACAGTACCTTTTAAACTGAATTATTTCTTTAGCAATCAATAAATAATAATTAAAAGAACCATCTCTTTAGCCCTTATTACATGCTAGACATCTACAGATATTTAATTCTCAAATATCTGTTGTAGACTGGCATTATACTAAAATATCTTACCTTCTTAAATCAGTTATAAGCGTTTTCTCCAAAATCAATAAATCAAAATCTTAGAATGTTATTAGGAACTCATGGCTTAAATGTTTGTTTCATTGCACAGCATATACTTTAATGCACCTTACTCTTCTGAGAAGGTGGCATACCTTGTTTTCATTTAATTTCTACAGCATGTACACTGAGTGCTTAAGCTCTTATTATCTGATCTGCATTTGAGGAGTAAGCTATGTTAGTACTTTGAGCCACTCTCATTAGCAAGTCAATTTTGACAGCCCTTCCAAGTATGTAGACCTGTATTATAAATGTTAGGGGAGGTTTAGAAATGTAATGGGAGAGGTGGTTCCTGTTCTTATCCTTCATGTTATTAAAAATTGGCTGACTTTTAACATACTCATAGGATGGTTTATATGTGGTCCAGCATTTAGAAATCAAATTCAGATTTTAACAATCCTTTTATTAGCATTTTTTCCATTAAAAATTGGAATTATCATATGCCAAGTCGTTTCACACTACCTAAGCATCCATTATAGTTAAAAATATTTGATAAACTCTTTGAGCATCTCGATATTTTTCTAAACAGGAAAAAATGACAATCAATCTTTATGACTGGAAATTTGGGGGAAACTAAGCTTTGATGAGCTGGAGACTTCCCATGCATCTGCGTATACAGCTCAAGGTTGCCTTAGCTTTTTGAATAACCAAGTCATACTTTGAACTCACAGTAGGTTTGTGGTCAATGTAAATCTCACACACCTTCTCCTTTGATCATCCCAAATCGTAAGTTTTTATGAGAAGTATGCTTTTCTGTTTGGCTTTTTTTTTTTTTGAGTTGGATTTATGAAAGCTTTTAATTTGAATGAAGGGAAACCTCTGCGGAATCAATACTGACCCTCCATGGCCCTTACATTTGCTTTTTTATTGACTTTAACAGACAACTGACTGGATCATGGTGAATTCTCAGTTGGTTTTATTAAAATTACCAGTGGAGAGTGAAATGCATGGAGTAGGCTTAGACCTTGATTGAAATCCATTGTCAAATATTTCTTCTTGTTATAAAGTCAGTCCTTTTTCATTTTGGCCTTTCCTTTGGCTGTTATTGTGCTATGGTAAGCCCATCTGCTATTTCAGCACACTGTAAGAGATTTCTTTATGGCAGTGTGGAGGATGCAGGAGAAATGATAAATGGCAAGGAAAACCACTTACTCTTAATGCTTTTTGTCATAGTCATGTCCTCTTGTCCCATCATACATACCTTTCTTCCAAGGAGTTCAACTGTTATTATGTGTCATTGTCATTTTACAAGGGAGGACTAGCGGGGGAATTTCTGATGGATGCCAAGGAGATGGAGTAGCACTCTGTATTTTGTAGCTGATTGACAGGTTTGGTCTCCTGAATTGTAGAAAGTAGATACATCGAGGGAAGCTGCTCATTTGAGGCTCCCCTCCCTTCCCCATAACTAAGGAAATTTTAAGAATCATTCTAGGTAGTTGAATTGTTCATAAATATATGCCAGGTTTTGTTGGTTTTTGTTGCTTGATGCTGATGGACCAGCCCTCTAAACAAACAAAAAGGCAGATTCTTATTTTGAATCATAAGGGTGAATGAATAATATGACTAGCATGGTTCTTTTCTGTAATAAAATTCAGATATCTTGATTGAATTAGGAATAGCGTATTTTCTGACACAGAGGAAAAGATCTTGAGATGCCAGTTAGACAGCAACTTGGGCAAGCGTGTTTGCTTCTACTCCCTCCTGAACCCCGCACTGAAACTAAAGGAATAAAAAGGACAGGAGCACATGTGAACAGAGAATTGGAGAGGAGACAATGGGTTGCAAATGCCATGAATTTCTGGGTTAAATAAATTAGAAGGAGGGATTACTAGAGCAGAGAGAGCTGAATACCTAGTGCTTGCAGAGTGAGGTGCCAACAAAAAGCAGGAAGCAAACTTATGCTTCAGAACCCTGGAAAAGACAGGAATTGGCAATATGAGATACTACAGAAGCTGGGAGTGAACTATGAGGCAAAACCCAGCAGTTTCGTTGTAAATCTGAATAGGATATGTTACAGCTCCCCAGACCCACTTTCCCTGTATGAACAAACAACTGATTACTCGAGTACCCCTACTTTTAGTCAGAGATGAGATTTATTCCGTAGAGATATTGAACAAGAGAGATTCCAGACATGGGAACACCATGCACAACTTAGGGTGGAGTCTGCATAATCAACAGGAGATCCCTAGCTCACTCCTGCCTTGGGGATCTCAATGGCTTTGGGAGACAGGCCTGTAACTCCCAAATAGGAGATTAGTGAAAGCCTGTTTGCTGAAGAAACTGGCTCTACAGAAAACATCTACAGATCTTTGATATTTGAAGGATCAGGTTCTTGCTTGCTTATCCTGCAGTGAAATCCGTTGATTGACAAGCTGCAGTCCTTACCCATAGTGTTCCCAGTCATTATTTTGTGTCCTCACTCATAATATATCCAAGGATCACCAATGTTTGGGGTATGCTCCAACAAGAAAGCAATAGGCAACAACAAAGGGCAAGAACTACTAAAAATAATCTTGGAGAAATTAACTTTAATAGTTAAGGAGCAGAAGAAATGAAGACAAACAAAAAAGAAAATTAACTTAGAGAAATAAGAGAAGACATTGCATCTATGAAAAAGAGTGTAATGCTGTTAGAAACATAACAATTGGAGAACAAGAGAGACTCTGTGAAAATTTAAAAAATTGAAAGCAAAAATAAAATTAATCAATAGAAGAGTTTGACGATTAAGGGAATACCCTAGAAAATATGACAAGTAGACCACATAATATCCAACTAATAGAGTTTTCATTAGCAGAATAGAGAAAATGACAGAAAAGAAATTCACAAAGTAGTAAAAAAAAAAAAAGTCTCCCAGAATGGAAGGATATAAGCTTCCACATTCCAAGTGTATAACCAAATTAATGAAAAAAAGCCAAGAGCACCATCATGAAATTTCAGAATTCTAGGCATGAAAACCAGATCCTAAAGGCCTTTAAATGGGAAAAATAAATGTGTTGTATAGAAAGGATTAAAAATCCAAGTGACATAGGATGCCCGTGCAGCAATATGGAAACCAGAAGAAGTAAAGGAAAATCACAGGATAATAGCTATTTGACAGGCCTAGGGAACAATCAACCCAAAGTGAAGCAGGAGAATTGAAGGCTCGAGGACTATGGATTACCTGATATCTATGACCATGTGAAAACCTGCATCTTAAGTGGTTTTAATGTTGGAGGGTATGGCAAGAGTCTAAGCAAAAGGAAAAAAAAGGCAATGATTAAATCCAGAAGAAATATAAAGTTTTACAAAAGAGGAAATATTACATTGCACTGTTTGGCTCATCAGAGAAAAATATGTACTTATAATAATGCAAACACTACCCAATACCTTAACAAAAAGTGGACCTATGTATGTGTGTGTTCCACAAAACTTGACTTTTAAGTGTTGTGCATTTCTTTGCTCTTACTGAAGAATAGTAAGTTACCAAAGATAATTCTAACTACATTTTGAAGTAGTTATCTTAAATCCATTAACTTTTTTGAATCTAGCTGTCTATTAAACAAAACGCTTCTCAAGGAAAGGGCTTTAATTCATTAGAGAACAAATAATATTAGTAAACCATTGAAATCAGGTTGTTTTGAGAGGAAACAAATTATTTTATTGCAGACAGATATTTCAGAATTTTAAATGGCGTTAAATATATGGACTAAGACATGTTGTTAAATGAGGATGTTGTGACATTCACAAATGAAATAACCATACTGGAAAAATCCTTGGGAAAGGGACATACATATGCCCAAACTTGATGATGTATTTTTCATAACGTGATAGTTGGGAAAAAAACTCTGGATTCACTTTGGGAAACATGCTCAGTACTATTTTATATAACAATTCATTGATGAACAGTTTATTAAATTGCAAAACCAAATTCCATGGCTTTCTTTCCTACTCAGCTACTAACACTTTACCGATAAGAATTGGTCTCCAACAACAAAGCTTCATAGCAGAGGAAGGAGTGATTTTTACAACAGGTAAAGCATTGTGTTTCTTATTGCTAGTTCAGCTAATTTCTATTTTAACAATAGCAATTTGAAAAAATTGCAATGGTTTCGCTGTTTTCTCTCATCAGCACCATGCTGGTTATAAGCGAAAAGGTACATTTAAAAATTTTTTCTGCAATAAGCTTGATTGTTAATTTCCAGGTCAGTATCCAGTCTATCAAAGTTTCATGTGGTGATAATTTATGCTTGTAATGGACAGGCTATTTAAAACTGTGATGAGGTCACCCTGTCTAAAGCATCTGAAGTACCAAATTCCTCTCTCACTTACTCGGAATCACATCTCGTTAGAGTTTGCCAATTTCCCATCTTTAATGACTGTGTTTCATTCAAATAAAACTTCAGTCTTCCCATGGCCCAATTTATTACTAGCAGTTCCCATTTTATTAATTGTATGCCTCATCTCTCAAGGCAAATAGCATTGCTCCTCTTCTCTCCCCCTCCCCTTTTCCTTCCTTCCTTCCCTTCCTTCCCTTCCTTCCCTTCCTTCTCTTCCTCTCTGGAATTGTCAGCACATTTCAACTTCTAGTGTGAAACCAGTATTAGCTACTAACTGGGTGGGCTTCTGGTGGGGTTACATCTAGTAAAGCAGTGCTTCTCAAACTGTCTGTGGTGAAGGCTCAGTCCTCTTTCTATTCCTCCTTCTCCTCGTCCTCTTCCTGCTCTTCCTTCTCCTTCCAATCCATGGCAGATTGATTCTTTCATAAAATAGAATAAAATTAATTTATAAAATTTAATAAAAAAACAAAACACAAGCACATTATTATTAGATTCAGTAGATATGAAAATGTCAACTTGTTACAAAAATTTCTGTTTTCTCTTGATTCTTGTACTTATCTAATTAGGTTTTGGTAAAAAGCAGTTCAGTGTGAGTAGCAATGCTGTAGTCTACTAGACTTGATCTTGTGAAATAGCTTTCCATTTTCTTTGTGCTGGAATTGGATAGATCTTAAATATTGGTCCAGCAATCCAAAGGTTGATACATATTTTATATCTGTTTTTGTGACTATTATTAGATGTATTATTTATGCCATTTTTATGTCAGGTTATATATGTTAAATTCATTTTGTGATATAAATTTTTTAGTAGTTAACTCATCAATGGTTACCTTTTTAATATTTCTATTATGGGGCCCATTATATACTTGAGATCTATGATAGCTTCATTGAGGATGTATTATAGATGGAGAAATTTATTATGTAATAGACAAAATATGTGATGTATGTGTATGTGGCATACAAATATCTCACATACACATATTATATGTATGTATATATAAATCAGCTTTTCAGCCCTTGTCTTGCCAAAGACCTCTCATTAGAATGGTCTTGGCTGACATTTTTCCTTTTTTCCTTTTCCTTTCTTTTTTACCATCCTTCCCACCTCATTGCTGCATGAGCCGTTTCACTGTGTTGTCATGGGTGTGCCTCAGTTGTCAGTTTCTGCCTGTCCTCTGAGTCCAAGTCTCATTTTGTATCCAGCTCATGGTTCAGTGGAGTTCATCTGAAGTTCCAGAGAGATTCACTTCTTGACTTTAAATCAAGATACTTAGGGCTTAGAAGGTTCCACCTCTTTAAGAGGTTTGTGCGTTTGTGGCTCTTAATGCTATTTAATCCTACATTATAGGTTTGCTTATTCAATGTGAGGTATCATGCTAAGTATTTGAGAAAAAAGATGGAGAAGGCATGGACCCTCTACCCAAGCAAGGGCTTAGAGTTTAGTAGGTGATAGAGATGTGAATAACTTGTTAACAGAAGCTATGATGAAAGTCTTTGTAGGGTATGATGAGGACGTGAAAGAAGGAGTACATAATTTACTCTGGGGACAAGTGAAGAAAGGCTTTCCCTTATGCCACAACTGAGCTGAGATGAGGCAATTCAGTGATGAAAGATGTGGCTGTTCTGTCTGGGGGTTTGGGTATGCAATGTAGTCAGGGCAGATGAATCTGAAACAGGCACTGAAATGTGAAAATGGTGGGAGATTTGGATTTTGGAGCTACATGTTCAGGCGCCTCCAATGTATACTGCCTGAGTGGTGGCTCTGTGTTGTATGCTGTTTTGAGACCCCTATAGTGAGAACCCAAAGTGGTATTTACTTTTAACACTCAGCTGGAGCCAGCATGGAACCTACTTCAGTATTTACCTGGAAAAAATTGATTTGAAGGATTCATGTGCAGCAAATGGGCAATTAAAATTTGGCAGACACTTGTCTATATTTTGAAAGATTTAGGAAGATCTTTGGAGAAATGAAAAAGTGCCATGCTTAGGAACACACTAAAGATGAAGCAGGTGTCTTCAGACTTGATTTATTTTGATTTGTATATTAAGAATTAAGCTAGTTAGCCCATGCAGAAGCATACCCCCAATAAAATTAAAAAGTAGTTTTTATATTGGGTGTTTGATTTTCATATTAATGACTGTGTATAGAAATGTATTTGTGTGTATTTTTAATTTTCATGCTTAATTGAGGTATTTTTAAGGCCTAATATAGCTTTTCAGAAGTGGAAACCCACTACAATACTTTGTACTTACAGGCAATAAGGATTCAGTGTATGCCAGCTTGAGGTGAGGAGTTGAGAATTCAGATGCGAACAAGGAGTGGCTTATACTTCAGTAAAGGTGGAACACAGGGCATGTGGTTGGGGGCGGATGAGTGAGACAGTGAGCAATAATGCTAGAAGAGAGTAGACAGTGACCATACTAAGGCAGTGAACTTTATTTTGCAGGCTATTTTAAAACCTTAAAGAGTTTTAAAGCATGATGCAGGGTGTGAGTGGGAGAGGAGCATCTGATTTGTGTTTTGGAAATATCAATCTGGTAGCAATGTAGGATTCATACTGAAAGGAGAAGAGATCAGAGCCTGAGAGAGTAATTAAGAGACTCCAGCAGTGTGGCTACAGAGGATGGATGTGGGGAGGTATCTACATGGTTACTTGTTTTCTTCATTCAACGGATATTCATTAAGTCACTAGGTGCTAGGACATAACATAGAGAAACACAGACATGATTCTTTCCCTCACGGAGCAAGAGGGCAAGCAACAGAAAGAAGTCTAAGACAGCATCCAGGTCTCTGCTTAGGGGACTGGATGGAAGCTGATGCATTGAGAACCAGAGGAAATACGGGAGGAGAGAGAAGCTTGTGTGTGTAGTTGAGGAGTGGCTTCCCAGCAATTGCAGATGACGTTCAGTTGTAGACAAGCTGAGCTAATGTACTTGGGAAGTAGTTGGGAGACTTTGGGGTTAAGAGGTCTAGCCCAGTGATTCCTAGGCCTTAATATGCATTGGAACCATCTAAGATCTTGATAAAATGCAAATTTTGATGCAGTAGGACTAGGGTGGAGTCTGAGATTCTTAGTTCTAGTAAGTTCCTAGGTGATGTTGCTGGTCCACGGACTGTGGTTGGAGCAGCAGATGTATAGTTAACAAACTGGCTAAAAATAGCTAAATAGTTAAAAATCTCTCTCTCTGTCTCTTTCTCTCTGTCTGCACACACACACATACATACATACACACATTTTAAGCTTTAGAACAAACTTATAAACAAACTCTTTGGGAGCAGAACCACTTACAGATTGTGGAATGCCTACATATGTGTACGTATACATTCATTTACAATGAAATTGCTTTTGCAGAAAGACCATAATCTCCAGGTCATCTGGAAAATATTTCTTTATGTCAAACATGGGCAGAACGTATTTTGTTGACTTTACTTATGGTTGTCAAAGGGGAATAATGAACTCATATTTACAGATAACCATTTCCAAACCACAGTTTATTTTTAAGTGTTGACTTTTCAACTCTAATCCATAAAATCTGAAAGGTGGTAAAAAAGAGAAAACAGAATGTCCAGCTAATGTTTGTAAGGAATGTGTTTCTGTGAGGGAAATACTGTGTGGTGTTTGTTGCCTCAGGGACGAAGATAGCAAATGTCATTTGTGGAATAAGTATATGTAATTTCATGTCAGATTCTGAGCCTGCACTAAAAACAGTGGATGTTATTGGTTTTTCACTCTTGGGTTGCCTTGAGTTGTTGAGAAGAAATCCTCAGGTTTTTATTCTCTGCATCTTAGATAAGAACAATGTTGAGAGTGCAGGAAAGGGCTTTTCTAAGATGCAGAGAATAACAGGGAGGTAGGACTCTGAATAATTTTTGATGTATTGAAATCCAGTCAATGTTTATGTAGTAACTAGGCATTTAACTTAAATCTACCTTTCACAAGCACTGTTGACTCTTAAGTGACTAGTGACCATTCTCTTTGCTCCAAGCATTGTCCATATAAAATATTGGGGGAAACTGAGTACATATCAGTCTCCTCCAAATGGGAATATTTCTCTGATTGGGACTCTTTCTTTACTGTGACAGCTGGGATGACATGGTCTGTGTGACACTGAAGATATTCTAGGAGTAAGACTTTCCACTTCTTGGTTGGGTGTGTAGTTTTATTTCCTTTTACACTTTTTCCTTGACTGTACTCTCATTTAACAGAAGAAAAAATCTATTCTGTAGAGGGAGACAGAGATGTTTCAGTCTCTTTAACAGACCGAAACCTCATTAGGGCGACAACTGTTGTGATGAAAGGTGCGTAACATAAGAAGACCTGGATTAAAATCCTGGCTCAGTTCCTAACCAGTTGAATAACCATCTCAGAGCCTCAATCTCCTCAGTATGGAATACTGCACAGGTAAAATGTACATATCATACAGTAATATGTATGCCATGAGAAAATATTCTCATCTAGGCAGTACTCATAATGAAGTGCCTCAGCTTGAAAAATACAAGTAATAAATTGAATAAGTCTTTAAATATCTTAGCTCATGGCATGGAATGCAAATAACCAAAAAAATGTCAAATTCTTTTTTTTTTTTTGTGGTGAGGGAGATTGGCCCTGAGCTAACGTCTGTTGCCAGTCTTCTTTTTGCTAAGGAAGACTGACCCTGAGCCGACTTTCTCTGTTTTGTATGTGGGATGCTGCCACAGCATGGCTTAATGAGTGATGTAGGTCTCTGCCTGAGATCCTAACCTAGGAACCCCAGGCTGCTGAAGCAGAGCACATGAACCCAACCACTATGCCACCAGGCCAGCCCCCTCAAATTCATATTTTAAAGTTTTTAAATTTTCAGCTCTGAAATTGGTGTCAAAATGTATGTCAGTGCCCTCACGAATGATCTGTAGAACTGGATGTTCCATGGATTCAGAGGAAATAATGCAGAACTTTGAGGAAATGTGTAAATATAAAAAAAAATACCCTTTGAAAAGCAACCATTTTGACCACAGAATATCTTTTTTTGTGTCCATGCATATTTACAATCCTCCGAACTATTAGGTCTTTTCTTTCTCTAACATGATTCCACTAAATTTTGCTTTCTTGTACTTTTCTTCCAGAAAGCATCTTTAGTCTGTGTTTGCGTCCTTATTAAAGATAATTTAACTAAATGTATAAAGATATACAGCAAATTCCCAGGTGTTCTTACATGCTTAAAACTTACAGCCACTCGTGTTCTACATTTTTTTTTTTTTTAAGGCAGGTTGGCCCTGAGCTAACATCTGCTGCCAATCCTCCTCTTTTTGCTGAGGAAGACTGGCCCTGAGCTCACATCCGTGCCCATCTTCCTCTACTTTATATGTGGCACACCTACCACAGCATGGCTTGCCAAGTGGTTACCATGTCCCCACATGGGATCCGAACTGGCAAACCCTGGACCGCCGAAGCGGAACGTGTGAACTTAACTGCTGCGCCACTGGGCCAGCCCCTGTGTTCTACATTTTTAGATACTAGAAAAGAAACCTCTATCTTATTCTTATACTAAGGTTAAAATGTGTTTGTTTGTTTCTTTGTGTATTGTAGTCCATATATGAAAAACAAGCAAAATACAGGCATACTTCAGCGATATTGTGGATTCAGTACCAGACCATCACAATAAAGGGAATATTGTAATAAAGCGAGTCACACTAATTTTTGGTTTCTCAGTGCATATAAAAGTTATGTTTAGACTATAGTGTAGTCTATTAAGTGTGTAACAGCATTAGGTCTAAAAAAATACATATCTTAATTAAAAAATATTTTATTGCTAGAAAAGTGCTAGCCATCATCTGAGCCTTCAGTGAGTTGTAATCTTTTTGCTGGTGGAGGGTCTTGCGTTGATGTTAATGGCTGCTGACTGATCAGGGTGGTAGTTGCTGAAGCTTGGGGTGGCTGTGGCAATTTTTTAAAATAAGACAACGTGAAGTTTATGCATTGATTGACTCTTCCTTTCATGAATGATTTCTATGTAGCATGCGATGCTGTTTGATGCCATGTTACTCATAGTAGAACTCTTTTCCAAATTGAGGTCAATTCTCTCAAACCCTCCTACTGCTTTATTGACTGAGTTTATGTAGTATTTTAAATCGTTTGTTGTCATTTCAACAATTGTCACAGCATCTTCACCAGGAGTAGATGCCATTTCAAGAAACCACTTTCTTTGCTCGTCCCTAAGAAGCAACTCCTCATCTGTTAAAGTTTTACCATGAGATGCAGCAATTCAGTCACATCTTCAGGCTCTACTTTTAATTCTAGTTCTCTTGCTATTTCTACCACATCTGCAGTTACTTCCTCTGCTTATCTTGAACCCAACAAAGTTAGCCGTGAGGATTGGAATCAACTTCTTCCAAACTCCTGTTAATGTTGATGTTTTGACCTCTTCCTATGAATCATGAATGTTCTTAATGGCATCTAGGATGGTGAATCCTTTCCAGAAGGTTTTCAATTTACTTTGCCCAGATTAATCAGAGGAATCACTGTCTATGGCAGCTATAGCCTCATGAAATGTATTTCTTAAATACTAAGACTTGAAAGTCAGAATGACTCCTTGATGCATGGGCTGCAGAATGGATGTTGTGTTAGCAGGAATGAAAACAATATTCACATCATTGTACATCTCCATCAGAGCTCTTGGGTGACGAGGTGCTTTGTCAATGAGCAGTCATATTTTGATAGGAATCTTTTTTTTTTCTAAGCAGTAGGTCTTAACAGTGGGCTTAAAAAATTCAGTAAACCATATTGTAACTAGCTGTGCTGTCCAGGCTTTGTTGTTCCATTTGTAGAACAAAGTCAGACTAGATTTAGTTTAATTCTTAAGGGCCCTAGGTTTTTTGGAGTGATAAATGAGCATTGCCCTCAACTTAAAGTCACCAGCTGCCTTAGCCCTGAACAAGACAGTCAACCTGATGTTTGATGCTTTGAAGCCAGGCATTGACTTCTCCTCTGTAGCTGTGAAAGTCCTAGGTGACAGCTTCTTCCTATAGAAGGCTGTTTCATCTACAATGAAAATCTGTGGTTAGTGTAGCCATCTTCATTAATTATCTTAGCTAGATCTTCTGGGTAATTCTCGCTTCTGGATAGATCTTGCTGTAGCTTCTACATCAGCGCTTCCTGCTTCACTTTGCACTTTTATGTTATGGGGACAGCTTTTTCCCTTAAATCTCATGAACCAACACGTGCTAGCTTCAAATTTTTCTTCTGTAGCTTCCTCATGAAGTTAGCGCCTTGGTCTGGATTAGGCTTTAGCTTAAGGGAATGTCCTGGCTGGTTTGATCTATCCAGACCACTAAAACTTTCTCCATATCAGCAATAAGTCTGTGTCACTTTATTATAATTTGTGTGCTCACTGGAGTAGTACTTTTAATTTCCTTCAAGAACTTTTTCTTTGCACTCACAGCTTGGCTAATTGTTTGGCGCAAGAGGCCTAGCTTTCTGCCCATCTCGGCTTTTGGCATGCCTTCCTCAGCAAGCTTAAGCATTTCCAGCTTTTGATTTAAACTGAGAGACCTGCTATTCTTCCTTTCACTTGAACACTTCGGGGCCACTGTAGGGTTATTAATTGGCCTAATTTCAAGACTTTTGTGTTTCAAGGACTGGGGAGGCCCAAAGAGATGGGGAGAGACAGGGGAATGCCTGGGGGGTGGAGCAGTCGGAACACACACATTTATCAATTAAGTTCACTGTCATCACTGGGCATGGTTCTTGGTGCCCCAAAACAAATACAATAATAACATTAAAGATCACTGATCACAGATCGCTGTAACAAATATAGTAGTAGTGAAATAGTTTGAAATATTGCAAGAATTAGCAAAATGTGACACAGAAATACAAAGTGAGCAAATGCTTTTGGAAAAATGGTGCTGATAGACTTGCTTGACACAGGGTTGCCACAAACCTTCAATTTGTAAAAAAAAAAAGCAGTATCTGTGAAGTACAATAAAGTGATGTACAATAAAACAAGGTATACTTATAATTAGCTGAAGTCTACAGAGGTTACTTTGTTTGCTTCTATCCTTTTGCTCAAAGAAAATGTTGCTCAGACTAACAGGAATATAAAATTTTTAAGTTAGCCCAATCACTAGCCAGAATCTATAAAATAGGGTGACAAAAATGAGATACGTTCATTTGTCATGTATTTATTAAGGGCTAAATTAGTATTTTAGAAGACTTTTGTGTAATATCACAAAATTAGGGATTTTGCCCCAAAAGTTCGCCAAATATCACTGTGTTTCTTGTTGATGGCATTGAAACTCCCGGAGGTAGACTTGGTATTCGGTTATAGTCGTCAGAACTCAAGGCTACAGATCTGATTCTATATGTAGGTCAGAAACCAGGGTAGATGGTTGTATGTTTTTACAAGAATTATCTTGAGTAAAATAGCCTATAAAATTTCCTCTCTTGGTGACCTACATTAAACTTTGGACCCTGGGACATACTAACTAAAAATAGGTAGTGAGAAGTTGGTTTATTGCCCTCAATACATTGGCCCCAGGGAAACTCAGACACTCAGATTCCCTAGGTTTCTGGGAAACCCAACTGCCCAAAGAGAAAATCTTCTTAATTTCTCTGCTGATCCTAGCTCCAAACAAGATAATTTATATCATGTAGGCCACATTTTGATAATAAAATAAAAAACAGCTCACTAGTCACTATCAGCAGCTATTGTAAATCCCAAATGAATTTTAATGCTCATAATTACGTACAAAAGGTTGGTTTTTTTCTTTACAATTCAATTAAGAACAGGTTGTCTACTCTGTAAGCGGTATCTTCCTACTTCTGACTCTTGATAAGCTGCAATATAAAAAGTTGAGCTGCATATTTAAATTAGTTTTGATGGCTAATAGGGATTTATGTTATTTCCCGAAGTTCCTAAGATTAGCCTTTATCAGTGGGCTTTCTCTGTTTCAGTAGTTAATGGCGAAAATGGCTTAACACATGGAGAGCCTGTATCACTAGTCTTTCAGGGAAGAGTGGAATGCATAAAAATTGATATTTTTACGGCTTCCTGATTGTATTCTTCCAGGATTTTTTGCTCAATAGCCACCAGTAGAGGCAAATGTTTAAACAGAAATGAGTTTCCTGAAAGTGTTAAGCATCCAAGAAACATGATCAGTCTGCTATTTCCTTTTTCCTGGTTACCTTAAATCCAACAAAAAGGAATGAACAAATAAAATCTTTGTTACAAAAGTTTCGTAACATTAAATTTGTAAGATCGTGAAATTATAAATAAATTCTTTGTTTAGGAAAATTCAAGAAGGCTTAGGTCGTATTTTATTAACGTTAAAATTATCTACTGCACAGGTGGAAGTTTTGCGAGTCTTGGAAGTTGCGCTTTAATTATCTTACTGCACAATAATTAACACTAAAGTCAGCATAATCATAAAGGAAGATAAAGGCTGGTAGTGTGTCTTAACATGGGTGATTTTTGCGTTTGGAGTGAGGTAATTCTTTCTTGTGTAAGAATGTCTTGCACATTACGGGATGTTCAGTATCTCAGGTCCCCACTTGTTGAATGCCAGTGGAACCCACCTGTCCTGGTGATAATCGAAACTGCCCTCGTAGATTTCCAGTGCTCCCAGTGGGGCCACTGATTCCTCCACTGCAAATCACTGCTTTATCTAAAGACTTAGTTGTTCTTACTTATCACCCATACTTTTCTCACTCAGGTACCCCGGCTCTTTTCTCTCCACCCTTGGTTTTGATACCATTGCCTCCAAACACCTCATTTAGGACTTGCTTTACTGACTAAAGATTCTCTTGCATCTTGCATTTTTTTTCTCTACTGGCTTCTTTCTGTCAACATATAGACAGAATCCTGTATATCTAATCATACATAAATCCAAACAAAACAGTTATCATTCAAACAAAAATTTGCATCCTAAAATTATATTTCTTATACTTGCGTCACTTTTAGTTTGTAGGCTTTTGGAATTAGCCTGATTTTTACAGGCTTCAAAATAAAACATAAAGGAGAAATTGTTCTGTTTGTTTAATGGGCAAATGAATGTAACAGTAATAACTATTTGATAAGATGCTTGCTAAGTGTATTTCCAGGATGTCTTGGGAACCACTCTTTGGAGATTGAATGTTTTGGCTTCCTTTCAATCTAGTTTGTTATTCTCCAGAAGGTTATGCCTGTTAAAGATGAGTGGTATACTTTGAAGTTCTGTCCTTTCTCCCTTCCATCCTTCCTTCCTTCGTTCCTTCCTTCTCTCCCTCTCTTTTTCTTTCTTTCTAAATATACTTTCATATTACATTTTTTCAAGTCCCAAGTAGCCTAAGTTTAATTATATGTCTGTCAATCTGTCCTTTGGAAAGAATTTTACTTGTCTTTTTGTGTAAATGAAAATTATCCATTCTCACTGGCATCTCCCAAATTGAAATTTTCCTATTATATTTTTTTAAAATGATGCCCTTTGGCTCTCTTTGTTAAGAAGCTTGATGGAGGATGATTCATTATCAAATTGAGAAAGGTTTGCTATGGATGTAATTTACATGAGCAATATCAGTTGATTTTTATCAACTTTTGAAGCAAATGTATTTGTTTTTCTCTTCTAATATATAAGCATATAAGTATCTGGAGAATTTATTTGAATAATGAACACTTTTCTATTAAGGAAAACATTGTAAATCATCTTTTTTCCCCCAAAAGCATTGTTGTTTCCTCATTTTTCTCTTTGTCTTTCATTATTTAAATTTCAGGAAAGAATGGGTCTGTAACTCATATTGTTTATCCTTCACTTCATCCTGCTACTTCAGAATGTGCTCATACCTAACCAGTTGTTTTAGTCATTTCTTTATTGACTACAACCTTACATACTTTGTTAATCATTTCTTTAAAAAGTGTTTTTTATAAAACCTATCATATACATAAATTGTTGAATGGATATCTATAGTTTGCATAGTAATAAGAAGACAAACACTGTGTGGTTTGTCACCACCTGCTGCTTAAGAAAAAAACATGATCAAAACCTTATAAAGCATCCTGTGCCCTCTTGGTGTCACCTCTCTCTTCACCTCCCTATGGAGGTAACCGCTGTACTGAATTTTGTGTCAATCACTCCCATGCTTTTCTTTATAGCTTTACTACTTATGTATGTATCTGAAAGCAGTATTCTGTTAGTTTTGCCTGTTTTTGAAGTTTATATAATGATATTTAGTGATTTCTTTTAAGGCTTTTATTGAATATTATGTTTGAAGATTCATCCATGCTAATTCCTATAGTTAGTTTGCACATTTTCTCTGCTCTAGAGTATTTCATTGAATAGATATACCACAACTTATTTATCTAGTGTACTGTTGGTTGGCTTTAGAGTTATGATTCTCACAATTTTGATATTATGACACTCCTTCAGTGGACACTCCATATAACCGTGTCTCCTAGTTAACACATGCAGGAGTTATTTTTAGGGTTTATATGTGCATTAAAATTGCTGGATCATAGGATATGCAGATTTTACCTTATTAGAAAATGCCAAATTATTTTTCAAGTGGTTGTACCAATTTGTGCACTACCTAGCAG
The DNA here is from genome assembly GCF_041296235.1 of Equus asinus. Taxonomy (NCBI): domain Eukaryota; kingdom Metazoa; phylum Chordata; class Mammalia; order Perissodactyla; family Equidae; genus Equus; species Equus asinus. Next base: position 67,515,391 of record NC_091800.1, read on the forward strand.
TGTACAAATTTTTGCCAAAATATTGCATGTGAAGTGTTTGGGGGTTATTTGTATTTACTCTTCTGCAAAATTCTTGTTCATATATTTCAACATTTATCTTCTTGGTTGTTACCATTTTTATTCATTTGTAGCAGTTTTTCTATGATGTAAATCTTCTGTTGATGTTTTAGGCTAAAAATATCAGTTTGTGGCTTTTCTTTTTACTCATTTTTTTTTACAAACAGGATATCCTTAATTTAATGTAATTGTATTCATCAGACTGTTCCTTTTATAATAAATCTTTTGTGTACTGATTAATAAATTCTTCCCTATCATAAAATTATAAGATATTGTTTGACTTTTTATGTTGTTTGTGAAGTTGAGGTATATTTTCATTTATTTCTATATGTGTAACCAATTCCATCACCATTTATTGATTAATCCACTTATTCCTCACCCATCTGCGATGCCTTCTCTATCATAAATGAAGTTTTATGATATGTGCATATTTCTTTCCAGACTTCGTTCTATTAGTCTGTTTATCTGAATGTGTAGCAAAGGCATATTATTTTAATTACTATAGTTGTATAGGAAAATCTTAGTATCCTGTTTACCTTATTCTTCTGGAGTATCCTAGTTTTTCATGGCCCTCTACTCTTTCATGTACATTATGGAATCTATTCATCAAAGTCCAGGAAAACCCATGGAATTTGGGTTGTAATTATATTGAATTTATATATCAATCTGGGAAGAACTGACATCTTTCTGATACTGAATCTTATTATCTAACAGCATGTATAACTTGCCATTGATTTAGGTTTTTTAAATGTCTTTCAATAAATTTTTATCAATTTCTTCATAAAAGACTTGCACAAAAAATTAATCCTGGTCCTTAAAATCAGTTATGCTTCTTATAATTTTTTCAGGTATTCATCTTGAAAAATTGTGTATTTTACTTTACTGTTATTTGAACCCACCAAATAAAGTAAATACAGTGACCAAAAGTAACTGAACAATTAGTTGTACAGCCTTGTCTCCTCCCCAGGGCAAATGTTTCTTCCAACCATTGATCCAACTTGAGAATCACTCATCAAGTCTATCATCGTCTACATTTTTCATGCCAATGGCATGGCAAATTAATTAGAAGGCAGATGTTTCTCTAGATCGTAATAACTAGTTGTATGTACAATTATTCTTTCGCAAATGCGTATCATTTGCAGTACAAATACCCCATCATATTATACAATATAATAAATAGCTAATACAGTATTTCATACTTAGCTGATGTTAAATATACATAAGTCTCTGGCTTATTAACATAATAATAAGCCAGTATCTCTCACATTGTTGAGGTCCCTTGAAGCTTACCAAGTTCTTTCATCCATGGCATTTTTTTGGGTCTCCCAACAACATTATCAAGTCAGAGCATGCGTTATTATCCTCATTTTGAAGAGGAGGAAAGTGAAACCTGGAGAGATTAAGTTATTTGCACAATATTGCATAGTAGGTCTCCAGGAGAGGTGAGCCTCAAATTCAGGTTTGCCAAAATCAGACCCAGTGTTCCTGCCTCTATAAGGAAGGGTGGTGGTGGAAGAGATTGTGGAACAAATTGGCCTCTGACGTTTTTATGATTGTTATTCACTTTATCTAGTGTGAATGCCTTAGTTGGGGCTTGCCAATGGCAGTCCTTGGGAGGCTTCCTGACTCTGTGTACTATTATACCCAGTGCAGTTTGCACCTGCTTGCCTTCCCAGTCCCTGTGGACATTTGAATTTGTGACCTCTGCCCTAGAATAAGCCTAGCATTCTCTAATATATGTGCATTTTTTTCTTTCTTATACTGTTATTACCTTATACTTGGTCTAATTATTTATCACCAGACAAATCTTCAGACTACTTTGCAACTCTCTTATGAAAAGATAGATAAATTATTATTCTCCTAAGACTTTGCACAGAACATGGATTACAGTGCTGTGCACTCAATATGTGCTTACTAAATGTTAATTGACAATGGAAAAGATTTAAATCGTCCTCTAAATAGTAAGATTTTGTAGTTATCTATCAAAATGTAATTTTGTTGAAGTCACTTCACCTCATTGTGGAAGAAAGTGGCTCACTTCAACAGATAAAATGTTATCGGCTCATAAAATCAAACTTGGTCTGTGCTTGGTACTATATGGGATTTTATCCAGAAGGGTTTGGATTATGTTGCTACTCTAGGCAGAAAAGTTATATAAGGTCTGTGCCTTGGAAAGATCTTTGCACAAGACATGTTTGACATGCCACATTGTCACACTGATGCTACTTTCTTCAAGTGCAGATGTTTCTCTTTGTCCTCACCTTATAGGATTCCTCTTATAGTCTTTGAAGAGCAATATTTGTTCCTACAGATTTAGATGTGCTCCAGTAGTTCAGAGTTTTACTTAGCACCAAAAATTAATCAAGCTGCAATTAAGAGGAGTAATTATTAATGAAAACGATGCCCCGTTAACACCGGAAAGGTAGGATGCTGTAATCCATTCCTGCTTTCAAGGTTGGCTTTTGAATTCTAAACAATGGAATTCAATGTAATCCTTTCTCTATTTGTAGGAAGCTTTGTTTTATTTGGAATTTATAAAGGAAGCTCTGTTAGGTGAAACTGCTGTACAAGACCTTCTATTTTTTCATGTAAGTCCATGTATTAATCAAAACAGCTGTGTGGGTAACTGTGTAGACCGTAACACCAGGTGGCAATAAAATATCTTCCTCATTACAATCAATACTGATGAGTTGCAGAGACCTCCTGTACATGATGGCCTTTCTCGATGGGTGTCCTCACTCGGTGGTAGAGAAAATGAGTACGGACTATGAGAAACCATCTCAGCACCACCCTGAGCTTAATAGTGCTGTCTTTCATTGCCTGTTAACAAGCTGCGCTGGTGCCATAAAACGTTCAAGCTGACAAATGCTGTCAGAACTCCTTCAGTGCAAAGATTTTCTGCTGTATTTAACATGTTAACTTTTATTTTAATGATGCCAAACACATATCGGTTGTTGTTTGTTCAACACACATTGTGGTCTCTGGAGCCATCCTGTTAGCCACAGAGTACAGTCAATGTCCCGTTCTAGTGACTATTAATGGCAAAATTCTTCAATTAAAAACTGTGGAGTTATGCTGACTCTTAATTCACTTTCTCCCAGAAGTAAAATAGATATACATACCTGCTGTGAAGTCGTTGAGTTTGTTTAGTTTGATTTCCAGTGCATCTTAGACATGAATTTATCATAGAGACTAAGCTACAAGCTAAGAATGAGAACTCTATGAAGATTTTTTATGAGATGCCCTTATATGGCTCAGGGTTCAAATTTATACAGCTACTTAATACTAGTTTACCAGTGCCACTACTGTGATTACTAATTAACACATGTATTGTGCTTGTTCTGTGCCAGGCACTGTTCTGAGTGTTTACTTATTTGCATTCATTTAATTTTCACAAAAAACCTATTTATCAGGGGTCATTGTCCTCATTTTACAGATTAAAAAACTAAAGTAAAGGAGATTAAACAATTCATCTGAGGCCATAGACAGGATATGGTAGAATCTCTATTGGAACCCACATATTCTGGTTCTAAAGTTTGTGCACTTAACCAAAATTAATCATCAAATCAACTGAAATGACATCAAATACACCCTTGGCATTGAAAGGGAGCACACATACTGAATGCCTGTCTGTCTGATGGAGATGTGTTTTTACAGTTAACAAAGAGAACAGATTTCTACTATAAATGTAGTTTAGGATTACAGAGTTTAGATTACCCTTCTGGTCATGTTTTCCAAGGCTGAAAATCGAGAACAGTTGGAGCAGGAAGAGTGGACGTTTCTGGGTTCCATTTTCCTTCTTTTTGTCATGCTTCTTTCATCTCCCAAAGCACTACTGCAGTCTGCAACCTCAGACAGTGCTAAATTCACAAGAGAATTGAATTTCAGTTGCTACCCTTAACTGTATAGCACCTCCTTGGAAAGGACTCACTAAACGTTCTTTTTGCTTGTTTTTTGCTAACTTAAACATTAATATTTCATAATGTTATGGGAAAGCTACTGATTTTAAGAATTGAGATTCATGTTTTCTTTTCCTTTTTTATTCTATAAATATAAATCAGCGAGTAACAAAAAGAGTGATTCCGACTGCGAAGTTATATCCCCAGCGAGTTGAATGCGGGCATTATATTTCACCTGTGGCTGATGACTAACGGATCTAGAGAAAGAATGAAAAGGTGGATTTTAGAGATAAATATAAAACAGTAATAATCTCTTCAATAAGGTATGTATGAAACAGAAATTTATGACAGGAAGACAGACTAGGAAATCAGTAAGTTTAGATTTTTTCTTCATCCGAATCAGTTTCTCAACTTCCTTTTCTGATTAGCGCTCTCCCTAAGACTTCTTGACTGCATCTCTGACACGTTTCCAGTAGACCTTTTGAATCGCACTTTGGTTTCCAGGCAGTGATTTCTGCCCTAGCTGAATTTTAGAACATGAAGGTCATTCATCTGTATCTTAGAAGGATGATTCACACATTTATGTTCTAGAAAGTAGACTGAGAAGAAAAATTGGCTACTTTATTAATTAGAGCCCTTTAACATTTTGTATTCTCAAGCTTAATCATTTGCTTGTTTGAACTAAAGTCATCTTCCTTAATCACCATCATTAGTGGCTGTCCATGAATGATTATCTCTCTGAATTTTATAAGCATGTTAGAATTTAATGGATTTTACATTCCCCATTAGGGATTAGATATCATTCAATATTTTACTATACCAATATGTTTTTTAAAGCAAGAGGTTAACTGTAGGAATGTTCTACCAGTGGTAGTGGGGAAAATTGGCCCTCAGTGGTTCTCAAATGGGGTAGATGTGGTATTGGGAGCACAATTGCATGAGCTAGGAGATCTAGTCTTGATGCCATTTTATAGTTTAAGCTTCCCAAGAGATTTCTAATTTACTTCCCCAAAGATGAGAACCACTGCTTTAGTCCTGAAGTTTCCTAGTGATGAACAGTTCATTCACTTTCTTTTGCAAATAGCCCATTATACTTTGGGAATCATTTAAAAATTCTTCCTTATGCTTAGCAGAGTGACTCATTACATTCACTAGTTCCTACTTCTGATCTTTAAGACAGCACAGATGAATGTATTCCTTTTATACCTGATGGTCTTTCAAATATCTGGAGCCATCTTAATATTCCTCCTTATTATTCTCATGCACATTGTGTCATGCCACTGTTTCCCACATTCTATATTTTGAAAATCTCTCATGATCACAATAATTCTCCTTCCCAGTGTCTTCTGCATGTAGAAATGGACACCATATTCCATAAAGAAACGCCACAATCACCCACTTTATAGCATCTTCTGGTTTACCAAGTGGTTAATATGTTTTTACGAGTTTTCTCATTTTATCCTCACAATGGCCCTGGCAGACACAGACTTCTCATTGTGTGCTCATTTTTTGTCTTTCTCCTGGATAGACCACAAGTTCCAGGCAGGCAGGATCAGACCTTGTTTCTTGTTGTATCCCAACTCTGTGCACAGTGCTTGGTGCACGGTAGTGACTTAATAAATTATTGTGGAATGAAAGAACCCCACCATTCTGTTGGGAACTGGCAGTTCAATTGGCATTCAGAGGTGGAATAAGTTTTAGAGCTTGGGAGAGTGATCAGTTTTTCTTAAAATGACTATCAGAGTGTCTTGCACACTCAAAGCAATAATATTTTAGTTGAATATAGTTTTATATCAATAAAACTCCTTTTCTCAATTTATGAAGTTAGGACTCTTAAAAAATTACATTTAAGAGGAGTTTTAATTGAAAAAGAATAAAAGGATTAAAATATCTGTTTGAAAATTAGAATTAGGCACTTCAGTGAAAATATTTATGGGGTAAATTTGATATGTGGTTTAGTTAATAATAACTCATTCAAAAGCAAATATTTATTTAAATGTCTTATATGTGTTGAGCATTTTTCAAGGCTCTTGAGAAATGATATTAAGGACAAAGTCCCTACTTTTTGGATCTTATATTCTATTTAAGGAAGACAGACAACTTACAATTAAATAAATGAGACAGATAAGGTAATTTTTGATAATGATAAGGAAATGTCCAGAGTAGTGTGCTAAAGAACACCAGTGAGGGGGTGGTACATTGAGCTGCGAGCTGAGGGATGAGAAGGCGGTAGCTGTGCAAAGTGCTCAGCATTTCAGCTGATGGAAGGAATGCAAAGGTTCTGAGGTGAGAGACAGCTTGGAGTGCTCCAGGATTAGAAAGTTTGGCAAGCTGTAGCACAAGAATGGCAACTTGGAGGTTGGGATGAGGTTGGAGACATATGGGCCTCATGAGGAAGTCCTTATGGGCTTTGCTGAGGAGTTTGGCAGGTTTTAAAGTAGATTCCTCGTACTGGGTGGACGGTGGAGTCTAGGGACACAAGGATAAGCTGGAGGACTCAGGAGGTGTTGAAAGTAAGCTAGGAGAGGAATGTTGGTGGCTTGGCCTAGTGTGGTGACAATGGTCATGAAAAGGAGTCAGGTTTGAGATAGGTATTGGAGGTAGCACTGATGGGTCCTACTGTAAGATTGGATGGGAGTGGTGTAGAAGGAAGAGAGAAAATAAGGGTGGCACTTACCATTAAATGGCAGAAAGTTAAGGAAAAATCCCATTAAATCCTGGCCCTGGAATTATCAATGTTATTGTTTAATATAAATGGACATTGGGGTTCATAAAGTGATATTCTCACTTTGAGGCACAACCACGCAGGAAGGCAGTTTGGAAATACGTGAGAAAATCTTAAAAATGACGTCACTTTTCCTATCCTAAATCTTAGTAGCCTTCTCCTATAGATGTGTGAAGGAATAATGTAGACACTGGTCAGTCAATGATACACATTGGATTTTTTTTCTTTCACAGATCTCCCTTACCCATACTTAATCCATTAAAAATATAAATATATTTGATATTTGTTTTTCCTTCTGTGAAATAATGATGATTCTTCTCTACTATTGGCCAGCATTTGACCTGCACATGTATAAATTTTCCTAGTTTTCCAAAACAGTGCAAGGTTTTAGAAAGATAAGACAGTTCATTTACATAACCTGGGATAATTTGGCTGGCAAACTCAAGGCGATATAGCCTGTGGATCAAGTTTAACACATTCATTTAGATTGGCTGACTCCCATGTGTTCCCTGTGCTTGCAGAAGGTCCCATCTGTTCGGCTCCTGGCCAGAGACCATTGCGCCTGTGAGCATTGAAATTTCTTATTGCAGACGCCCAGTGCTTCATAATTGGTTTAGGGTGCCCCAGATACCCACCAGTAACATTGTTAATTAGCACCAATGTAAGTGGCAATTATTCTAGAACTAGGATACCTGCCTGATGCTCATGTACACAGATGATTGCAAAAGCCACCACACTTCTTTCTTGCATTTTTTCCCTTTTGCATCATGGCGATTTTATAACTCATAGATGCCTTCTCCATTGCCCTCAAACTACTCAGCCCAGCGTACAACCCTCATGATGACTAACCAGGACCTCCCATAGAATATTGTCCCCTCATCTCCAAGCAGGTCTCTCCAGGCCAGTTGAGCTAGACTACTTGACATTTCCTCAGCAAAGCCTTTGTTTCTCCCCCTTGCACCTTTGCTCCTTGAGTTTTTTCTGTTTGGAATTGCCTTTTCGCCCCCTTAATCCCCGCCTGTCACAAATTATACTCATTTCAAATGCCTGCCTAGTGCTCCATCCTTTGATCTCTCTATAATTTGTCTGTTCCTCTCTTTTGATATTTAACTCTTACCTCTTGTCCTAGCTTTATTTATTTATTATTCATATTTATTTATAGCCTAGGGTTTTATTGCCTCTTCTCTGTATAGTCTTCAAATTCTTTCTACTGCCAGCAGAGTGCCTTATATATAGGATGTTGCCAATTAGGATTTCATGACTTTAATTGAATTTTTAGCATCTAACTATGGTCTAACTATAAGCAACAGGAAAAACAAAAATCATTTCAGGGCAAAGTTTTGAAGTAACCCAGCCAGAGGCCTGCTTTTCCAGTTCCCACTTCCCACCCTGCAAGGGACCAGGCTGCCATCGAGGCCGTTATAACCTTTAATCTTTGTTGTTCTTCTACGGTCAGAGCAGCCCAGCCTTTTTGTTTTCTGAGTGGAAAATAAATACAAAGAGGGTAATGGCCTGCAGAGTGGGTTTGGCCGGGGAGAGACCAGGTGTGTCTTCAGCAGGGATGCCCTTAGAGAGCCCAGTGGACTTGTGACATTCCAGGGCGTGCTTTCTCTTGGATTGTATTGTTTCCCTTTGAATGCTCCAAAACCTGTCAGGTGTTTTCTCCCTTATCTCCTTTGAGGACAGCCAGTTAATCTAGGATTAGCCTGACAGCCCCGATTTTCCAGGTCTCTGGTTTCATCAATAAAGTAGGTTACATCTTTTTTGAGCTCCATTACCTCCTCCATAACCTTGCTCTCTTGATCCATATTGTAGCTTATTCTTTATACAGCCTGCCTCAATCATTTTTGGCTGTGTTCCCACTTCCTATTCCCACTCTTGAATGGGACCATTTAATTCAATAATTGCTGGGACTATAAAAGCCTGACAACCCCTGGGCCTTTTGTGTGCTGTTTTCACCTCATTGCTCTCTGGCTGCCACCACTGACTTTGAGTTGAACAAGCCAAGTGACCAACAGCACCACTCAGAATTACTGAAGAATTGCTACCTTTCTGAGTGTTAATGATTAACTGATTTATTTCGCTTATCATAAAAGCCAATTTTCTAGGAATTTGGGAAAAGTTGCAAAGACCTTGTTTTATACCAGAGGTGGTATGTTTAAAGTGGAGTGTACACGCCCCTGTGGAGGATGCATAAGATATCCCATTATATTTATTTTGATATCATGCCTTTTTATTTCTACTTTTAAATATATGTAATCTATTAGCATAGTAAGACATGAACATAATTTGTAAAAATGCACTGATCGATGTTACATGCTTAAGATGATTTTACGGATAGGGATGTGTGATCAAAACGTTTGGGGACCCTTGGTTTTCAGAGCATTGGGTCTGGAGTTGGGTATGGACTCCCAGCTCTTTCTCTAACTCCTTTTTAGTTGTGTGATGTTGGACCAGCTAGCCTCTTTGGGTCTTATTGTCGTGCACCTGCAAATTGAAAGCAAAACCATTTCATAGATCTGTTGAGAGGATTTGGTGAGTAATGCATGTGAAGAAGTTAACAAGTACCTGGCACATAGTGTGTACTTGTCGATGTGGTGATTCATAGTGATTGTCGATGTTATTTTTGCTGATGTTGTTATATTGCCTCATTGTCCTAGTATTTCATCACTTTTTTATAATAGAGGAACTGAGCCTACCTGACATGTCAAATAATAAAGCATCTCAAACCAAACACATTAAAAAATGTGAATGAATGAAGAAAAATTAGAACTTTTAAAACTACATGTACACACTTCTCCCCCCCTTAAAATTAAGAGTATGAATGGGTTTTGTAATATATTTGCATAACTTTTGTAAGAAAGGGAGCAAAGTAATTCATTGGAGCTTTAAAGAAATACTGAATCCATAATACATTGAAATGGGGCATTTTGTTGGTAAAATTAGCTTATGATGAATTTTCTTTGGTATTTTAGAAATTAAACTCTTTTAGATGATGTTTATGATAAGCCTACCTTTTATTGAGTGTTGCCACACCATGTATGGTTTTAAAGTGATGTTCTGGTGCAAGATCTTAAAGAATAAAAAGCTGACTATGCATTTAATCTGGTACGTTTGCTGAGATCTGAGGATGTCAGAGAATTCTTCAGTGAGGTAAAGAAAAGTTCACCCTAGTTTGCAAGACTGGTTCATGTGGATTTTATAAGAATGGACTGACGAGCATGCCCTTTTAAAATTCCGTAGTTAATCTCTTTATTGAAAGCTGCTGGGCTAGTTGATTAAGAAAGCCTTATGGGATGACTGCTTTTAGTGTCATACAAATGAAGCTGAATTGTTGCTAAGTAAATCACTATAGATCAAAGTGCTTTGTGGTCAGAATACTGCAGTTAATTTTTTTTTTTCATTAAGTTTTTAAAGAGAAGGTGAAGGGTTGAAGAATGAAACACACCAAATTTGACATCTATGATGTCCATTTACATTCATGCACTTCTTTAAGCATCTAATCTGAGTGATTGGGCAAGTAGTGCAGCAAAGCATAAACGAGTGGATGTAAAGCTAAATCAATTAATAATTGTTTCCTATTTATAATTGCTGGATCCTTCTTAGCCGTTAAGAAATCAGTAGGCATGTAGAGACGACTTCTAGTGCTCCCAGGGAAACTGAAGTGCATCAGTTGGCTTCGCCTTGGTGTAAAGTCCCAATGGTCTTATTCACCTCAACATGAAGTGTACACAGGACCATTAAGTGTTACCCTGTCATCTTAGGGGTACTAAGGAATGGTATTTTTGCCTTTTGTGGCCCCCTGAAGGGTAGAACACGTATCTTGTTTCTCTTGTTGTTTAGTTCCTAGAGTAGCCTTTGAATAGATTTGGATGGATTAAATGAATACATGAATGTGTGTTTTGCTAGATTAGGATGACAACGAAGAAAGAAATAAGACAAAAGGACTAAAAGAGTGGACTGAAAATGGAGATTGAATCTACCATAAGAATTCCACATGGATTTTAGTTCCATAGTGTGATTTAAGTTGTTGTGAAAAGTTCAGGCATTGCTGTCTTGAAATTTGTTTTTTGTAGTGTATAGCATCATGTAGCTGTACTTAGTGATATAATAAATGCAGCTTTGGGAAGGACTCATGTTTTGCCATATGCATTTTAGTATTTTCCAGGACAACTCCTAAAAAACCTATTTTATGATGCTCATTTGACGTGTACTAGTCAGTAATGATCTTTCTTTCAGATGTTAAAATCAACAACTATATACTAAATGTCTCATTCAAGGTCACAATAAAAACCAGTGTTAAACTTAGAAATCAAATCCGTAAATCTGGTGCCATTCTAATGCTTTAACTAGAAACCTGCAGCTGTCTCACAGAAACAGGATAAGACGAACCACTATTGATCATTGATGCTTCTAGAGCTGATGAAAACCATCAGTCCATTTCTATGACTTTGCTATAGTATTGTCATTGTTAACATCTTCAATTTATCCATTTGGGTAACTAGTCATAGATTAATGATAGATAAAAGTTAATTTATTATCCTAATTTTTCCACCGGTGATAAGTACAGTGGCTAAAAAGGGACAAAATGAACATAGATAGCAAATATTACTCACTTGGTGATATTCTTTTCGAACATGTAGAGAAGAGGATTTGCAGAAGCATTAAACAAATGAAAGAAAAGTCCACATCAAGTTTTTATGAAAATAAGTGTGTTCAAAGTGAATTCTTTGATATCTAACTAATTTAGGAAATAACCTTCTATTGCATTAGACAAAATAACTGACCTATGTTTGGAATTATTTATGCTGATGCTGCCAGGTCAGGAAGAAATCGTTTCATCATGTTTGACCGTCTTCAAATTCTATGGTGACATTTTTTTGAGTTTAGTTGTCTTCCTGATGTTTCAAGATCTTGCAAATGCATTAGGAAATACTGCCTCTTTTTTTTTTTTTTGGATTTTTGTCATGGTTTTCTTTTTTTATTTTTCGAGTTTTATTGAAAATAATTGACATACATCACTGTATAAGTTTAACGTATTCAGCATACGGTTTGATTTACATCTATTGTGAAATGATTACCACAATAGATTTAGTTATCTGTCATCTCAGCAAATATGTTCTAATGTGAATGCTTATTCCCACCACAAAATGTGGTGAGAGAAAGGATTTTACCCCCATCTTCAGTATCACAGGGGCCAAAGAAATACTTTCAGTTGTTTTCGTCATGAGGGAGATGAAGGACAATGCTTACTGAATACTGGAAGTGTCCCAACGTAGAGTCTGGTGTTCTCTCATGCCAGTGCCCACTCTAACAAAAGTGTTAGGCCTTACAGAAGGTTTCCTTTCTTCTTCTTTCTTTTCTTTTTTTTTTAATGATGTACTTGCATTATATCCTGTAGTCTGGAACCTTTGATCTTTATTTTTTAGTTCTGTGATCCTAACTCAAGCCCCCTGTTGCACTTCAAGCTCACTCCAGAGAGAGATGATTATATGAAAGTAGTAAATGCTCTGACTGACTGAGTCTTGCCAGAAACTTCCCTGGGAGTACAGTAGGGCAGCCTTTCCAGTGCTTTCATGAAACATGAGCCATACTGAGATGCACCATGCAAAAGCAAGGTCCCGTGAGTAAACCAGCGTCGGGAAAGCTGCAGGATCTTCCCTGCTGGATGCACAATGCCCTCGCCACGGAAAGGTTCTGAGATGCCCTGCTGTTGTAAAGCCCTTTGAATGTTCCAGCCAGGTGTTGAACAACTCTTTTGACCGTGGAAATCTGTTTTTTCTTTTCATCATACTTTTTAATTTACCATAATTTGAAGAACTGTCTCCTTTGAGTGATACAAAAAAGGAAATTGGATTATGGGCTCAAGAAGGTGAACCAAGACTTCCAGTGGTGGATTCTTCAGCCTCTGGGTCCTGGTTGGCCAATATGAGCTGTCTGTGGTTTGCTCCTCTAGTTGCAAATAAATATAAAATCTCAGCATTTTTAGAAACAGATCATTATAGACTGGAGAATGTTAAGTTTTAGAATGATAAAAAAGAACTTTTTGAATATTTTGTCAAGTAAATTGTGAATTTTTGTAATAGATAACAACAACTTTGTAATTAGACGTAGCTGTATGTTTCATTTTCAATACTAGATTTTTTAGCTTTTCTAATCCTCGTGGCATCTTCCTTGCATTATTTATTTGTTTGTAATGGTTTTGCTCATGTAGAGGAGGAGGTTAACTGTGACCCTAGCTCTGATTGAAGTGTCAGGCACTCCACATTAGTAGTGTTCACATGACTGGGTGCATCTTAGCCTATGGCACCCAGAAACAATTTCAGAAACAAAAACTGCTCCTTCCATTTCTGATCAAAGCATTTTAGAAAATATTTTTTCTTTTACTGCTATTTTTGATAGACTACAAAAAATATAAAGTTGGATAAAACACTCTGTCATACTAACTTTTTTTTCCCCTAGCAGGAAAGAAAGCCCATACAAATTTAATGAATAGAAACTGAATCACATTTCTTCTTAGTTTGGTCTTTTATTCTCTCCCTTAGGCTTAGCATAAATGAGTAGAGTCACAAGCATGGGGGGATTATTTTTCCCTCCATAGAGAATATATAGGTCACTAATGTCACTGTTTTGTGTCTGAAATAACGTTCTGCGTGAATATGCTTCCAGTCATTCACCATCAAAGCATTAGTCCCAATTTTGCAGTGGCCGAGTCCTTGGTGGAGAAATGTGGTGAGATGTGACAGTGTGTTTACTCTATATGTTATAGTTCTGGCATCAACATAATTTGAGTCTTTATTAGTTCAAGGGAGAGATGAATAAAAAGTCCTATCTAACATGTGCTGATAATTGCTTTCAACTTAGGAGCTGATTTGACAAGTTCTTTGAATCTCTTGCCAAAATGTAGGGAGTGTGTTGATCTTTGCAGTCTCCCAGAACATATCAGGATTTTTTTCCCCCACAAAAGTTACTAAATTGTGCCATTGACAAATATGATATGAAAGAGATTTTCAAGAATCTGTTCTGTTTTAAATACTAATTAGTTTCAGAAAAATTGATTTTGCTTTGTGCACAAACTTTGAATAGCCTTATTCATTAAATGGATTGGGTCTTTCTCTGCAGGCTACACTAAATGTTGAGGATAAAAATGTGTAATGCCCTAGAAAAAGCATCTAAGATGATTCTTTTAATATAAATTCTGTGTATGACTAATTTTCCAGGCAGACTATTTATACTGATACATCTGATCTGGAAATAGGCCAAAGTTTAAAACTTTCAAGGGGACATGTTTAGAAAGTTTCGGTTAAATACTTTGCTATATCTTCTAGGAATAATTATATTAGTACTAAAAGATGGTTCTTCTCTTTCTACAGCAAAGTAAATATGTTAAATTGAGTGACTTTTCTCTTTCCTTCTCATCTTGGTATTAGTGTTCCTTCTATCAGACACTAGTTTGAATTTTTTCTTCCTTATACTAATATATTGCAAATGTGTTTGTGCCAAAAGTCAAAGATGACTTGAACTCAAGTTAATATGAAAAAAATATTAACTAGTGAATCAAATTCAATAGCCATTAGGTAAGTATATCATTTATGTCACGTATTGGGTTAAATGATAACTGATATGAAAAAATGCTAACCAGTACTCCATTGAAATTTTTTTTTTTTTAAAGATTTTATTTTTTTCCCCCAAAGCCCCCCAGTACATAGTTGTACATTCTTCATTGTGCGTCCTTCTAGTTGTGGCATGTGGGATGCTGCCTCAGCGTGGCTTGATGAGCAGTGCCATGTCCTTGCCCAGGATTTGAACCAATGAAACACTGGGCCGCCTGCAGTGGAGCGCAGGAACTTAACCACTCGGCCACAGGGCGAGCCCCCTCCATTGAAATTTTATATGTTATAGCGTTTTTGCTTTTCTTCTCTTAATTTTAACAACAACCTTATGAGGTAGGGTTTGTTCCAATTGACCATTTTACAGATGAGGAAATAGGCTGAGTCCAGTGAATTAAAACATAAGTGTGTAACATAGTTGATTCATTTTTGGTTTTAAAAGAAAATAACCCCTGAAATGTCGCACTAACTAGGACACAATTAAATATTTTGGGTTATAGTTTCTAAAGCACCCTTTTGATTTATACAGTGACTTTCTTGGATATATAATTGCAAATCACTGACCTATACTGTTTTTAAGATATCAAGGTGATTCTGGACCTTTAGAGTCTAGAATATTCCATGATCTTCAGGATTTTACCAGTTCATTTCTCACTATAATCTATTCTAATCACACCTGCCTTATAGAATATTTTGTACTAAGACCCAGAGAACCTTAATTAGAGTGAAATGTATTTATGTTTGGAGTTTAAACCTTATGAGAAAGGCTAAAACAAGTATTAAGAAGATATTAACCCACCTTCGTAGCCATGTCCATCACATTGACTTTGAATGAATCCGTTAGGTGAGAGGCGCCTCACTGATTTGTGAGTTGTGTTTCATATATTCTTTTTGTTGCTTTTCAGAGGAAGACACAAAGTCACATGCATATACATGCACTTATAGACCCACATTCACAGAGGCACAAATAGACAGCATGTACATGAAGTCTGGAATGTAGCTGAATCCTTCAAAGTTGGATCAGGAACTTCTTTATTATAAAATAAAACCTATCGGTAATAAGCACATGTCTTAATGGAATATTTGGTAGCCGCAGAGTTGGATATAGGAAGTAAAAAGACATTTTCTGTGATAAAACAATGTCATTATACCTTAAAAAATTCAAATGCAACTATGTTAAACTAGTCTGAAAAACAGCAAGTGGCACTCCCAACAGGCAAAATAGCACTTTTATCCTGTTCATAATAGTGGTTGCAGTTAAGAAAATCTATTAATGTTATCGTAGTCTTACTGAATAATATCTCAGGCATTTTGCTATAAAATAAAAATATGAGGTAAATCGTAATGCATTATTTAATTTTATAATAGTGTTTTTAGGACAATATTTTTGAAACATATTTTGTACCCTGCAAAGAGCATGATCCCTACAAAAAAGTGATTATTTTACAGTAACTTTCTTAGAAGTTTTAGTAGTCAAAAAACAGCTATCTACATTTCCCTTTCTTTCACAATGAATGTATACATTTAGAGGACAGTAATTAATTTCCCCATTTCATAATTCTGTGCCATCCATTTTATATGTAAAAGAACATAAGAATATAAAAGAACACGAACATCCATTTTAAACTAAGGCTGTAGGATTATAGATTCACTAGACTTTTCCAGCTGAAGAAACTGACACTCAGAGTATTCAGAGTATTAGCTTAGTTGTCCATGACTGGTTTGTAGGTTTCCCAACCTCTGGAAACATCAAGCCACAGCATTCTCTCTACTTCAACTCAGGTTTATCAAGTGTGCCTCAAAGAATTATTGTTAATAATCTGGATTTACACTCGCAAAGTTCCCTAGAACATTAATTGTGCATATACAATCATGCAGAGATTAAGACTAGATAGACATAATATGCAATTATTTTCTTCAGTGCAATATTTTAACTTTTTAAAAACATATCTCTGAGGGAACTATGATTGGTAGTGATAGATACTAATACATTTGCATATCAACAACTTATTCCTTGTTTGACTATTTCTCAAAAAGTTAAACATAGAATTACCATATGACTCAGAAATTCCCTTCCTGGATACATACCCAAAAGAACTGAAAACAGTTACTCAAACAGGTACCTGTACATGCACATTCACAGCAGCACAATTCACAATAGCTAAAAGGTAGAAACAACTCAAATGTCCATCGATGGATGAATGGATAAACGTGGTATATTCATTCAATGGAATATTATTTGGCCATAAAGAAGAATGAAGTGCAGATACATGCTAAAATGTGGGTTATGAAAGAAGCCAGAAGCAAAAGGTCACATTTTATATGATTCCGTTTTGTGATTCCAGTAACTGCTTAATGGGTATAGGGTTTCCTTTTGGGGTGATGAAAATATTTTGAAATTCGATAGAGGTGGTGATTGCACAAAAACATGAAGGTACTAAATGCCACAGAATTGTTCACTGTAAAATGGTTAATTTTAGGTTGTATGAATTTCACCTCACTAAATTACTTAGAAATGAAGGAGGGTGACAGTGTTCCAATAAAATTTTATTTACAAAAATTGTATTGTTTTTAAAATTGAGCTCTACGTACTTTATAAATTAATGTTAATAATGCAGCTTTGGGGATTATTTAGACATTTAGATTATGGTAATTTACAATTTCTTAAAGTACGTAACATTTCAAACAAGTGAAATATTATTTAGCTTAGTGAAGTCTGGCAGTTGACAGACTTTTTTGGTCAGAGGTGAGTTTGTTGAATGTGAAGCTTCCGTGAGAAGTTTTACAACTGGCACCAGCTCTCTGCACACCTTTGCTTGCTAGTGCACATTTACTCTTGGCTGGTCGTGAGCTAAGTTCTTTACATGCATTATCTAATTTATTCCTGAAAACAGCTTTATGATGTGTGCTATGTTACATGTTTAATGGTTGAGGAAACCAAGGTTTATCTTTGCATGATCTGGGACTGATCCCAAAGCTTGTTCTGTAACCATTAAACTAGCTTTTCTTCAAACAGATACATCCTACGAAAATGAGTTAGTCCCAGTGGAGTCACAGTCCCCAACTCCAACGGAAGCAAAGTGAAAAATAAATTATTTCTGTTGGGAGGGAAAAATGTTTGTTACTGTGTTTGCTAAAAGTGTCATGCTGAAATGCATTCAGTGGCATGTTTTGGAGTATGTTAAAGTCTCATTATATAATTAAAGCATTACATATATAAAGGAGCTTGACAAAAATGATAGCCCATAGCATGTGCCTGTGAATGTCTTTTAATATTATCAGTTTGTATCATATTCAAAAGTATATTCTTTTATTCAATAAATCTTTATCCAGTGCCTAATATGCTGAATGACCTAAAGTCCCTGCCCTTGGTGGAGGTCTCAGATACAAGAAGACACGTGGCATACAAATGAATATTTACTAGGCTATTAGGTAGTGATGAGTGTTAGGGAGACAACTATAGCAAGGTAAGATCTGGAAACGTTATATGTATGTGCACATGTGTGCTACATGCCCAGCTTTGTATAGGATGGTCAGGGTAGAGCTCCTTGAGAGAAGATTGACTAGAGATATAAAGAAAGTGACCAAACAGTTCATGTGGATGTCTGGGGGAAGAACATTCCAGATATAGGAAACATCATATTCAAATAGCCTGAGATTGGAATGTGCTTCAGCATTTTTGAAAATCAGCAAGGGGACAGTTTGTCTAGATTGGAGTGAGGGAAGGAGGAGGGGAAGGAGCTGAATTAAGAGAGGTAAGCCAGTGCCAGATTTTGCAGAGCCTTGAAGACCTGATAAGGCCTTTAGATTTTATTCTAAGTGATCTAGCAAGCCTCCAGAGGGTTTGAGCAGGGGAGGGTCTTAATCAGATTTACCCAGTAAATATGATTGCTCTGATTGTTGTGTGATGAGTACACTGGCTCAGGGGGTGGAGATGCAATAAAGAAGACAATTAGGAGGATCATGCAGTAGTCTCTAGCTCCTTGCTACTTACTCTGAATGTGGTTTCTGGACCAGCAATCATCAAAATTACCTGGGACCTTCTTAGAAGTGTAGATTCTCAAGCCCCACTCCAGACCTACTGCAGCATATACCCAGATGGCTTGTACAAACTTTCAAGTTTGAGAAGAACTGATTTAGGCAAGAAATGGTTTGGGATAGGATAGTCTGGGTAAAGGTGTTAAGCAGTGGTGAGACACTGGATGTATATTTTATATTATTATTATTATTTTTTGCTTGAGGAAGGTTGGCCCTGAGCCAACATTTGTGCCACTCCTCCTCTACTATGTATGTAGGTTGCGTGCTGGGCATGGCTTGATAAGTGGTGTAGGTCTGCTCCTGGGCTCTGAACCTCGGTGCTGAGCACTGAACCCAACCACTGCACCACCAGTCCGGCTCCTGGACATATATTTTAAATTATTATTTGCTGATGTATTGTATAAAGGTATGAGATAAGAGAAGGATAAATGGGAGTGCCCTTTACTTGCAAAAGAGAAAACTGAGAGAGTAGCAGAGATTTCTTGGAAGGATTGGAAATCAAGAATCTGGTTTGAGATGTCTTTAGACATACAAGGGAGGTATTGGATATACATGTCTGGAGAGTAGAGATTGGGGCTAGAACTATAAATTTGGAAGCCATTAGCATAAAGATGGTTTATAGAACCATGAGGGTAAGCATCTGGAGAATGAGTAGTGAGAGAAGAGCCCATCCAAGGACTGAGGTCTGAAACACTCCACCAGTGGGCTTCAGGGAAAAGAGGAACATCCAAATCAGGACATCAAAATGGGTTCAAAGTGAATCTGTAGGAGAATAAGGAAAAATATACAGTATTCTGGTGTTCCCAGCACCAAGTGTAGTCACCATCAAAGAACTTATAAACCTCCAATGAAATTATTGCTTTACTTCAAAACAGTGCCTAGCATTTGAAAGATGTTCAAAAGTAAGCCACTGGATAAATGAAGAACAATCGCTTGTTATGTGCTAGGATATTTCTTGGCACTTTTAGGACTCCTGGATTTATGTGATTCCGCAGCATGTTGAGCTCTGGGTCGTCTGTTTTTCCACACATGATTACTCACCTAAGTGCTATAGGTAACTTGGGTGGAAATCTTTGCTATTATGTTTAATGTCCCCTGCCGTTTTCGCTCCTTTAGTGTTTTCTCTTTGCTGATCAGTTTTAAGTATTCACAATCCTCCCTTTCCTTACAGTACCTTCTCATCTGTCTCTGTCAAAATTTACATACATCTTTACAAAGAAAGAATATTTCATCAAATAGTAGCTTTTAGTCACAAAGGTGTGTTTCTTGATAGATACACTGAGGAGAAATGAGTGGAACTCTTGATGTTTTCCAAGGAACTGATTTGGTAAATTAGATTTACTACGTTGTGATCTATTTTTCTAAGAACTAGACAAGAACTGAGAAGCAAGACTTGTAAGTCAAACCCTAGGTCTTATATGAAGCACTGTTGCTTTGACCGTTAGCTTGCTTCTGAGAGATTTAAGCTTAAAGTCCTAGGTCTGACACATTTGGTTGTCAAGATCAAGTGAGTGAAGGGTGCTGAGGAATATAGGATGATAGACCCATTCATAACTGAGTAGTTTAAAGAGAATAGGGATTTTGTTTACCACTATCAGCTTAATATAATTTAAAATCCAAGTCACAATCAGAATGCTCCTGTAGATGGCATTTAAAATGGAAAAAATTTTTCCCAGCATGTGCTCTATGTTAAATAACTGAGATTGGTTTAGAATAAAGCATTTGAAGACATTGAATTTGTGAAGTGGCTACACTGGCATTTCTCTGTCCAGCCATTGATGCCTATGTGTAGAACTGTGGAAAGAGCAAGAGGACCTGAGAGAGGGGAACCTTAGGAGGCAGGTGGAAACTTTCAGGAAAGAGAGAAATCCTAGGACCAGCTTAACCGCTCTCTGGTTTTATCAATTTAAACAATTAATGATAACAATTACGTTCAATTCAACAAATTCAAAAAATAATTCTCGACCAGCTCTTTTGTTCACAAAGTTGTGGACGCCACAGGTGACTCGTTCATCACAACGCCTGGCCTGAGGTTGATTACAGGCAGTAGAGGCAATTTGTTGACTTCAAAAAATAAGCAACCAGGGGCTGGCCCCGTGGCCTAGTGGTTAAGTTCGCGCGCTCCGTTGCAGGCGGCCCAGTGTTTCGTTGGTTCGAATCCTGGGCGCGGACATGGCACTGCTCATCAAACCACGCTGAGGCAGCGTCCCACATACACAACTAGAAGGACCCACAACGAAGAATATACAACTATGTACCGGGGGACTTTGGGGAGAAAAAGGAAAAAATAAAAAAATCTAAAAAAAAAAGTAAGAAAGCAGTATTTATATCTTGATAAATATTAACATTCTTCTCCCATTTTTCTCCTTTTTCTTTCCCTTCTCCTTCATAGTTTGAATTGGCGTAAGCACTTGTTCTCAAGAAAAAAGCATTTTCAGGGGGTAAAAAGCCGTTTTCAGCAGACGTGTATGAGTACTGCTTAGATGGGAATAATGTGTGTGACCATGCTACGGCAATAGGGAAAGAACATATATGACACAAGGTGAAATATGTTGTGACCTAAACAAAGTGATAGACTGAAGGGAGGGCAGCTGTATTAATTTGGGCAAATTGGGAAGGGTTTCATGGAAGAGGCAGCCTTTGGATTGGCTTTAAAGGATGCATAGGGTTTGGGAGGTAAAGAAGAGAATGAGGGAAGGTGAGCATTTAGGTGGCTGCATCAGATGAGCAAATGAACTGACATCAGGAATTCCCCAATGGAGGTGTTTGGAATGTGGGTAGGCAGACAAGGATGTCACTGGAAGCACTTCAAGATGAAGTGTTTCCTCACACCAGAGGCACTGGAATGTTTTGAAAGCCTTTGAGCAGGAAGCGATGTAACTAGAACTATGCTTTAGGAAGAGAAATGTGTAACAGCTGAGAGAATAGAGTTTGGTGTGAGATTTGGGAAACAGGGAGATAGTTGTAGTAGTCCAGTCTGGAAGTGGTGAGGTCCTGGGGAAGGGTGGTCCTAAAGGTTATTGGGGAGAGGGAAAGAGAAGGGAAATTGGGAATGGATTTGAGAAATATTGGGGAGATAAATATTGGGTTGTGAGAAATAGGACTGAGCAATGATTGGTTTAGGAGTCAAAGGGAAAGATTCACGGGCAGTGGTATTGAACACAGGGGACTGAGGTGGTGTCAAGAAATAGAGATAGAAAGAGAGATGACATGAGGAAGAGTTGGTTTGACAAGGAGGAGGCTGAGTTTAATTCTGGCCTTGTACCTGAAGCATGCACAGGAAGAAGCGTCTTGCAGCCAATTGCAAATATAAGCCTAGGCTTGGCAGAGAGACCAGAGGTACAGAAAGAGACTGGGTCCTTATTTGTGGCAAGATAATAAATGAAGCTGCATTAAATAACACTATCCTTTTAGGTGAATTCATATTATTAATTTTCTAGCTCATTAAAAGAAACCTCGACTGTAAGCAATACATTGTAAAATACAACACACTTCTTTTGTTTCCAGTAGAGCAAGAGTTCAAGATAATTTCCTTGAACAAGGTTTGTGGCAAGAACTCTTGAAAACAGTTCAGTCTTTGTGCCTGTAATAGCAGATTCTTCCATAAATGTGAGCCATAATCCAGTAAGAAGGCATTTCCGTTTCAAGCATGACATGCATTTGATTTCCAAGGGCAAGGTTTCTCATTTGATTGCCAACCTCCCTAATTAGGAGGCCTTGAAGATCATTGCCTCAAGGTTGTTCAAGCTGAAAAAGCATTCCCAAACGCAAACATACTTTATGTCCACTAAAAGTCGCTCTAGTTGACTGAATGCAGTTAGTTATCATAGAGACTTAGCTGTTAGCTCCAGGCAAACGCTGCCAGCAGCATTGGTATTCAAGACAAAAGATAGCCATCAGTGTAAATTCTTGTCTACTATGCAAGGTGTATCTTTTGATCTTTTCAGAAAGAGCTGGAAAATTGGATGGTATTTGCAGGAGCCTTTCAGCTGAGAAATGTCAATAATGTAATCGCGTTGAGACCAGTACATGGAATTGACTTGTTGGGAGATGGATACAGGTCCAAGGATGAAATGTATATCTGATTATTATATAGAACTGAGTTTGTGCATGAGATCCAGGATAACCAGGCTACATCAGGAAGCAGCATTAGGAGAATTTGATGAATCCTCTCAGCAGATTTCTGAGTGGCAACTCCAAATCTGAAGTTTTTAGAAAATAGGAAGAAATAAGAAAGTGAATTTCCTCCTGCTATTTGCATTTGTAGCATATAACCCAGTTTCCTCCACCTGGTGGATAATCTGGTGGCTGCAAAATCAAGACAGGTCATTCCATTTCCCTCAAATAGAGTGAATCACCTTCATTGTGTACTGAATTTCTGCAAGCTGAGCAAGTAGGAGTTTTCAGTTGCTCTTGGGTGGTATGCATATGCTGCCTGTTGTGTCTGCCTAGTTTAAAAGCCATATCCAAGATGAACACCACTGGTGAATAAAATTGTTCAATTTTCTGATTGCTTCAATGTGCTTTTTTGGTTTTACTTTTTTTCCTGCCTATTCAGTTATTTGGAACTATAATAAATTTGTTTCTCATTACCTGCTATTGAATTATCTGTGAATAAAAAAGAGATGAAAAAATAATTCTTAGAATCCTAACAACATTAATTTGTTCAGTGCTTGACTCTGTCTCCATTGACAGATAACATTTTTGGCACCACAATATTCTCCGGGCAAAATTTCTTAGATTTTTATCTTAAAAATCTAAGAAATTTTAAAATTGAATAGCACAATTCCTTGGATCACACTGGAATTTGAACTTATATATGTAGATGTTATCTGAGAATCTGTGAAATCTTACTCATGTATATCTTAGAATCAGTAGGAGGTGACTGTTTGCAAGTGACTTCTGAGTGGCTTCCTCACGGGATAGATTGCACCAGTAAACATTGCCGTTCTTAGAAAGACATCCACGATTGCAATTCTCCTGATAATAGTGAACATTTATTGAATGTTAACAATGTGCTGGAGACTATTATAAATACTTCCTTGCAATCTCTCATGTAATCCTTACAATGCTAGGAGGTAGTCAACATCATCATACCTTTTTTCTGCATGAGAAAAGGAAGACACAGGGAAGTTAAGAAGATGCCACTGCTTTTAATAGTGGCATCTTGACTCCAAAGCCCACAATGAAGAACCCACCTTGAAGAACCACCAGTTTCATCCTGTAGGAATATGCAGTCAGCATCCAACACACATTTCTTGAGATCCTGATATTAATTGACCAGTCTTTTCTCAAAAGAGAGAATGTTTTGGAAGATGGATTTCTTCTGTTGTTGTTTCCATGTCTTTTGGGAAAATAAATTTAGCTGTTTATTCATTTTACATCATGTGGCTTCAGCAAGTGTGAAAACTTCGTAAGAGCAGAGGTTTTGATTTTTCTAGTCCTATTTGGCCCTCCCTCTGGTTTCAGTGCATTACTGTGTAACAGATGCTTAACCAGTCGTAGTGTTTTAATTGTGAAAATGGAGTTTGTAGAATTGTGAGAATGCAGAAAAAAATCAAGTTATATATATGTATATTTATGTGTGTGTATATGTATGGGTATGTGTTTATAATAAATATATGTATTTGATATGTAAAATACATGAATGTGCAAACTACAATAGGGATAAATATGAAAATAGTATCATTATGTCTGGAGTTTAAATAATATTAAGTATATTTTGAAGGGCTTTTGAAACCTGGAGAACATTTCTGAGGCATTGGAGACCTGAATTCAAGAGTTAAGTGCTAATGTGAGTAAACATTTCAAGGTAATGCAATAAGTCTGGGGCAGAAATTATCCGGATGGTGATTTATCTGGAGGACGGTAGGGTGAGTTTAGAGCCCAGCAAACACAGAGCCAGTGGGGCTTTCTAGAGTATGTCATTCTGTTCCATGGAGAGTAGATGCCAAGCATTTTCAACATTTGATTTCTTGATCTGTATGCTTTACTATCTTAAATAAATGATAGGTAATTAGGCAAGAAAAACGTATCTTTAAACCTTTAAACATGTTGTTGAAAAAAAGAAATAGTCAAAATGCAAGCTCTTCGCTGCCCTCTGCTCCCATATTAAACATAGAATTTTTACTGCTTTCCTCAAGTCATTGGAGAAGAGGAAAATTTTTCAAAGGGGAAATTTAGAAACACTGTTGTACAGAAAATCTCTTGCTCCTAGAGAGAGTCTGAAAAGGAGCATCATTCCAGAAACTACTGTCTCCAATTTAAAAACATCAGAGCAGGATAAAGAGTGTCACTTACTGAGCAGAAAGTAGAGATCAGAAGGTTCATTGAAACCCCAGAGTGAAAACCACTTAGAGAATCAGAATAGTCAAGCATAAGGTTGTGGGAGGAATTCGGAGACGGGACTGCAAAGTGGATCTGCCCATATGTGTAATTCAAGTGGTGGCAAGGGAGACAGGAGTTGGAGCATTGGGCATTGGGCCTCTGGAGGGGTGTCTAGGGCCTGAGGGTGGATTTGTGAGTAGGTGACAAAAGAACATCACAAAAAAGCAGACACGGAGAGTAACACAGAATAAGAGGTCAGTTTACCGTAGCCCAAATATTAGTACAATTCAAGGACATGAGTGCATACATAATAATATAATGGATATATGAAATTTGAGATTACTATTTTACAGCGTATGTGTGTGTAGCTGAATAAGAACTTGAGCACCTACAAATTAGATATCCGGAAAATACAATTGTTTAAGTTTTCCATAATTGATAGTAATCTCTTGAGTCCCTGCCTTGCTAGGTAGAGATGGTGGAAGTGGGATGGAACTTGACTTAAGTTAGTCAACTGATGTCCTGTCATTTTCCTCCAAAGTTGCTTTTGATTTCCAAACACTTTCTAGTGGATAAATATCCAGTAGGTTCAAAGTTCAACTCTCTATTACAGTTACCGTTCTCCCTCTTCCCTTCCCAAGATGTGTATATGGGGGACACCTTAAGGCTCTCTAGGGAGGGAATGCGTGGAGGCCCTTTGATTGTGTTGACCCCACTGTGGGCCTGGTGCTCTGGTTCTGGCGTGTGGGCACTGCATCTTCTGTGGAGTGTTTGGTCTAATTCTACCCTCTCCAATTTTGCTTGTATTTTTCTCTTGTAATCTGAAAATTGGATCTCTCTCTTGCTGACCACCGCTGGTTTGGTCCTACAGATCCCGTCTGAAATCTGGCTGTGACTTCTGTTTGTTCATCAACTTAAGTGGCTTGTCCCTTAACCCCAGGCTGCAGTGCCCTTGGTTCCCAACAGAGTGCAGACCTTATGGGTCCTCCTTACTGCCTGCTTGTACTTCTGAAACTTTCTTGCCGTACGTGGTCGCTAGAAGCCAGGAGGAGTTTTCCTTCTAGAGTTCCAAACATGGGAAATGTTTGTGGCTCCTCTTTGTTCCCATCCCATTTCCAAGATATTAGGCCAAAGTGAGGAAGATTCTGGCAGCCTGATTCTCCTACCTTTGTGTCTAATTCTTTACCACAAACTCCTGAGGCAAAGGAATTTCCTTTCTTGCTGTGTGGGACTTGGCCTGTGACATAAAAACCTTATCCAGCGAAATAAGCATCATGCCATAGATATTCATGAGATATGCATCAGACGTTAAAAATCATTGTCCTTGGGTTGTGGGACTACAGGTGGTTAAATGTATCCTTTCTTTTCTTTACCGTCTTCTTTTTTTGTACTTTCCAAAACTTCTACAATGAACATGTGCTACATTTATTCAGAAAATGAAAAACAGTATTTAAAAATTCTACAAACTGTAACTGAAAAGAATCTCGATTTTGCTACTTATAGAAGTGCTTCTTATTCTGAGATGTAAGATTGTGCAAATGCTGATAGACTGAGATGGATGAAACAGACAGGAGAGCAGTAGGAGTCAGGCAGAAAACCTTGGGCATTAAAAACTCAACTTCGGTAAGGGCAAAAGGAGTTTACGGAGTCCCTGGGTCAGTGTTCTTTCAGAAATGTTGCTAGTCAAAGCAGATAATTGCAGCTGGTAGAATTCTAAAAGAAGATGCAGATTGTTCACTTGTAGAATTGCAGCTGAGTGTTTTGTTTACTCTCCATTGTTTATCTTCCACCTGTGGCTAGATGATCATACCACATCTCAAGCCTCAATAAGTGGTGAATTAGTAGTCAAGGAGAGCTTGTTTTTGTTATAAATAAGGTAACTCTTTCATATCCTCTGTTGCTGGGGTGCTGCAGGGATATTTTGGTGGTTTATTAGCTCCATAATATCTCTGCCAGCTCTCTTCCACAGGCCACTCCAAATAATCAAAGAGAAACCCACGTGCTTGCTGTGTGAGCTGTGGATGCCCCCAGCTCCTCTGTGCATCAGAATACCCCACCTGAGCTCTTCTGAGAGAGAGAAATTCTGGAGCCGCCACTGGTTATCCAGCATGTTTTGGTTCTTTTCAGCCAACTCCTTTGCTTTTGTTTGCAATTGGCAGATCCAATATACTATCTGCTTGTGGTATTGGTGCCCAGAAAGACATGACCTGTGACTCAGTCTGTCTGATCATCAAGAGCTGTAAACACAACAAGGAAGAGAGCAGGAGCGTGGGAGGAAGCATTTCCTATTACATCAGGAAGGAATAACCTCAAGGGAAAGTTGTCAAAATATGTTAAATACTATCTTATGACATTTGTAAGAAAACCAAAACTGTGATGGAGTTCAGCTGTGAGTACTGTTAGACACTTAATAAATTCCGAGTAAATTTGGTTGGAATTGGATTGATTGACCTGAGAGGTAACAGGAAATTTGGAAGTGACTTTATCAATAAAGAAGGGTTTGCGGTCTTACATAGGAGAAAGGATTTTCTAATGTTCTAACTTACTTTACTAATCTTCAGGAAGCAACTGTGGTACATTTTGTTCTAAATAAATATTTCTCAAGGCAGTACTCAAGTGGCTATTAAAATTTTAAGCGCCCTGCATCTTTTTAAATAAATGCATTGCTTAGCAAGTACAAATGCGAGTCTTCAAGATTCCCTCGCCCCACTAACTTCTGCCGAACAGTGCAAGTATTCATTTTTAGGTGAAAAGAGAGGTCAGGACAGTCAGAAATCAAAGTTATACTAGTGAATTGCTATTTCTTAAATGGTTGCAAAATTTATTAGCATCTCTACTCAGACATTTCATAAGTACTCAATGATGTCAGTGGGTTTTGTGCCTTAGTAAATATCACTAATAAAATTGCCAAAGAGATAACTCTTGGTGAATGAAGAAAAAAATTATTCTTGGTTTAGTCATCGTGTACAGGAATTAGAGCTGAAAAGTAAAGTTCATGGAGAATTTATGTTGTATAACTAGAGCAGCTAGTCAGAAAATCACAGTGATGCATGGTAAGTCAATCGTTAAGGCAATTTTAATGTTTAAAACACTACGGCAGTTTTAATCTTTCTGCTTTTCATGAAGGAAATATCATATTAATAAAACTGCTGTTCAGGGTTAATCATTAGTGCTACATGTTGGTATGGTATGACATTTAGTAGCATTTTTTCCTATTTTTATTTCATTAGCAAGTGATGGGATGGTAAACATGAATTACATGAATCTGGTTTGAAATAAATAAACTACCTCTGGATTAATTTTAAACAACTTCATATATCTCAGTTCTCCTTGTAATGGGGTCAGGCACACAAATGTGTGTGTGTGTGTGTGTATACACACATAGTTATATATATATATATATATATATATATATATATATACATAAACACACATTTAGATAGATACTAAAGGAATTCCTAATGAAGATATTGCGCAGGAATTCAAGCATTGCTGGTCCATGGCTTAAGAAAGAGGTCAATGACAAGCACTGCTATGTTTAACTCTAGTTTCTGACCTGTCTCTTCCTGCAGCACATCTTCATTAGGAACTCCTATAGTTACCTGCAAGTTCATCCCTCCAAAGTTGAACTTGTGATTTCTCTTTCATTCTCGCTGACACGCTTTCTTGACACCTACCCTGAAGTAAGTACTTGAGATTTTCCAATCTCTGATACTGGCAACAGAATTCTCCTGGATCATCTCTTCCCATCTCTGGTCATGTGTCAAGTTCTATTGATCTGGCTTTGCAGATTCTCTATCTAATCATCAGTCCCCTCATTTCCAAGTCCAGTCTCACTACTTCATTGCTTGGTAGTCAAGTATTTTGCCTCTAAAAATCAACGACAACAATATACCCACTGGTATGATGATGTAGGGAAGTGTCGTTTGTTAGTATAAATACCTTCATCATACGTGTACTTGTGGGTTTTTTTTGTTTTTAACGATTGGCACCTGAGCTAACATCTGTTCCCAGCCTCCTTTTTTTAATTTTTTCTTCTTCTCCCCAAAGCCCCCCCACTGCATAGTTGTATATTCTAGTTGTAGGTCCTTCTGGGTCTGCTATGTGGGATGCTGCCTCAGCATGACCTGACAAGTGGTGCTAGGTCTGTGCCTAGGGTCTGAAGTGATGAAACTGCGGGCCATGGAAGCAGAGTGTGCGAACTTAACCACTCAGCCACAGGGCCAGCCCCTGTACTTGTGTTTTAGTGAAGCATAGACCCTAAATTTTAGAGGAATTTTTAAGCTAATTACCTTAAGAAAACAATTATCGTGTTTTTGATTTGGCAATGGGATAGTGATCTCTGTTAACGAGCAGATGACTATGAATGGCATTCCCTTCCATCTCTTCACCTGGCAGATTCCAACCAAAATTTCTTTCTGGACAAACTGACGCTGTATCCATCTGATAATATAGACAATGAATAACTCTTCCCGTGATTCCTTCAGTTCCAGGGAAAAATAGGATTCGATATATAGTAAAAACTTACAATGTTGTATAAAGTATAGGTGGAAAAATATTGTTTATACTTGATCTTCTGTCTTCAAGACTTTAGTTTCATAGCAATATTTTATGAGTTCTTACTAGGGTATGTATCAGGGAACAAGGATAAAAACAATCCAAGTTGTGGAGTGAGAGAGACACTGTACATACATCTCTGGTAAAATTGGCAATCTGATTTGTCTGCAGTAGAACACGGTCTGTGGTGGAGTTAATCTCCTTGTAATTATGCGTCCTTTATATGCCTCAGTTTTTCTTTGAATCACAGTTTAGTTAGGTCATTGCATTTACAGAATTCTGTAAATTCTCTCCTACTTGGAAAACTCCCCAAATACTTTAAATAAATCCAGAAATATTTGAAAGAAAGTAGAAGTGCTAGACGTCACCTTTGGACATGTTGTAGTTTAGTGTTGAGAAAACAAAAAACAATCAACTAAACCTGATGGAGCAGCATGTCATCAACAATGACATTTCCAAACCTGATGTTACTGATAAGGGTTTTATTAGTTAATTAAATGTGTGCAAATTACATGCACTGTTGCGGATAATGTGGAAGAGGACATGCATGCTTCACTGAAGCTCAATTTCCTTTCTAGAAATTATCACTGTATTAAATCACTTAACTTTATCAGGTAAGCCACCTGCATTTCTCTAGTCTTTTTATTCTGTATTCCAAACCACATTTCACTAAGGTTAGTTTTTCTACAGTATTTTTGGTAAGTCTTGTAATACTTTTTGGGAAATGTTAGGGGAAAGAGTCTCATTCAAATAGAGCAGATTACCAGTGATCTGTAATCCATGAATTTGAGTGGGCTTGAAATACAGCAGGGACATTGAAAAGTTTCAGCAAGAATTTATGTCATATTTATCCTCAAGCCAAATTTCATCCCCAACTTTTGCACTGATTTATGGATTTCTTTTTACTAAAATTGAGTAAATCAGAAATTTATCTAACTCTTAGTCTGTTTTCTAATTTATACTGTTTGTACCCCTTCCAATTTTTAATTCCCTCAATTATTTATTCAGCAAATATTGACTGTCTCTAAGATACAGTGGACACTGTTCTTGGTGCTGAGAATATGCTGGTGGTTACAAAAGAAACAACGTCCCAACCCTTGGGGAGCTTATTCATTATTTGTACTTTTCAACTTTAAAATTTCATCATCACCAGAAAGCATTTCACTGCTTAGTTGAGGTTGCAATAGTGGAATCTAGGTAAAAAAAGAACTGCACATGCAGAATTTCTAAAGTCGGAGATAATTTTTAAAACTACTATCAGAAAGAAATTCAGCTCTTCTTGAAAAATAGCATCAATTGTTCAAAAATTACCCAAATACTAGGGATTACATATCACAAAGAGAAATATGTGATATTCCCTGTTTCATTACTGATACTGATAATTTGAATCTTCCCTAACAAAATTCCTTCTTCTATCTAACAAAATTTCCTTTGTTATTCTTGCTAGAAGTTTGTTTGTTATTTTGGTCTTTCCAAAGATCCAGCTCTTTCTTTCATTGATAATTTCTCTTATATTCTTGTTTTCTATTTCATTGTTTTCTGCTCTTATTTTTGCTTGCTTTGGGTTTATATTGTTCTTATTTAGGTTCTTGAAGTGATTATTATTGATCGTATATAGATATACATCTATATACAGATATAGATTATTGATTCGAGGTTCTCCTTTTTTCCAGTGTATACATTTAGTGCTATAAGTTTTCCTTTCAGCACTGCTTGAGCTGTGTGCTGCAAATTTTGGTATGTTCTGTTTTAATGTTCATTCAGATTAATGCATTTTTAAAAATTTCCTTTGAAACTTCCTCTTTGACCCAAGAATTCTTTAGAAGTATATATCTTAGTTTCCAAGTGTTTAGGGATTTTTCATGTTATCTTTCTGTTATTGATTTCTAGTTTGATTCTATTGTAGTTGGAGAATACGCTTTGTATGTTTTTAATTCTTTTAAATTCTTTGAAGTTTGTTTTTTGTTTTATGGCCCATGACATGGTTTATCTTGGTGTATATTCTATGGGCACTTGAAAAGAATGTGTATTCTGCTGTTGTTGAGTGAAGTGTTTCATTAATGTCAATCAGATCCTTTAGGTTGATAGTGTGGAGTTCTTCTGTATCCTTGCTGATTTTATCTCTAGTTATTTTACCAATTGTTGAGAGACCGTTGCTGAAGTCTCCAGCTGCAATTGTGAATTTGTCTATTTTCCCATTCTGTTCTGTTTTTGCTTCACATATTTTGCAGTTCTGTTATTTGGTGCATACACGTTTAAGATTGCTGTGTATTTCTGGTGGATTAACTCTTTTATAATTATGTAATGTCTTTCTCTTTCTTTGGTAATTTTCTTTGCCCTGAAGTCTACTTTATCTGATATTAAAATACACACTCTTGCTTTCTTTGATTAGTGTTTGAATGATATGATGACTAGAAGTTCTGGCTCCCCAAATGGCCTCCACTGGCACCATGGAGGGAGAGGTGGGTGTGTTGCTGATAGGTGGTGATGGAATGCTTACTCTTTACTAGGTCTCCTCTGACACCACCCTAGTGGGGAAGGGTAGGAGGACCTTGTTATTAGTTGATGAAGGTGAAAGTACAGGTTTCTCATGTGTTCTCCACTGATACCACAGACCAAGCCCTAACATATCAATAGTTACATTAAATGTAAATGATCTAAATAAACTGATTAAAAGATAGAGATTGGTAGAATGGATTACAAAACATGATCCAACTTTATGCTGTCTATAAGAATTTCACTACAAATGTAATGATAAGCTTGTAAAAGTGAAATAGTGGAAAAGATATATATCATGCAAACATTAATCAAAAAGGAGCAAGAGTGTCTATTTTAAGGGATAAATCCATCAAGAAAACATAGCACTCCTAAATGTGCAAGCATCAAACAATGAAACATTTTTTAAACTTTTACATTGTGGTTTAGCAAATTATGTTTTACTTTTCAAAAACATGAATAAAAATGGAGTTAGGTCATTGTAGTCTATCATCTTTGTTGCAATACTATTGATAGTTCCGGTATGTAAGATTACTAATAAATAAATACTAGTTATGATAATCATGTTTGGATATTCTAGTTTGAGCAGAATTAGAAACTCCAAAGTGTGCTAATTTTGTTCACAGTTGCTATTATTTTAATGACATTTGAAGCAACAGTTTAAACATTTTTGTCACTTGAGAAAACTGTCAGTACTTTATAAGAAGGAATGAAAATACCAGAGCTATAAAAAGAAATGTTCAAAAGCTTCAGTCAACCTTTTTCTTAATATTCCTAGCTTTAAAATTATCATCATTAAATCTGTATCTCTCAATACAGTGTATTTCAAACAATCAGTTTTCTCCATGGCCTGCTGTACCTAAGCTAACTGACAAGTGATTATGCAGATTCTGTCATTGTTGTATTTTTTTGAAATGCCAATAGACATTCCCCCCAAAGCAGCAAGGAGCTACTTTTCAAATTCACTTAAATGACACACATTATTCTGTCTTTCTCTGGCAGCCCTTCAGTCGTGCCCAGAGATTTATGGGTAGATGCCTTTAAATTGTGGAGGAGACAGGATACACTGTTGCATTCATTATTCTAGACAGTTGTCATCATACTGAAATGACTTTTTTAAAAATTTTAATTAATGTCCCAGAATTGGTAAGTCCTTTGGGTTTCTAGATAATATAAAAATTTTGGGACTATCTGGAAATGTTCAAGATTTGTGCAAACAGGGAAGACCTCCAATAGAGAAATGGGTTTTAAGCAGAACATTCTGCCACTGTTTATTATTTATATGTGTGACAAAGATAAAACAAACACTTCCATCTCAGTTTCCCTTTTATTCCTTGAATAAGGCAGACGTATAAAACAGTCTAATAATTTGAACTCATATTACCTCATTGGAAATATTGATTACAAATTGTTGTTTTTGGGGCCAGGCCAGTGGTGCAGTGGTTAAGTTCATGCCTTCTACTTTGGCAGCCCAGTTCAGATCCCAGGTGTGCATCTATGCACCACTTGTCAAGCCATGCTGTGGCAGGCACCTCACATAGAAAATAGAGGAAGATGAGCACAGATGTTAGCTCAGGGCTAATCTTCCTCAAAAAAGAAATGAACATTAGGGTCTGGCCTAGTGGCATAGTGGTTAAGTTCAGCGTGTTCCACTTTGGCAGCCCAGGGTTCGTGGATTAGAATCCTGGGCACAGACCTACACCACTCATCAAGCCGTGCTGTGGTGATGACCCACATACAAAATAGAGGAAGATTGGCACAGATGTTAGCTCAGGGCCAACCTTCCTCACACATACAGAAAAAAAATTGTTGTATTTTTTCAGCAAGGGAAAAATAATGCCAGATTTTTCAGTTAAAAGTACAGAAGATCAGGGCAGGCCCGGTGGTGGAGCGGTTAAGTTCGCACGTTCCGCTTCGGCAGCCCAGGGTTTGCTGGTTTGGATCCAGGGTGCAGACATGGCACCACTTGGCAAGCCATGCTGTGGTAGGCGTCCCACATATAAAGTGGAGGAAGATTGGCACGGATGGTAGCTCAGGGCCAGTCTTCCTCAGCAAAAAGAGGAGGATTGGCAGCAGATGTTAGCTCAGGGCTAATCTTCCTCAAAAAAAAAGTACAGAAGATCGAACTCAATAAGGACATTGATTGTTCAATCATTAGAAATCTAGATGTGGTAGAGTTCCAGGGTCAGTTAAATCATTTATTATCTCTTCAAGAAGTCAGGTTTTATTAAAATTGGCTTTCTGTTATTGAGGAAGAGGCTGGTGGATGATTGGAATAACATTTGGTTCGCCATCTGTACAGCCTACCACACACACCAGATAAATTACCATGGTTTATGTTAAATGGATTTCAACAGCCAAATCTGGTTTGCTTAGATTATAGGCAAATCTTTAATGTAATAATTAAGGGTAATCAGTTTAGAATGGCTCAATATCTAGCACTCCACTGTTCATTTAGAACAATGACATTTCTATTCCCATTGTATTGACTTGTTTAGGTTGCCAATTAGAAGGACTTACCTTTTGTTTTGTTTTGTTTCGTTTGAGGAATATTAGCCCTGAGCTAACTGCTGCCAATCCTCCTCTTTTTGCTGAAGAAGACTGGCCCTGAGCTAACATCCATTCCCATCTTTCTCTACTTTATATGTAGGACGCCTGCCATAGCATGGCTTGCCAAGTGGTGCAATGTCTGCATCCGGGATCCGAACAGGCGAACCCCGGGCTGCCGAGGCGGAACATGTGCACTTAACCCCTGTGCCACCGGGTCGGCCCCAGGACTCACCTTTTTGATTAACTGAAAAGAAGATCTGAAAAGAGGACTTGTGAAAATTAGTAATTTAGGAGAACACTAATAGATAATAGATAATCTCTTACTTTTGTAATGTTGATAAACAGAGTCTGCAGCTATTTGGATGGTTATGGCAGATGTTTTATTCTAATTTTCCAATCTAGGTTGAAATTTAAAATAATTCTTGGCATCTGTATTACCTATTCCAAAGATATCAGGTATCGAGTTCATGGCTAGAGTGTGTATTGATTCAGGACATATCTTGTTGAGGAAAAAGCTTGGCAGGAGTTGGGAATGGAACAGGCTTTGGTGGACGTCACAGAGCCTGCCATGTATGCAGGTAGATTATGAAGGACTGTATTAAATGGATTTAATCACCCAAATCTGGTTGTCTTAGATTTTGAGTAAACTAGTCGTACAATAATGAGAGATAATTATTGGTTCTTATTCTCAAACAATATGATTTGAATGATATGGAACAAGTTAATCAAGAGCCTTACCAATTATAAAGTATAATAAGTAGCTTGATGGAAAAATCATATTTTAAAATTGAGAATTCTTATAATTCAACCTACCAATGGAACATTTCAGTCTGATTTATTCATTCAACATGTGTGAGGTACTAGGAACTGAGTACACAGAGTGAACAAGATAAACAAGTGTATGCTCCCAAGGAGCTTATATCCTAGTGGGAATGACAGACAATGAACAATAAACACATTAAAATATTATCCAGTATCAGGTAGCAAAAAGGAGTACTAGTGTGGATAGGCAGAGAAAAATGTAACGCAATGTCACATAGCAATAAGTCCATGAGGAAAACCAAAAGCTGATGGGAGCATCTTTGTGTATAGACAAAGAAAACTCTCAAGAACAGAAATCTGGGTAACTCTAATGTCCTTTGAGTTCATCTTTAATCTCTATTAGACCAGAGCTTACAAGTGAAGATCCCTGGACCCCTTGCTGCATTCTCTAAAAGTAGTCAAGTTTGATTGTGGAACTTTGGGCTACATCAGTCTCACATTGATAAAACATTCACTGTGTTATTTGTTTGGCGTATTTCTGTCTTGATGGAAATAAAGATTTACCCTGGGGTTAGCTTAATCTGATGGATTTTGCTTTCATTAATTCATTTATTCTTCCATTCTTTCAGCATGTTTGTATTGCTGCTGTACACACACAAATGCCTGCGGTACACACAAACCTTTATAGTAGTCACGTGATTTGGACATAGACCCTGCCCTCAAATAGGTAAGATACAACATGTAAAGAAAGATTTGTAGTAACAAGGTAGAGAGTTTTAGATGCCTTAAGAGAGGTAGAGATTCTGCTTCTTCGAAGGAGAGAGTTTATCTACCATTAGTTTGCTTGCTCTTGCTTTTAACTATTCTCTCTGGGTCTGTAAGGCTCTATTAATGTTTCAGTATTTTAGATAATTGGAGTGTCAATGAGAAGAAATGCATGAAGCAGGTTCTTGGCTGGATCTGCTTGCTTATTGCTACGTAGGCCCCAGGTATCAGGAGATCTAGGTTCTGTCGTTTCCTCTTCGAACGTTAGGCAAGCCAATTAACCTCTCTGATCCTCGCTGAGCTGCAAAGTGAGGATTATAGGTACTACCTTAGATCCTTTCCAGTGCAGGTTACTATACATTCTGTTATTTTATTCATAAAACTAAAATAGAGACAGAGTTTAAAAATGCACACATTTTATTTTTCATTTTGCCTCTTTTACAGCTAGTTTTTTTTTTTTTTTTTTTTTTACTGGAATTCCACCTTTATCCTGCAAAACAATAGTCCCTGTATGATTTTGGAGTCTGTTAGAAGAACTTCACTTTGGTTGATGTCTTAGAATATCAGATATATTATTGTTCATAAAGAAGATAGAAACAGTGTCTGGTAGCCTGTATGTGAGAGGTAGCTGATAGAATCAATATAACGAGAAAATCATTCATGAAGGACACACTAAACTGTGGTTTGTACTCATGTAATTCTATTGTGACCAGACAGATGGGTGACTATAAACAAAATATCTTTCTATTCCCTTCTGAGACATATGCAGGGTCGTCCTTCCTTCAGTACTGTCATGGAGCTATACACAATTAGCTACAGAATGTTAGCCACCCTGCTGGATGCAACTCAGCATCTCTCTCTGTGGTATATAATAGTACAAAAGTGACATTAAACCTATCAAACAATGGTATTCAGGCAGCATGGCGTCACACAGACCCAGCTGTTTGTGCTAGTGATTTTGTTTTTCACCAGAGGAGACTTTGGGGGGAAGGTAATGAATGGACAGGCTTATGCTTACTTTTAATGAACCCCAAGTTAATGCTTTGGTCTTTTTCTGTCCATTTAAATGCAAAGGAGCACAGTTCACATCATAATGAAATAAACACTAATACACAACCTCCTTTCTTCATTCTAAGCCTCTGCTTCCAGAATTAATAGCTTCCTAGTAGGGAATGTTTGACATTGTTGCTAAACTCTAAACGGGGATCTAATTCAGAGGCAAATTTACATCAGCTTATATTTTGACTTTTAATTCCTCTGGCAACTGAAAAACAAACAAACAAACCAAGAAAGAATAACGAATGACTTAATGAAAAAAAATCAGAGTGACCCGTGTGTTGAATCCGTGAGAATCTCTCTTCCTGCTCCATTTTCCTTAGGTTAGTGTGTCCTCCATGACGATAAACTCTGTAATGCTAACAGTGTAGGTCAGATCGATAAAATAAATGCTCTAACCTGTAAGAATGAGCCATCCAAAAAAATAGGATGAACTAAAAAAGTTTATAATAATCCTCTGGTTAATTTCTGATTTATGATTTATATCTCTGTTTAGTCAAGGCTGAGGTCAGTTTTGTGTGTTTATAATCACATGGTATTAAATAAATCTACTTTTTTGCCTTTATTACGCATCCTCTCTCTCTTTGAATATAACCCAGTAACAACCAAAAAATGTGCAAGTTCTGTTTAACAGATATTCAATCATCAGGCAGTTGAGTTCCTGAGTGCCTCTAATAGCCCTAGCCCTGTGCAGATTTCAAGATGTACGGGCTGCAGTTGCTGCCCTCGAGGGGCAGTAACTAGATTCTAATCTAGGCATCTAATGCAGTAGCTGACATCATCACAATCACCAAGAGAATGATCAGAGTCACCTGGGGATCTTTTAGAAGATTATTCAGAGTGGTCGTCCCAGGAGGTCCTGATTCACTGAGTCCCTTAGAACTCCGAAATCAGTCTTTTCCAGAATTTCCCTACAGATTCAATCAACACTCAGAATTGGGAACTTCTATTTTTTTATTGAAGCATATCTGTCATATAACACTATGTAAATTTAAGACATACAACGTGTTAATTCGATACCTTTATGTATTGCAATATGATTGCCATTGTAGCGATAATTAGCACCTCTATCACATTTCATAATTATCATTTCTTTTTAGTGGTTGGAATAAAGAATTGGGAACTTGTGAAATAACTACAGTTCTTTTTACCTGAGAGGGACTTTAGAGAACATCCATCTATTCCAACAGCTTCATTGTAACTGAAAGCCTAGGGATCGCAGAGCTGGTGGCGGAACCCAAACTAGATTCGGGAGCCCTGATTAAGAGTGTTCCCCAAGTTCAAACACAATTCCCATCTCTGTAGCAGATGGGAAGTTGATGACTAGTAAAGTTATTCACGATTGTACCTCTCTAGGTGTCTGACCAGGGCGTCTTCTCCTACAACAGAGAATATTCTCTGTGCTGGGGGTGGGAGTGACCCAAGACATAAATGAATGAGTACTAGTAATATTAAGTCATGGAAGAGACAATAACAAGGACAAGAGGGAGCTCAGATGTGGCTTAGCTTCAATATTACTAATGTGGCCCTTGTTGCTATTTGGAAACTTGGAGTGACCACCTCTCAATAATTCTACCTCTTTCAATCTCTCCATCCTTTTTTTAGAAGTATGAAAATAAGTAAAAATAATGGATAATGCAATAAAAATATCAAGCGGTTACTACTATAGTTTTCTTATGTGTTTTCTTCATCTGTTAAGTAAGGATGCAGTAATCACATTTTTCATTTTATTGTTGGTATATTAAACTTAAAATGAAGGTAAGTTTAGGCATGATTTCAATCTTCCCATGAATAGAAAAATTTTTCTTATTCACAACTAACCCTGAGATATGTCCTGAGACATGTATCATGTTATGGTGCATTTGGTCTTTGATTTTTTATCTCTAATTGTCCTTTTTTGAGGAGTACAGTGGAGTCCAATCAGTGATGATATAGAGTCATTGATAAGCAATCACTTCTTCCATCTGTCAGCCCCGTTAACTGCTGCATGTCCCTTCTCACTTTGAAATCCATGTTATCCTGGCCTTTGTAAATTAAAAATAGCTCCTCTCTAATATGGTATCAGGTCTAATTAATTATTCATAAATTACTGTTTTCCTGATTATTCTTCTGACTCGGATGTAAATGACACTGAAAGTCTAGACTCTATTTTTGGAATGCAGAAGAGCAAACAAAACAGTGGCTTTAAGGGAGGTGAACCAGATGCTGTATTTGTGTGCACTAATGTAATAACAAAGCAAATTAAGAGAGGGAGAGAGATTATTCCATTAACATTGAGCACTGCTTACAGAACTTCCAACATGCAGAAGGAGAATTTCCTTTTACCTCAGCTGTATGTAAATGTTAGATGGTGTGATATGGTTGAACACTCGTGCATGACTGTCTGAGTGTGTGTAGGTCTTCCTGTGCAGTGTTCCCCCACTCTCACCAACATATACAAGGGAGGAGGGCAACGTGGGGCATCATAAAGCCTCCAGTGTGCTCCTGACACCGGTTTACGACTGCAGGGAAGAATGACTCCTCCCATCCTCCCTTCCCCGTGGCAGATTCAGAGGGCCCTTGGCCGCTTCAGAGGGCCCTTGGCCCAATGGCCGTCTTGGCTGTACAACCTGTACAATGGGAAAGGGGACCTGATGGTGGGCAGGGGCTCCTGGCAGTTCTGCTTGCTTCCTGTGGCCCTCCTTTCGCAACAGCTTCCTATGTCAAGCCAATTAATTTGAAAACTTCCCAGTTGACAGCAGAAGTTGGATAAAATGGGAAGGAGGGCAGAAATGTGGATTTTCCCTATTTGCAACCTCCCAAAAGTAAAAGGAAAATATAATTGATGAATCCAGGGATCTTTCCTGTTCATTCTTGAGAAGGAAAATTAGAACTTTTTAACAGTAAAAATAACAACCTCGAAGAGTTGTTTGTACATTGTGAATATGTAATAAGTGGTGGGCCACCTCAAGGTAGACTGCCTGCATACCCAGTATTTTGTGCAATACACTATGCATTTGGCATTTTTTGGGAGAGGGAGAGGGAGGAGATTGGCGAGGGGAAGGGGATACAGAGCAAGACAGCAGTGCCTTGCTGGGCCTGCTTGCCGATGTCGTCTACACTTGTGGAGAAGTAGCAAGAGCATAGACCCTTCCGTGGAACATTGGTCTCTGTCTTGGTTGTTATTATTGGGAGCCCTGGAGCTGGGAAAGGCCGTGGTGTCAAGACATGATGGGCTGTTTTCGTTGAACTCATGTAACCCAAAAACCTCTTTTAATCATAATATCCATAGTATAAAGCATGTAATTATAAAGAAAGGGAGTACACTAATACACATAGGAAATTGATTTAAAAACACATTCAGGACTGGGTTTTTCCAACTTCATGGTGAAGGTCAAGATTTACATAATTAACATCAAATAGGTTAATTCTGATCAAAAACTGCCATGGTCTTTGAGGATAAATATCACAATTACTGAATTTCTGCCATGCCCTTTGTTTTGTGTGTTAGTATTTCATCTAGCAGTCTACTGTATCATTAGGGTTCTAGCAGCAATATAGACAAGCCTGACAAAACAGGAGAACACTTGACAACTCTGTAAATGCTGCTTAAATACCTTCGGTTGCAGACCGAACTGCTATATTATTTTGGTTTCTGTTCTATGGCCAGTAACTCTCTATATGAAAACTTATTTCTATATTGTTTTTCTGTTTGAACCGTCCTTTTATTTCTCCCCTGCATTTACTTGTTTGTTTCTGCTCACTTTTTCTGTGAAAACACTTGTAATAGAATGGAGTATATATATATCTCTCTCCTATATATACATATAAATATATATATATTTGTAAAATATTGTTCTGGCTGTGATCAGTTTAGGCGTTTCCAAACACTCCCATGTGCCCGCATTTATTTTCAGCTTCATTTTGTGAATGTTCATAAAATCAACAGCTGAATATGTGAACAATCATTAAAAATGTGAGCAATGTTAATTTAATATTTTCAGAAGGATGTCTTCTATTAATTTCTTTTCCACGTTACCTTTTTCCCACTTAATTTTTGTTCTAAAATGTAGGCTTCAAGTACGTTTAATCCTTATTAGTAACCTAGATGGTTGTACAAATGTGTATTTACAGACACATCATAGCTCCCGCAAACCTCAGTCAGGCTACAACTGCAGAAAAGACAGATGAGTTTCTCAGTAGCTCTGGAGTGTCGAAGGATACTTTATGTTTAGGGTTAGGATGGGCTGTGGAAACATCAGAGCTCTGAAGTGAATCTCCCATGACTTCCTGAGCCAAAATCTATATAAAAGTCCGAGAAGTCAGCAGCGGAAACTTGTGATGACCAAAATTGCAGAGGAGCTGAAGCTCTGTGTCCGGGCCAAGGTAGAGGAGAAAAGAAGGTGGAAGTGTTTAGTGTCGGGAAAGGGGCAAGATGGTAGGGAAGGGTCGGAGCTATCCCCTAGACCAGACAACTGCTGGAGTTTACAGCTCGCTTTTATGAGCCCTACAGAGATGAGTCTGTGGGAGGGGCAGCCTGGTGTAAAGGGTCAGGGGTAGAGAGTTCATTGGTCTGGTTCAAACCAGTGATAAAACAAACAGTGGTAAAACAAAAAGGAATCCATCACGTTAGAGCCGTCTTTGTTTACAGCCATGCTCCAGTAGGAGTTCTAGCATAAAATTCTGAGAAGGAAAATTTTCTTTTGTTAATAATGTCGTTCCTTGGCTTCAATCTGGTTTGGTACAAATAAAATGTTATACATGTATCTCTTTATTAAGAACCTAATTTTAAATCCTCTTTTGGGTCCTCACCCCACTTTTCTATCTAAGTAGAAGATAAATAAAATATCTCTGCTATCTAAAATACATGTTTAAAAAACAATTTCTTCCGGAAAATTCCAAAATGAAGCTATATTTCAAAAGGAGCATGTTTTGCCGTAAAGGAAGCAAGGAGGTAAAATGGAAAAGTTAATTAAACAAATGTGTATTTTAATTCAAGTAAATTGGTTGCATTTTCATGTGGAATAGCATTTTCAAAGGCATATTTTTGAAATCACTGTGGATTTAAACTCAGTGTTCCTTTTCTGATTTCTCTTTTATTTGCATTCAAAATTGTGGTCTCGCTTTGAACATTTTAAGGTATTTTAAAAGCCTGTAGCGGAATAACTAAGGCTTTGAAATAATATAGTAAGCAAAATATAAATATCAAGATACTAATAGTTATTTCTCCAGGCAAAGGACTGAACATAATTGTATATTTTTGAAATCAGAAATGACCAGAGAAATTATTCTGCAATTTGATGGCTTCCTACTGCCTGCTTGATAAGCATGAAACTCCTTAGTAGGAAATACAGGCACTGGCTCCAGCCTAACATATCAACTTTATCCTCTGGCTCAATTGTTTGTTCTTTGTGGTTCTCCTGTGACAACCTGGTGCCTCTGTTGTTTTTCCCCCAGCCTAGGCTGGCCTTTGCTCTTCTCTAGCTGGAAATCTCCCCTTACCTTTCAAAGTTCAGTTTTAAGGTCATATTTCCTATAATGCATCTCTTCATTCCTCACTTAGTTACTCCATATTTTGTATCCCTTTGGACTTTGTATATAGTGATGTTTTAGTATTTAGTATGTTTCACACTGTATTTTTATATGTTTACATAACTTTTCCTCTAGATTTGTGGTTCTCAGCCCTAGACCGTTTAAGTCCCGTTTTTATAATAAACAGTTTGTAATGCCCTGTTATTATCTTGACATAAAATCTTTAGATTTTTGACCTACCTACCCATATTATAATAATTCCAGAACTGTAATATAAAGGTAAACAAAATAAAAATATTTTATAATATACTTATATAAGATTTTTTTTTTTTGGTGAGGAAGATTGTCCCTGAGCTAGCATCTGTTGCCAATCTTATCTTCCTCTTTTTACTTGAGGAAGATTGTCCCTGAGCCAACATCTGTGCCAGTCATCCTCTTTTTTTTATATATGTGGGATGCCACCACAGCATGGCTTGTTGAGTGGTGTGTAGGTCTGTGCCCAGGATCTGAACCCGCAAATCCTGGGCCACTAAAGTGGAGTGCATGAACTTAACCACTATGCCACCAGGCTGGTCCCTGTAAGATTTTTAGTGGTAAGTTCTCAAGAATAACTCTACTGTAAGGTGGCAATGACACCTACAGATTTCCAAAATGTACCCTGGGGGACAGTATCTTCTCCAATGAGAAACTTTGAACTAGACAATGAACCCCATTATAGCCCAGACTACATCTGTATAATTTACCATTTATCTCACTACCTATACAGGGAGTAGATAATCATGTCTGTTGTACTAGACTGAGAATTACCTGAAAATGAATGATTAATACATCATATTACTTTTGTATCCCAATGTGTGGTACTCACTAGTTTCAGCTGAGCATGTCTTAAAATGTTGGATTCATTGTATCAGAAGTCGAATCAGAACTTAAAAGGATGGATAAAAAGAAGTGGCCAATTAGTTTTCATTCTACATATCAATAGATACGTTTAGATTTTTTTATATGTGCACTACTAACTTTTTCAAAGGAAGCAGGAATAAGCTAAGAAGCCAAAATATACATATTCAGTTGTCATTATTGATAATCTTACATATCCCTGGAATTTAGACCTAGGATACAATCTTTCTAAGCTACTTTTCTTAGTTAGATAGGATACCCCCATAATGCTATTAAATACCATAAAACCGTAAAGAATATCCAAATGGATTGTCTTTTTGTTAGCTTGCTATTTTTTTCATGCTGTTACACCT
The DNA here is from genome assembly GCF_041296235.1 of Equus asinus. Taxonomy (NCBI): domain Eukaryota; kingdom Metazoa; phylum Chordata; class Mammalia; order Perissodactyla; family Equidae; genus Equus; species Equus asinus. The sequence continues at coordinate 67,558,994 of NC_091800.1, forward strand.
CCATTTTTTTTAGTGGGAAAATAAATGTATTTAGCTTTTATTATGGTATAAATTGCTCATAGACCATGAGAATTTGGTGTACAGTTTAATTAATGAAAGAAAATGGTGCCATAGTTCCTAAATATAATGGGATTAAATAATTGGAGAAGCAGCCAAGAAACTTTGCTTTTGATTATAGAATAGTTGAGCAGCTTAAATTCTTTCTCAAAAAAGAACCTTGCAAGTATTCCTTTGCCCATCTCCTAGCAGGGGTGAGGTAATGTTGGATGATATTTTAAGTGGGAAAATGTTGGCAAGGAGTAGTATTTGCATGTTCTTTATGCTCTTGATATTCAGGAGAAAGAATCTCTCTTATTACCTGTGTTTATCAGCTTATGCTTAAAAATTGCTGATGAGAATGGAAAAAAAAGTAGAGGTAAGTTTTAAATCACAGACATGATTTTCACTAATTGCATTAGAAGCATAAGAAATTGTGAAGAAAATCCATTGCGGGAGAGTTATAAAGACTGGTTTCATTAAATACCTGGGCATAAATTTTGCAACCAAGCACTGAGGTGCATTGAAAATCAAGGAATATTGGAGAAATGGACCCAGGATAAATTCTGAATAGACTGATGTTTTTTAAATATTTAGAAATAAAGATTCCAATTTAAGAATGTGTAGGTCATATAAATGTTCTAGAATACATCCCAGGGTGATGCGCAAAGAGAAGTTTCCTCATTAAATTATTCTTTGTGTTCTCAAAGATCTAGAGAACAGGAAATGGAATTCTTTTTGATTTCTGGGATAATCTCATAAAGCACTTAAAAAGAACATTGTGATTAGTCTCAGCTGTAGCAACTCTTACGGAGAGTCAATAGCCAGAGATGCTTTTCAAGAAAATAGATACCTGTAGCTGAAAGTAGAAGTGGAGTGTGACTGCTACGGAATGGTAGTCAGGGAAATTGTTGGTGACATTAATGCCCTGTACTCTATGCCTCTCCTTTTCTTCTCTTTGTCCTTTCCTTTTCTCCTCTTTTTATTTTTCTCATTTCTCACTCATTGTAAGGTAAGGTAATTGTTTTACTCCGACTCTATCAAAGGTACCCCATGCAATATTGGCTCATGCATTTGTTGATTCAACAGACATTTTTTGGTCACTGCCTCTTTGCTCATTGATTTGTCTCCAGGTAGAGGATTGGTCTAGATTAACTCCAGATAATCTCTTTAAGTCTCTTCACACACAGGCTGTCATTCTACTAAATTACCTAAGATCCAAATTTTATCTTCAATGTTCCATTGGAAACTTTTATTTTGAAAATATATCTTTTAGGCCAGTCATAAGATTTAAAGTTATGAGATGTTAATGGAAAAATGAATGAATTTTTTAAAGAAGAAAATAAGTAGAAATCGAATTTTTATATCAGCCTTAAATCATTTCACATTAAAAGGGAAATATATTGACAAAGACTGCTGGAATCATCTTGTGTATCTGAGGTCACGGTTTATCTCATTCTTCAGTGCTTATGATGTCTCATTTTCTCTACACAGTGGACATTGTGATCCTACTTACTTATAACTGGTACTGTCATTGCTGAAGGCAAAATCTTTACTGAGAGAATTTAGGGTGGAGTCGTTTATGATGCTATTGACTTGAGCTGGACATTCTACACTTTCAAAAAAGGGAAGAATTGTCAGAAGGCATTGTCTAATAAGTTAAATTTTAAATCATTATTATCAATTCTTCAAAATAATTTACAGAGGACCAGTATGACTATTGGCTAATATGTAGCTCACTGAAATAAAAATTGAGCACCGTTTTCATTACCTTGATTAGGGGAGCTTATGAGTAATATCTTTCACGGAGGCATTTATAAGATGGAACTTGCCTTCTGTCTGGCAACATGTCATGAAATCATAGTGATGGAAGAGATCTTATACATCTCTTAGCTTAGTTTTCTAATTTCATAGGTGAAGAAACTGAAGTCTAATGGATTTTGCTAACTTTCCCAGTGTCATTGCACACGATTAATTATAGAGTTGGCACCAGAATGCAGGCCTCCTAACTTCTAATCCTGGGATTTTTCTCTTCACATCACCTTATTTCATTTATTCTTTCATCTATTCACTCAAGCTACTGATACATACATTTTACTGCTTACTGTTTGCCAATCATTGTGCCAGGGGCCTAATTAATCATTTGTATGTTCATTAAAACAAATCCAAGGGGGACGGTTTGTCTTTGTTTCCATAAAACTGAAGTATTTCAAGTACTTTCGCTGAAGAAGATCTAAGAAAGTAACGCATTCTATTTTTGATCAATATGTATGTGTTTTAAAAAAGTCACTGTGAAGGAAAGATTCTACTTTCCAACACTTGGATAAGATCATCAGGCAGTCTTCCAAGTGATGTTTTGACTGATCCCTTACTAATGCTCGTGTTGACCAGTATCGTAGTCTAACTTGACATTAGCATGTACATCTGTTCAGTGAACTGTTATAGATACTCAACAATAATGCTTTCTAATTATCTGGAATCCTAGAAATGACATAATGGGCCATTCTTTTTCATTCCTCATTGAATATTGTGATCAATTATTGAATATGAATGTTGCACAGTTTTTATTTCTATTAGGAGTCTATCACTTTTAACTTAAAAATTTTAACTTAAAAAAATTGATTTTTGCTTTTTTCCATGATTTAATATAATTCTTCATAATCTTTATAATGTAGATGTCTTCTATATTTCTATTAATCTGGTACCACAGAATAATTTAATGTCTATCTTATTATTATTTAGCCTGTGATTCTGTGAAAAAGTCATTGGCAATTATGTTGTCATAATTTATTAAACAGTACTAAAGAAAAGAAAATATCCAATTTATGAACCATTAGGTGTCTCGGGCTATGTTGCCAGTAGAATCATCTTATAAAGATTTAAAGGTGCTGTGTGTTTGCACATCTTAAAAATTGCCATATCATGCCATAACTTTTACTTGTGGGAATATCATTCATGTTTTTAGAACCTAAATAAGCTTCTATGTCTAGGACTATTTCTAAAAGAAATGGTGACTGAAGCTAAGCTTGTCTTTAGGATGAATTCATTTCCTTTTCAACACTTTATACATTGTCCCTACTTTCCTGAACATAACATTTCCTTCATTCTCTTGTCCCTTAGTCTCCGTCTGCCTACGTGGTGCACACTCTTTCTTTCTCTCTCTGGGATTCCTCTTAGAGTAGACTAAAGTTGGTATCACATTTCTAACAGTTCACATCAATCCATAATTGCAGTCTGGAGTCCTGTGTTGAGAAAGATTTTAGGATTACAGCTCAGATCAATGGGAAAGACCGCCATGATCAGATGGTGGTATCTATCGTGAATGTGGGCTTGGGGGTGCTAGACTGCTCCAGCTTGTCCTGTGACCATTTCACCCATGTATTTCGTGTCTCTTTAACATCTTGACAGCTAACTAATCTGAAAAAGAAATCTGTTACTGCACTGAGAGAGCTTGGCTCCTAGCTTCTCACTCCTCTTCCAGTTAGCATAGCCTGTGTGGAGTTTAATAGTGACTTTCTGAAGACCATATTACCTATTTGTTTTTAACATATTTTTGGTTAGTGCTGGGAAATTGAATTTCCCCCAATCATGCTACTTTGAGAAAAATCTGCTTATTGATGCTGTAGACTTTACCTTAGGTATTATACAGACTGAGAATATTTTTCATATGGTGCCTGAATGCACTTTGAATTTTCTGATATTTTTCCCCCTGGGATTTACTGTTTTCTATGGAGGTTTATTTAATTATGCTGAGTGTTTATGTTTTCACTCTCTCTGAATGCTCCAGCTTTATATCTTCCTTTTGGTTATTTTAGTGTTGGTGCCTAAGTAATATTTATATTTAATCTTTACTCTTAAGAAACTAATGCTGGCAAATAATTGTATATCTTGATTTGATGTTTTCTCTCATTTATAAAAGGCTGAGATAACACCACAGAAGTATCAGTTATTTTACGACATTTCTTAGATTCAGACATCATCTAACTGAGGGGAAAAAAACAATGTTGATATTAAAATTAATTTATGTGAAAAGTGCTTTAGAACTCCAAAGCATTTTCTAGAGTTACTTATATTATTAAAATATGTACAAGTGATATCTATTCAAGCAACTGAGTTTTTTTTAAAGTTGCTACGTCTTGCTTTAGAGACTAAAATGAGATCAGGGTAAAGGGAGTGGGTGACTGTGTAAAGGAAAGGGGCCTGGTTCAACTTTGTTTCAGTTCTGAGCTGTGTGGGGATATTTCATTTTAGATATTTTACCATTATGAGTTTGAATCTGAAAGCTTTTTTTATTTAAAAGGCAAAAATTAATTCTGATTAATAATCAGATCAATTACACAATTGGATAGATGAATGCTTATATGAAGGTAATTATAAAGAATTCATAACAGAATTAATGTTGAGATCATGAGGTGAAACTCATCAAAATTATCTCTGCCTATGCAAAGACGCGTAACTACCAGGTAACACAATCGTAGAAAGAGTGATGAATGAAAATGCTTCTTTAAAACATTGAGCTGTTTGAGTAACTCTGCATATTATGTTAGACGTAATACAAAGTTACTTACTATTTGCATATTGAATTTTTGGGTGATGAAATTGAGGAAGAAGAGTGAATTTATATGCCCACAAGCATTTGTATGACACCAGATAGCAAACAAGCTAGGTGTGTTCTTATTGTGGAATGAGATACTCTTCTGTGGTTTAGAAAGACTGTCTTTATACAGCATCTGTTTTCCTATATTTAAATCATTCGTTCATTCATTTACTAGCTCAGAAAATATTTGCTGAGAGCTGAGCTTGGGCCAGGCACAGTGTAAGGCACCAGGTATAATGTATTGAGGGAAACAGACTTGGTCATTGCCTCTGGGGAGATTCCATTCTCCTGGAGAGACCCAGAAAATCCAGACTCTCAAAGACATACATAAACAAATTGAGAAAAACATTAAAGAGGAAACAGGGTGCTGTGATAGATAAAAATGTTATCCGGAGATGGAGTGGGCCCAGGGACCACGAAGAGGGAATTTGAAGAATATGAAACCAACCATGCAAAGAGCTTGGGCCCAGTACGTAGCTCTGAGGGCGGCAGATCCAGGAACTGGGAGCAGGACAGTGTGGCTGGAGGGGGGGAAGGGGAAGGATATGAAAGGGGAGAGGTTAGCAGGGGCCAGATCATGTAGGGTTTCACAAGCCACGGCAACAGCCTTGGAGTGTGTACAAAAGGAATGGGAAGCCATTGATCGGTTTTAAGCAAGGAGTGACGTGATCCATTTGATCTATGCTTTGAAAAGATCCCTTTAACTGCTGTGAAGAAAATGGATTGCAGGGGTGTCTAAAGAGGAGATGGAGAAACTGTTAGACAATTGCTGATCAGCCAGGCCCCTCAACAGTGGCAGTAGCAGTGAAGACAGAGACGAGAACGTGGTTCCGAGTTCATTCATTTTTAACTCAACAATCTGAAAAATATGAGAAATGAATGCTTCAGAACACACTTTTCAGTTTATCTTCCCTGTTGTGGCTCTTCCCCTTCTCAAACATCTAAAATATAGTTGTGCATTTCTAATTAATGTTTTTTTGTTTTCCCATTTTTGGTTCTAAGAGAAATTCTTCTATTATAATTATAGTTTACCCAGTAATAAGGCGAGTACAACTTTATATTAGATTATAATTTACGTAGTTGCCATTTTTGTGGGTTAAAATGGTTGGATAATGGCCAGTTCATATGGTTCAACTTAACAGACTCAGAGTTTGACGGTTCTCATTGAAACATTTGGCTAATGTAGATGTGGTCTATACTAAGAGAAATATTCTCCTTTTCTTTGGATAAAGAAATGAAGGGTCCAAATGGCATTGCAGTGATGAACGATGCATTATGCCTATTTCTTATCCTTTAGACACATAGAGCACGTCACCAGACAACCCAGGATACAGGGGGAAATGAAATGGCCACTTTATTGAAAAAGCCCACCTTTCCACTGTAGTCACTCAAATGCGATTATCCTTTTATTACTCTGTAATTTTGAGGGCAAGTTCAGTGAATAACTGTAGAGGCTATTAAGAGCTGTCATGGAAAATTTATCTCTCTTTAAATGGAAGGTAGAAACATTACTGCGGGAGCAGCGCTGCTTCGATGTAGATAATTCTCCTCTTTGAGCTTTTTAGAACGATGTTTATTGTTTCCCGCTGTGTCTCCTCAGACCATTCTAACCCTCGCAATTGTGATCCTGCCTTTTTCCTCTTGTCAGGAATAAAATTTATGGAAGAAGCGTGGCCCATGGGAACCAGTCTTGTTTTGTGTTAGTGTCTACAATAATAGTACATAACTAGGGTCAATAGTGACTTCCAGAAAACCTGGATAAATCCACTCAGCTCCTTAAAGGGTAAAAGTCCCAGAAAGGGCCTCTGCCCTCCTCTCCTCTTTAGTCTTATCCTGGGCTTGTGAGAGTAAAAATGTGGCTGGTGCAGCCCATCATAATGAATAGGAAGAACTGAATATTTCAGAAAATCACTGTATTGTTTTCTTGTGGCTGCTGCAATGAATTACCACAAACTTGGTATTTTAAAACAATGGAAGTTTATTCTGTCACAGTTCTGGAGGCCAGAAGTCCAAAATCAAGGTGTCTGCAGAGCCACACTCCCTGTGAATGCTCTCCGGGAGAATCCTTCCTTGCTTCTTGCAGCTTAGGGCGGCTCCAGGCACTTCTTGGCTTTGACTGCATCAGTTCACTCTCTGCCTCTGTCTTCACTTGGCCTCGTTCCCTGAGTCTCTGTGTGTCCTTTTCTGTCTCTTAGAAGGACATTCTCATTGGATTTAGGGCCCGTTCTAATCCAGCATTTTTTCAGCTTCATTCCTAACAATTACATCTGTAAAAACCCTATTTCCAAATAAGGTTGCATCCCGAGGTTCTGGGTGGGTACGATTTTGGGGTGACATTATTCAACTCACTACAATCACTGACTCAGAATACAAAGCAAAGACTCATGAGTTGGCGGTTTTATTTCCTAATCCCAATTTTATCAACTTTTAAAGAATCTCCTTATTCCCAATCCTTTCCCTCTAATAATAAAATGGAATAAAGAGAATTAATTCATAGGATTATTAGAAGATCAAATTACCAAGAATCTCTATGTATGTTTAGTAAGGGAATAGAATTCAACAAAGAAAGATTTTTATCTAATTGTAAAAAGTTATTAAAAATTTACTCAACTGAACTCTTGTGAAGGAGACTTTGAAAGTTATGACTTTTTCATATAACTTGGCTTGGAGTATTGGTTCTCAGACATAGAATTAGGTTCTAGCTTGAGGAATATTTGCCTTTCATGTAATTATATACAGTTCTAGTCCTTCAGTTCTGTTTATATTACTGAGTTTCATTCAGTTTCAGTTCTGATAGTCATGGTCCCTTATAGCTCTTACTATGGGACAGGAACTCTTGTAGATTCCCATCCATTGTCTTATGCAATCCTGCATTGTAACAGCCCTTAGGTGTAGGTACTATTGCCCCTGTTTTACAGATGATGGAACTGAAGCTTAAATGACTTGCCCAAGGATATGCACGGTGCCAGGAGAAGAAGTGATTTTCTAATCCAGGTCTGTCTGACTCTAGGGTGCAGGCCTTTGACCACTTCCCAATGCTTCCTTCTAAGGATGTCCACCCTGGGGGTAGAAGGAGGTCTCTACATTTATCTGTTGTTAATCCACTGTCGCATCGAGCCTATGTTCTTGAAGCCGGAGTTGCCTTGCTGGGTCTCAGTGTGCCCTGCCAGACAGCTCACTCCAGAAGAAGGCTCTAGTTCTTTCATATGAGGGTCGTGTTGTTTCTCCAGACTCCTGGCTGGCAGCTTTGAACACAGCAGCTGATACTGAGTGAAGGGCAGACATTACTTGCCTTTGGGGCACCTTTCCATTTTCAGTGAAGATTTTTGTCTGGAAGTTGCATCTGTTTGGAAGCAGATTTAAGCCACCAAGCAGGGTGAATAGAGGGCATCTTGCCAAGCTCAGGTATGGTGTCCAGATTGGAAGGTGGCCTCACGCTCAAATGATACCACCTTGGAGCTGCCTTTCTGACCACTGTAAAGAACATAGCCTCCTCCCGCCCTCCCCATCACTCCTGTCCACTTATTCTACTCCATTTTTTCTCATAGCACTTAGCACTTCTTGATACACTTTATGTGTTTAAAATATAAATAAATATGAAATTAAATGAAATATTTAAAAAATTAAATAAATATGTCTTCCCTTATTTTTGCCCACCACTAGAATGTAAGCTTCATGAAGGCAAGAGCGTTGTCTTTTCCACTTCTCTGTCCCCAGTGTACAGGAAAGGGCTTGGCACAAATGCTCAAAGACCATGTGAGTGAATGAGTGAATGAGTGAGTGAATGAATGAATATGCTGCGTTGCCATGATTAAACCATTATTAGGGAATTATAGGACTTCCATGAGGCCTAAACACTGATAAAATGTTGGTGTTAAGTTATCTATTGGGCAGCGGTATTCTCACATGGTATAGTGATGTGGGCTGAAGGTTATGATTACCGCTGGGTGGGACGCAATAAGAGAGCTGGAAAAAAGTCTTAGAGCTAAAGTAGTTGGAAGACTGAGTGGGTAAATACACTGGAAACAGCAATGGTTGGACATCAATATATGCTGCTTGTAATAAATACATATATGCTACCATTTGTATGAATACTATATATATATATATGCTGCATTCATGTATATATACTACCTTTAATATATATTAAATACATGTGTATATTAAATATATGTATACATCCTTTAATTTCTTATTTTCCATTTTATTAAAGGAAAACCAGCACAGAATAGTGTTATATTATCTATTTATAAATAAATGTCTATAATCAGAAAAACCATTTGGGATAAATTTAAACCATCATAGATACAGTGCAGGCTGGGAATATTTATTTGCATGTAACCATCAACTCCCACAAAATATGAGTCTGCACATGATTTTACTGGGAAAAAGACAAAAAAAAGAATGATGACCTTTGTTTGCTTTTTCTCTTAGTGGATTTCAAGAGCGTATGTGAATGTATGCAGAGAGGATGTGTAATTCTAATGGGAGGCCTAACATTATGGTAGGAGACTCAGGCATTTCTTTTCTCCATCAGATGCCTATGTCTCTGAGTAAGGAACATGAGAAGAAGTTTAAGGGGAGACTGTGGGATGGTGAATAAAGGGGAACGATAGAACTTATTTGGTTGAAGAGAAGAGAGAGGAGGTGGGAGATGAAAATTCTGTTCTGTTCTTCTTCCCTTGACTAGAAGGTCAGCTTTCCAAATTGCTTTACAGGATTGAGTGGACATTATTGATAACCAGTGCTGGGAGCAGTAATCGAGAAGGATAGTCAAAGCACTGGGGGCGGCCATTGAGAGAGAAAGGAGACATTTTCTTAGTGCTCAGCTCTACATTTCCTCTGCTGGTGAATTTCTATTCCATTACGACTTTCTCCTTTTCAGTAATGCAACTTATAGAGACAGTGAAAAAGGTAATAGAGTCATCAATATAGTGTGTTCTGGAGACCTAGCTGAGGTGCTAAAGTAGCTTCTATGGTTTACAAAGCACATTGAAATGAATCAAGTTCACTGCCTTTCACTGTGGTCTGGACAGTATGGGAAGAGGTTGGCAATGTGTTCAAGAACTGCTCCAAGAGCTTTCTGTGTGGCCTTTACCCCTTCACAGGGAATTATTTTCAACTTCTAGAGGTGTTTACTTGGCCATTATTTATTAATTCTTTTTTCTTCAGAATATTAATTTTTTGTTATCTTTTAATGATATGCCTCGAAAATCTCCTCTTTGAGAACAATCTTTTGTCAGCTCACATATGTGGTGTTTTTGCACCTTTCTTTGATTGCTATAATTTTTTTTTTGTCATGGTGACATGTGTCTTGGTTCTCTTTATCCTCTTAGCATGCCTGTTGCATACACCATCACTCAGATCATTGTTATTTTTATTCCTTATTTTCATATAAACTCTTTGGAAAGTCACTAGAAGATCACACTTCTGTTGGTCTCCTCTTTGGGTTCATTTTGTGATTTCTTAAATAAAAACTATGTCTCCGTTCTTCTGGGGGAGGGATCTGCTTTATGATGGGGAGTGTGCCTGGTGATTGAGGAAGAACTTTTACTAACTTTCCTAGGTGGTGCATCACCAACTTTATTAGAATAATATCGGCAAAGTGTGGTTCATTTTAGAGCATTGCCAATATATAAATCACCCTCTCAGTAGCTAGCAGCATAGTAGGCAACCATAAGGAATATGGAATGTTGTTATGAGAGGGTCTGTCCTCTGCTACAACTCTAATAACTATCTTCTAAGCCATGACTTTAGTAAAAATTTAACTTGTCCTTTTTCAGGGACATAGTGGAGAGATTTTAAATGACACAATTACAACCAGTGTCAGTCCATGTAACTGATGTCTACCTGCATCAGATTGATTGTGAGTCTTGATGACAAATGCCAACTACCTCTGGTCACTAGAGAAAGACATTATTTCTCAAGTATGCTTTGGCTTTCAAAAAGGTAAGTCCATTACTGGACTTTACACTAATATAAGTCTCTCAGAGGAAACATTACTTTGTACAATACAGGTTTTTAATTTGATCTCGGTTTCAGGTACTATGGTAAACACACATGTGTGTTTTTTTTAAAGAGAAAACATTTAAGTATAATTTAATTCACACCCCTTGCAGTCACTCCTTCTGAATTTCAACTTTTCTTGTGATTCTGCCACCCCTTAGAGTGGGTTTTCATTCTTGGGTTTCTTTTTCTTAGCTTTTAGGTTTAATGGTTTATACCAAAAGGCACTTATCTCGCTGCTGGCCAGCATGTTTCTTTGTCTGTGTTCACTCTGGCATATGAGTTATAGCAGATTCTTTAATATATATATATTTTTATTTTTCCTATAGACGGACCCTTATTGTGTTTTGACAGATAAAAAGGATGGGGGGTTATTGAGCATCTAGTTTCTCAGCTGCTCAGCTGTATTTTTTGAGCTATATATCAGCAAAATTACCCAGCTCTCTTACAGAAGGTGTTTCTTTTGCCAGATGGTGCTCTGCAGGAAACAACTTCTTAGTTTTCTTAAATCAGGATTTATAGTAAAATAGAATATCACTTAGATATGGGAGACTTGGATTTCTGTGGAAATTTTGGAGTCTCAAGTATCCGCCCTTTCTGTCTTCTTTGCTTCCTTTTCTATTCACAAAATGTCTGCTCTGCTGTTCAATAACTGAAGGGCACATTCGTAGCAATTTTCATTGTACTGCCTGCTCTGAGACTGGATTGAAAGGTTCAGCTCCCATTGTACCATTAGCCCAGCAAGTGCAGCCAATCGTTACCAATGATTTTTGGGCCCCCTAATTGTTTTTTACTTTATTGAGCTTACTCAGAAATAATGAAACTCCATCCTTCCTTTTTGAAAAAGATATTTGCACAAAGTGCAGTAGCTGTTTCTTCTATAAACTCATCAGCATTGCCTTAAGGAGTCCCCTTAGCTATTGATTTTCTAGTGTAGGTAATAGATTTCCTAATTTGCGGAAATACCCCAATGCAAGATTTTAGCAATTAGAAAATTACGAAAGGCAGGCCCAGGGGACTCCCAGCTTCCGTGCATTCTGATGGCTCAGCATCAAACTCCCTGCTGGAAGTGGTGACACCCGGAACCAGATGACCTGGGAGAGAAGAATAGAACATCAAGTTAAATAAGTGGACAGTCCTTCCTTATTTTCCATGTTCTGCAGCTATTTCAAAGGAACATCTTTTCACTTGGATTGAAGATGGCACTTTTCAACAACTGTGCTGAAATATTGTTTACATAGAGTATTGCAGTACTTACTTTAAACCCACATCCACAAAACAGGAAAGACTAAGGTCAGGTTTCATTAAACCCTTTTGGGAAGATGTGTGTGATTAACTGTTATATTCTTCCATGGTTTAAAATCTGAAGCCTTATGTTTTAAGCGAGGGTTAACTAGTTTTCATAATATGAAAATTGCCCTGGCCTGTAGTTCTAGTAGAGAAGTTTCGTGGAGATTAGAACATAAGCTGCTATGCTGCCTTATCACTTATTGCTAATTAAAACTTTGTTATAACTTTGTGACCCACTTAAGAACGTTAAAATCGCCATAGAGTAAGTATTTTAATAATACAACATGCAGTTTTGACATCTTCGAGAATGGCCAGTCTGCTTATGATTAATTCCAAAGCTTGAAAATATATATTCAAGATATTAAAAACCTGATGCACAAATAAGGACTTAGCCATAAGAGAAAATAGCCCTGTTTTCTCTCCTATTTTTGCCTATCCCCAGGTTCCCTCAATTTTCTACTCAGAATTTATCATGTTCTCTCTCACTTAAAGATCTTTGGAACTGTCCCTAGTGAATTGCTTACAGGACCCCATGATATCCTCCTGCCTGTGGAAACGCCTTCTCCTGATCGCTCTCCGCTCTCTCCTAATTCATATCTATGTCATTTTCATTTTGGCAATCACTGGTTTCCAATGCAAATCTATGCTGCCGCTCATGTTCTGAGTGGAAGCCTTTCCCCTAACTTTCCCAAACATTGAAATTCTTCCCCGAAGAATCCATTGAAAAGTTACTACCTCCATGAAGCTTGATCTCTACCTATGATTTGGCTTCTCCAGAAAATATTGGTTTCTCTTTTGTACACTAAGAGCATTTTATACTTGGAACTGTTGTAGAGCTCATCACTTTTGGTCATCAGCATGTGTGCACATGCGCATCTTCTACATTGGACCATGAGCTCCTGTAGAGAAGGGCCTCTGCCTTCCTCATCTTTGGATTCTTTATATCTGGCTTTGAACCTCACACATACTAAGTGAATGCTCAATAAATGCTTATTGAAGGAATGGGACTGAAATGAACCTTGGAGATTATCTGGTTGATGCTTTTACTATTTTATAAGTAAAAAAAAGTCACTCAAAGAATTCATTTGATTATTACCTAAACGTCATCATCAGCACCTGATAGTTCCACTCTTACATTATTAGTTTCCTATTTGAATATAATAAAAATTAAAAATTAATGAAAATGTATTGTTTATATAGTGCTTTTTATTTTCGGCATACTTTCATCTTCTTCAAATTGGTGAGGTCGACAGGGCCAGAATGATTTCTCCCATTTTACAGATATAGGACAAGACCAAAAGCTTAAGTGATTCAACCAAGGTTGTAGGTGGGAAGGCAAGAACTTGAATTAAGGCCTTGTCTTACTGCAGCCTTTCGTGTGTCATTCGCTCATCACTGGAAGTAGGACTATGACCCTGGTCTTGTTTCTTCAGGTGGCATTAGGCCATTTCAGATGTCTTGTTGGGAAAGCATAACTTATTTTCCCAGCTGAAAGAAGAGAGTCACGTGTTGAACTATCCCTAGAACAAAATGCCCAAGGGAATTTGTCCTTGAAGGTGTGGGGAAGAAGCTCAGCATTTAGATCCTCCTTTATATCCTGAGAGTAGAAATTGAGGTGGAAGTGAACTTGACCCTTGCTCATTTCCAGATCTAAACACACGGTGATAAAGGTCACCTGAAGTTTTGTTTTTATTTTTTATTTTCAAAATGTAATATATGTTTATTGTAGATATTTTAGAAAACTTAGAAAAATATATAGCAGAAAATTTAAAATATTCATAATCTATCATTAGGAATCCACTATTGACATTTTAATGTAACTGTGAGCTCTGGAGCCAGGTTGCATGCATTTAAATCCTGGTTCTGCGACTTATCTAGTTTACAAACAATGGGAAAGTTACCTCACCTTGCTGGTTTATTTATTTATAAAATAGGAATAATATTGCTTACATGAGAAGGTTCTTGTGAGGATTAAGTGGATTTATAGCATAAAGCACTTAAAATAGTACCTGATCACACAGTATGTACTCTTAGTTTAACTATTATTATACTTCCAGCCATTCTATTTTTAAAAAATCTGGACCATGCACTGATGTACAACTTTTTATCCTATATTTTCAAGTTAACAATATATCATAAGCATTTTTTCCACATATTTAAATATTCTTTTAGTATATGAATTCATTGGTTATATTATGCCATCGTTTGTTCCCATGATAATTGGTGTAACTAGTCCCTAATTATTTTTTTCTAACCTTTGAGTTTTGTAAATTATACTTTGATATACAGTTATATTATATATTTTTGTGGACAAGGCCTGATGATTTCTTTGGGATAGATTCTTAGAAGAAGAATTAATGGATCAAAAGTGTATGATTCTTTTAAGGATTTTGAGTTATTTACTTTTTTCTTAAACAGTTTTATTGAGATATAATTTACATAACATATAGTTCACACAATTAAAGTGTACAGTTCAATGGTTTTTGGCATATTACATTGTCTTTAAAATTATGGTAAAATATAAATAATATGAAACTTACCATTTTAATAATTTTTTTCCCTTTTTTTCTTTTTCTTTTTTTTTTTTTGAGGGAGATTAGCCCTGAGCTAACATCTGCTGCCAATTCTCCTCTTTTTGCTGAGGAAGACTGGCCCTGAGCTAACATCCATGCCCATCTTCCTCTACTTTATATGTGGGATGCCTGCCACAGCATGGCTTGCCAAGCGGTGCCATGTCTGCACCCGGGATCTGAACCAGGGAACCCTGGGCCGCCAAAGTGGAAGGTGTGCACTTAACTGCTGCGCCACCAGGAGGCCCCTTAATAATTTTTAAGTGTAAAATTCAGTGGTATTAATTACATTCACAATGTTATGCAATCATCACTGCTATCTATTTCCAAAACTTTTTTATCCCCTCAGATTCTGTAACTATTAGCAGTAACTTCATTCCCTTCTTCTGCAATCTACCTTCTGTCTCCATGAATTTACTTATTCTAGGTATTTCATATAAGTGGAATCATAGAATACAGTAGTCCTTCTTTATCAATGATTTTGCTTTCCAATATCTTGTTACCCACAGTCAGCCACTTTGGGAAAATATTAAATGGAAATTTCCGGAAATAAACAGTTCATAATTTTTACATTACAGTGCCATTCTGTGTAGCATGATGAAATCTCACGAGTTCCAGCTCCAGCCCAGTTGGGATGTGAATCATCCCTTTGTCCACACTAGATGGTACTCGCCCATTAGTCACTAAGTAGCCCGCTCAGTTATCAGACCGACTGTCACAGTATCACAGTGCTTACTTATGTTCAAGTAACCCTTATTTTGCTGAATAATTGCCCCAAAGTATAAGAGTAGTGATGCTGGCAATTCAAATATTCCAAAGAGAAGCTGTAAAGTGCTTCCTTTAAGTGAGAAGGTGAAACTTCTCAACTTAAGGAAAGAAAAAAATTGTCTGCTCGGGTTGCTAACTAAGATCTATGGTAGAAACGAATCTTCTATCCATGAAATTGTGGAGAAAGAAAAAGAAATTCATGCTACTGTTGCTGTTACACCTCAGATATGTATGTGTATGAGAAAACATAGTATATGTTGGGGTTCATTACTATCCATGGTTTTAGGCATCCGCTGGGGGTCTTGGAATGTAGACCTTGTGAATAAGGGGGGACCACTGTAGTTATCCTTTCATGTCTGTCTTATTTCATTTAATATGATGCTTTCCAGGTTCGTCCATGTTGTAGCGTGTATCAGAGCTTCGTTCCTTTTTATGGTTGAATGATATTTCATTGTATGTTTATATCACATTTTGCTTATCTATTCATCTGTTGATGGGCATTTGGTTTGTGTCCACCGTTTGGCTATTGTGAATAATGCCTCAATGAACATTGTCATTAAACTATCTGTTCAAGTCGCTGCTTTCAGTTCTTATGGGTATATACCTGGGAGTGGAACTGCTAGGTTATATGTTAATTCTATGTTTAGCTTTTTGAAGAACCAGAGAACTGTTTTCCATAGCAGCTCCGCCAGTTTAAATTCCCACCAGCACTGTATGAGGGTTCCAATTTCTCTACACTAAGGTCAACACTTATTTTCCTTTTTGTTTTTTCTTGCTATAGCTATCTAGTATGTGTGAAGCAAAAATCTCACTGTGGTTTATATTTACATTTCACTAATGAGTAATGATGTTGAACATCTTTCAAGTGCTTACTCACCATTTGGTTATGTCTTTGGAGAATGTCTATTCAAGTCCTTTGCCTATTTTTAAAATGGATTGTTTGTCTTTTTGTTGTTTGAATTATTTACCTTTTAAGAAATTATTTTCTAAACTTGTGCTTGTAAATATTTACCATGGAAGAGATATTTTAGGCTCCTTAGTCTTGTATTAATAATCTTTTTTGGTAGTAGAATTGCAGCTCTTTAGAGTCTTTCCTTCATATAAAGAGCACACTTACGTGCCAGGCACTGTGTTGGGTTCCTGGGCACAAACATTTGTATGGCTTTTATGGTCCTTTTAAGGTGACCATAGCCTACGGGTGTCTGTTTTATTCCCATTGTTGGCTAGATATCCATTTCTTTTTTTTTTCCTGCTCAGAGCTTTTTCTTTACCGAAAATCCTCCTCAGCTTGGAAGCGTGTCCTTTGCCAAGTATAATTATATACTATTTTGTGACCCTGTACAGAGTGTGAAATGTATATTCTTAGCACAAACTGACAGCGTTCCCTAACACTGTAAGATGCTGCTAAAGTATCTGAAAAGGATTATATGAAACCAAGGGAGAGTTTTAATACTTTGGATCCAATGTTGATTCTGTCAATGGTAAATTTGTTCTGGATTTCCTTCTGGCTTGCTCTGTTCCAATCCCCATTTCAGCACTTTGAAACTACATTGAGGCAGTAGCTTTCAATGCACCTTGAATCAGTCCTCGAACACACCAGAGCATAGAGCAATGTTGAGATAATATAACCAGAGGGAAAGATAACATATTATTAAAATCGCCCACAAGAAAGACTGAGTCCACTGAAGCAAAATCATGTGTGTTCCTTTTACTTTTAAAAATTTCATCTGCAGTTCTCCGCCATTAAGCTTGCTTGCAGGATTTTCCAACGAAGGAGTCAAATTTGGATCTGGGCTCGCCTGGGTTGCACTCTCCGGAGGTACGTCCGCTCAGAATGAGTAATGGTGATTCTAGAAGAGGTGCGCTTCCTTTCATATTCTGCAAACTCCACTCTGCTTTACAGAAACTGACTATCCGATGTCTGGTTTTTCTTTACTGTTGTCATCTGACTGTGGCAAGGCAGGAGCATTGAGCACAAGAGTAGCTTTAGTGGTACCTATAGTTATCCAAAGTCCAATTCAGCCTGTCGGTCTGCACCCCATGCCGTGGTATGTAACAGCCAGGTGCATGCAGGGTTTGTTCCCAAGGAGGACTTTAGATCAGGGGCTAGGCCTGCATACCGGTGCGTTGGATGTGGGGAACTATCATTAATTAATGGCAGCTCGCATGTACTGAGCTCTTACCATAGGTTAAGCCAGGCATTATGCTAAATACTTGACATGAATTATCTCATTTAATTCTCCCACCAACTTCAAGAGGCAGACAGTAATTATCTGCATTTTAATGACATGGAGACTATCAGTGACCAAACACTGTTCCCACGATCACGGGTCTACAAGGTAGTAGGGCTGGGATTCTAAACCGAGTCTGTCTAAGAGCGGAGCTTGGACACTTTTTTACTATGTCCTAAAGAGCTGTCTCAAGAGAGTGCTTTTGTCTATTGCCACATCAGCCCCACTGGCCACTGATGGTAACTCTGTGTTGCTGATCCTTTTTGGCTGTTGTCGGAAATAGTCGCCTCAGGAGAGAAAGAGAAAGAGAAGAAGACTTGCTTCAATTGTTACCTTGACCAGTTCCCTCTCCTTATCCCCACCCCTACCATGCACACCTGTGAGGAATGTCCCTTGTGTCTGCCATGGTCTCCTGTTCTTCTTTCTCATCTCCTGTGTGTGATTTTAAATGCCCAGGAGGAATATCTTTGGGTGATGCTTGTATTGACTGGAAAGCATGCAAGTGCTAGACCCTGGGAATGAGCCCTACACGGTGCAAGTGCTGCTTTCCTTCATCACTCTCGCTGCATTTTGTAATTTTACTTTTTGTTTCCTTGTTTTTGTACTTTCTTTCCCCTACTGTAACCTACATGAGAGCAGAGACCATATCTGATTTGTTTTCCACTCGAACCCCCTACCTGACACGGTGCGTAGCATATGGCAAGTGCTTAATAAATCCATGTCGAGTGAAAGGATCAATAAATGAATGTGTGAGTTCTCTCTGAGAGGTTGAAAGACAGGAATCCGTATCCATGCAAAAATCATTAGTAATATTTCCTGCACATATGCTAGATGCTAAAGTGAATAACCAGTTTTAGGTGAAAAGAACAGAGAAGTGTCATGGGTCTGCTTGACTCATGGGTCTGCTTCCTCATATTCTTGAGCATCTTAAGACAAGAAGAAAGAATTTCTGTCCCCATTGAGTACAGAGACTCTAGGCAGCCACACTGACTCGGTTTTTCTTCAGGTGTTCAAGTCCTCCTGCAAGGTGCTGCCTGATGGGCCGCTCACACCTACTCACCTTCCCCAGTCAGGGCTCCTGAGAAGCCTTTGTCCAGGGTAATATGGACTCTCTCTCCTGGAGGGGCCTACGTGTGTTTTTCTTTTAGCACAGAAAGAGGTAAATAAGTGGCTAGAACTCAGGGAGTTTTAGGTGAAGAGGACCCTGGCTAAAAGTAGACAAGATACCACCATAGTTTATGCATATAAAACTCAGTAAGGTGAAATAAACGCATCAAGCCAATCCACACGAAAGCATTCTCTAATTAAATGTTTCAGGGCAAGTTTGGCGAGGAGTGACCTGGAAGCCTAAATTCGGCGCAAGAGGAGATGCAACTAGCTCTTTGGTGGCCTCAGACTCATACTTTTTGGTGACTTTCTTTTTCTATGCTCGTCTCTTCCAACCTGAACTATGGCTCCTCGTTTACATTTCTCACATGGGGGATCTTCACCTGGTCGACTTGCCAGGTATTGCTGACTTTAATTTGGCCATCTGATTTTCTATACTTTGTTCCAAACCTGTGAGTCTCTGAGATGACAAACCCCATCTTGGTAAACTGACCCTGAGTTCTGTTCCTCTGTTTGCTTTATAATTCGTCTGAATGTGCCTGGTCTGTTATGTGATTCTGCCTAGTTTGCCATAGCAGTTCAGATGAGAGGCTGGGGCCTTTCACTAGTTGCAATGAATTCCTTCTTTCCTTTCCTTTCCTGCCTTCTTTCCTTCTCTTTCCTTCCTTTCTTCCTTTCTCCCTTCCTTTTCTTCCTTTCATCTATCATTCAACACATTTTATTGATGCCAACAAAGCTTGGTATTAGGCACTCATTAAAAAATATAGCCAAGGACCCTGTTTTCATAGCATTTGCAATCCATTGAGGACACCAAGGATTAAAGAAATAATCATAGAAATAATTGCAGATTTGATAATGGCCTAGAGGGCAAAAGTAAACGTTGCAGTGGTAACATTGTCTGGGAAATTGAGGGCTGAAAGATGGGTCCCAGTTTGACCTGGCTGGAATTCAGGAAGAGGGTGGAGTGGGGAGAAAAAGCCTATAAAGGCCTTTGGGGCAGAGAGAGATTGGTTCCTGGTAGTAACTGAAGGACCACCCCATATACAGCTCACCTTCCTCTGTTTTTTTTCTTAATAGTGTTATTCAACATCTAACATAATATAAATTGAAATTCAATTTATTTTCTTTACTGTCTTCTCCCCTAGAATTTAAGCATTATGAGGGCAGAGATATTTATCTGCTTAGGGTGTGTGTGTTTTAGATTTTTACTGCCGTATCTCTGGCACCTAGAATAGCACCTGGCAAACAATAGGTCCCCAATATTGTTCAAATCCAGTGGGACTGGGCCACAGCGTGTACAGTAAGCCAGGAAGAGCAGGGCGTATGGTGGTTTGGGAAGAGGGTGGAGGCCAGGTTACATGGGGTCACTTTAGGACATGCTCTGGATTTAGGATTTTATCCAAAGTACAGTAGAAAACATTGCATTAAAAGTGCAATGTGACATGGTTACTACTTTTTTTCCCCAGTAGGCGATTACCACAATTTCTCTTTCCCTTAAGTCAAGTTATGCTAGGTTGTGCTAAAAGAAAAAAAAAGTGATGTTGTTTCAAGCACTAGTATCTACTCTAACACAGTGTAATTAGAAACCAGAGAGAGAGGGGTTAGAACGGTTTTACCATGAATCTCTACCCATGCAGGAAAGAGCTGCAGAGATGTCAACTTCCGAGGAATATTTTTGCCTCTTCTTCAATGAGTGGACTTATTTTTTTTAATGAAAGGCAATTTATTACAAGCTTTTAAAAAACACTGGCTAGTTACTGTCTATGTGTTTTAATGGTTATGTGTATCTAGTTATTTATTTATATACCTACCCGTGGGTTAATACCCATTAACAAGAAACACTAGTCATAGAGAGTAGCTTTATCCTTCTTTTGCACGTGAATAAATTAACAATAAGGTGGTGGGAAGGAAACTAGCACCTCAGTGTCTACCATGTATCTGGCATTTATATATTTATCTCATTTAATCTGTGCAAAACACTTTGAGAAAGAGGGTGTTATTTTCCTTAATCAGATGAGAGGAGGAATCCCAAATAGGTTAACGAACCGGTCCGGTGTCACAGGACAAGTAAAGTGAAGAGTCTGGATGCAAAGCCAAGTGTTGCTAAAATCCCTCATCTTTGTTCTTCTATCCTACAGCTTCCGGGGAATTTTTAACAACTTGCTGGAATAGCAGTGTAATAAGGAGTGCAAGTGTGTATGAAACCTGGGTCTTCAGACTTGAGCCATTTCTGCTTTTTGCCACTATAAGATAATACAACACTTACTGCTTCTAATTAATTCTCCAAGTGCCGAGCCAAGTTCGTTAAGTGCCAGGGCAATGCAGGAGCAAACGCTCAAAACTACACATCAAGTGTGCTGACCCCTCTGGTCCCACAAGTGCTGTGCCACCTTTCACCTCCTTATTCATAACAAATGATTTTTCAATCTGTAAAAGGAGGGCTTTGGATGAGATGCTCTCTGGGGTCCCTTTTATCTCCAGTATTCAGTGAAATGTAAAGTTAACTGCATTTGATGCACAAAATATATTAGGTCTGGGAAATGTCAGAGAAACTGGAGTGCCCATGTTGATCTGAATTCAGGGCTCATGTTCTTTGCATTATACTCTACTGACTGTGGCCATCATGGGCCTCGATTTCCACCTGGAAAGCTCTACAGGCCTAGAAGCTTTTTTTGGATACTAGTCAATTAACAGCCTTAAAATGAAATGAGCCCATCTCTATTTGGTTGCTCCTCTCAATCTTTTTCGGGGGTCAGTGCTTCACAAAAAATTACTCTATGAGAAGTAAATCTAAGCTTACTTATTGCACTCATTTTCCAACATAATAGAAATAGAGACTGGATCACATCCTACCTCTGTGGCTGCCCAGACAATGTGATCGGGCTTTGGAAATTGTGTGCTTACGAATATATATATCTTAAAAAAGAAAAACCATTGCTTTGGGATAATGTTTTTTAAAAGCATTGGAGCTTTCTCTGTCAGGTTGGAGCCTTCTTAATCACACTAATTGTTCTTTCTCTGTCTCTAAATCCTTTCTTTTTATGAGCTATGTATCTAGTTAACTCCACATGCGCTTTTCAGTTAAAAACAAATGTATGTTTAAGAAATTTACCTATTATTAAATAGAGTTTTGTCCTCATCTGCTTTTCTTATTGGAATAAAAGTACTTTTTTCTCCATGGAATTATCTAGATATTATGAAGTTGTCATATTTGGGGGTTGGGGGGCATGTTCTTGGGAGATAGCTCAGATTTTTCTTTGAGCTGAGAGACAGGATTATTTTCTGTTACCCGAATTGACAGCTTTGTGATTCTAGAAGTTCTCCGTTTAGATTTCTCTACCCTTTTACAACAATTAAACTTTATTTTTGTTTTTGAATATTATTAACCTCAACAGGTGTACAAAAAAACTACAATGAATACTTGAGTTCTGGGATTTGATCTATTTTGGGGGAGAGTTAGGAGGCACAGTGGGTTTGAGAGAAAACAGCAAACAAACCAAACTTCAGCCATCAGGAAGAACCTATAAGGAAGGAAGACTGAAGGCCTGGTGCAGGCCACAGCAAACTCTGAATTAGGTTTTTTGTTTTTGTTTTTGTGAGGAAGTTTGGTCCTGAGCTAACATCTGCTGCCAATCTTCTTCTTTTTGCTTGGGGAAGATTGACACTGAGCTAACATCTGTGCCAATCCTCCTCTGTTTTATGTGGGATGCTGCCACAGTGTGGCTTGATGAGTGGTGCTCAGTCTGCACCTGGGGTCCAAACCTGTGAACCCCGGGCCGCCAAAGCATAGTATGTGGACTTAACCACTATGCCACAAGGCAGGCACTTGAATTAGGTTTTGACCCATCACAATGGTTGCCATTAGAAAACGTGTTAATATTTCCCATTTTTCTAATTCCACATGTGGATATAAGCTCTGTACAATTAATTTTGTAAGATTAAATTGCATTAGAAGAAGCTCACTTAAAATAAAAATCAGGGTCAGCCTGGTGGCATAGTGATTAAGTTCATGCACTGCACTTTGGCGGCCTGGGGTCTGTGGGTTTGAATCCTACACATGGACCCACACACCACTCGTCAAGCCATGCTGCGGAGGGGTCTCACATACAGAATAGAGGAAGATGGGCACAGATGTTAGTTCAGTGACAATCTTCCTCAAGCGAAAAGAGGAAGATTGACAGCAGATGTTAGCTCAGGGCCAATCTTCCTCACCAAAACAAAAAAACAATTAAAATAGAAATAAACATTTTATTAACTTTTGTATGGAAAGGCAGATTTTTGGTAGATTGTTTGCTCTCAAATTGGCTTCTGTAATTACGTTTTTATATCAGCCTTATTTTCTGCTTGGCATTTTTGTGACCATTACAATGATTAATTATTTTCAGGAAACATTTGGGGATTCACTGAAATCTTTTGTCAGGTTATCTCTGATTGAGGTAATAAAACTCTTCTTCCCTATAAAACTTCTTTATATGATAATAGAATTGGGGTCAGAATTTGTTATATTGATGGGATTCAATAAATATAATTATCTAATTAATTAATTTTATTAAAACAGTAACATTTATGATAGTCTTGGCTTATTAAATAAAAAATTCTATCACATAGAAGACATAATCATTTGGTTAATCACCTCATTTATTGAATACTTAAAGAGGAAAACAGCAAGACAAAGACCAAGTATGGGAAGTTCTTTAATGAAATATGAAAATGAATGAATACTGAGAGAAGTCAGTTCTTCTATTTGAATTTCAGTGTTGGCTTTTTCTTTTTTTGAGGAAGATTAACCCTGAGCTAACATCTGCTGCCGATCTTCCTCCTTTTTGCTGAGGAAGATTGTCCCTGAGCTAACATGTGTGCCCATCTTCCTCTAGTTTATATGTAGGACACCTGCCACAGCATGGCTTGATCAGCGGTGCATAGATGTACACCCAGGATCTGAACCGGTGAAACCTGGGTCACTGAAGCAGAGGTTCCAGTGTGGGTATTTTTTGTGTGTGTCAATTGGACTTCTTTTCATTTAGAACCATAGGAATTCCCCTGACTACTGGATTTTGAAGTCAAGAAGCAAATATGCCAAAAAGGGAAGCTATCCAGAGATGCATGTTGTTCTTTACTATATCCTTGCCCGTTCCCTCCTTTGACCTGTTCTCGTCCTGGGCTCTGTATATACATGTTCCAATCCCCTTTTCTTCCTAAACCCAGTGTGTGTCTCTGCATCATGGCACGTACCATTTTGATTGGGGGAGCTGAGGTATTGAGTCGAGGCACCATCAGGGTGAACACAAGATCGGGGGATCAAAAACGGATCAGATCCAGCTATGTTCTGGCAGCCATTTTGAGGAAGATGCAGTACCAGAGTTTGCCACTAGCCTGCCTATGGCATTAGACAAATCATTTCAGAACTGGGGCCCTTGGTTCTCTCATCTTCATAATGAAGGGTTTGGACCAATATTTTCTAGACAGAACATATTCAGTTTCTACTGTCATCATTTTCTTTTTATCATCTTGTCCATGAACACTGAGGTGGGTCCCCTGGAATGAAACTGAGGGTGCCAATTTAGTTCTAGCCTTGACTCTTAGCACTGAAAGCCTCCTTAATTTTAATAGAACCCTTTTACTTCATAGCTGAGTAAACTGATGACTGGCAGGGTCAAAGGAGATATTGTCCAGGGTAAAAAATAGAGACATGTTAAATAACTTATTTACTGCTGTGCAACAAACTATCCCCGAACTTAGTGCCTTTTGAAGCATCACAGCTTTATTATTACCCACGATGCTTTAGGACTGGCTTCTTTACATGCAGCCTCAGCCCAGAGTTCTAAGAAGACATAACTTGCAAGGCTTCTTGAATCTTAGGTTCCAAAATTTGCATAGTGCCACTTCTCCTACATTCTACTGGTCAAAGCAAGTCAAAGGACAGCCCAAACTCAAGGGTTAGGGAAATAGAGTCCACCTCTTGATAGGAGGAGTGGCAAAGAATTTGTGGCTAAATTTAGTCTGCTACACATAGACTATCATTTCTTCTTCCGAAACCCATGCCACATGATTAGTTGAGACACTGATTTTGGCTTAGTCCTTATGCAGCCTTAAAATTTTTTTAACATGATGCTCCAGGCAGCTGCTACAAATCAATCAGAACTGCCACAGAAATGAAATTTATCTGGACTCTGCAGTGAGTTGTTGATAGAGCCTGGATGGAAAATTCAGAATTCTTGGCTCTCATTGCAGGGTCTTTTCTTTCCTCATCATTCTGGCTTCTCACTTCTGGTCAGTTCTTTAAAAAGGTTCTGTTAGAAAAGTCACTTATTTCTGTAACTAAAATTTCTAAAAATATGCATCCTTTCAGATTTTAAGCAATATCATCGTGTATTATGTATTTTCTAGATAGATTATAACATAAACCATTGGTTAAAGTGTTATCAATTTGGATACCACTTTACCCAATGATAAAACTTGGATCAATCCAACCAACAAACACATTTGGATCAATAACGTAACAATAGGATGTTATGCCTCTTGATGTTATACAATGAGAAGGATGCAACATCTCTCGTGTCACATTCTTGCCAAATCTAATAGTTAAGAAACAGACAAATACAGCACATGAGATATTTCTCAAAGAGATAGTCTGAAATCTTTGAAAGATGTCAATTTCATGAATGACCTGTAACTGTCTTTCTGTCTGTCTGTCTATCTTTCTACATCTGAAGGACTATTCTGGATTATACTGTTCTGGATAAAACTAAAGGGACATGCAACAAAATGCAATTCATGATTCTGTGTTGGAGTTTGGATTTTAAAAAGTTATAAAGGACCTTAGTGGGACCAATGGAGATTACATATTAGATAGTATTACTGTATCAATGTTAAATTTTTTGTATGTGATAGTTTGGCAGCTATGTTGGAGAATGTCCTTATTCCTAGAGAAAAATTATGATATATTTAGAGGGGAGGAAAAGATATCTGCAACTTATTTTCAAATTGAGCAGCAAAAAATGAATATAATATGTATGTGTATATAAACAGTGTATATATATATACACACATATACATACATATTTTTATTTAGCACCAGAAGGAGAGAGGGAAAGAAAGCAAATATGGCAAAGATATTAAGTGACAAATCTAGGTGATAGCTGTTGTCTACATCTTCATTATACTTTGAATTTGTTTGAAGGTTAGAAAAATTTCAAATTAAACAGTTGGTAAAAATATCAACAACTTGTTGGCTTTTGTGGCTGAGAATAGTGAGGCATAGCCTCATTCTGAGCTATTATGAAAAGTATCCAATGCCAACTATATGATTAAATTCTAAGGAGTTCAATTGCAGAATGCTGCATTTCTAAAAAGGCACATTTTCTTCACTTACAGACATAGACAAGGATAAAAATCTCAAGCAGTTGTTTGAATATGGTAATTGATAGAAAAGTTGACCAAGTAGAGAATTGTAATGTGTCATAATGAAAGATGTCCAGATTCGCCTGTATGTTATGTGGGCATTATGGTTCACAGAGTTATATATTATGCCAGAAGTCCTGGATGACAAGGGTTTCGTCTCCTTCTGCTCGGATTCTGTGGATGACTTTGAACAAGTCACTTTAACTTGTGTGGGACTCAGTTCTATAAAATGGAGAAGCAAATTCTGGTTTACATCGTATTATTTGTGTAAGGATTAGTTACCTAACTGTAAAGTTTGGTAAACAGCTTTTACCATCTAAATATTCAGGCTTGAAAACACATATTGTCGTTGCTGAGGAGCTAATGTAATGTTCACTGATTCTGCACCTGTCTAGAGATTGTTCTTACAGGATCCTGTGCAAGATCTTATTCTTTACCCATAAGTTACAATGCTAAGAAAAATCTACCTGTATTTTGACAAATCTGTTTTCCTTCACAACTCTTAATTTCCTTCTCGAATAAGATTGGGTTGGGGGAGGAGATCTAGGTAGAAAAAAATTACCCTTGACTATGTCTGTGAAAGGATTGTGCCAACTCTCTATGCTCTAGAAGTGTAGGTGGTTGAGAGCATATGAAATAATTAGATAGCCACTCTAAACTGTTTCATAATTTATAAAAATACAGCTCTTCCACAGAAGGCTGAGTCTTCTGTGGACTTAGAGTAGAAGAGGTGAGACATGGTCTGGGTGTAACAGGATTGGGAAGGCTTTGAATAGATGAAGGAGACTGGAGAAAAGAAATCCTGTGTGCGTTATGTGCACAGACATATACAGGAGCAACTCTTGTGTGCTGACACTAAGGAGGTGTAATTGGAGTCCTGTCTGTTGGAGGAAACTGAGCAATATTATTGGATAGGTGCAGTGAAAGCAGTGCAAAACTCATTGGTGTTAACATGTGGTAGGCAACAGGGAGACACTAGTGGTTGCTGAATAGGGGATTGACAGTGGCATAATTAAATTGGAAATGAAGTAATGCATGGCAGCATTGTGCAGGAAAAGACCAGCAAAGAACTTCCCTTGGGAATTTTGGATGGAGATGAGCATTCAGCTCTGAAATACAGGCTCTAGCAAAGTACCATTAGGGAAGTGTAAGAGGAGTAAGGTTCTGCGGAGGTAGGAGGTAATGAGGGCTGTGATTGATTAGTGATGTCTGCCTGGGGCAAGGGCAGAACCATAAAAACACACGTATCATGTGTTTGCCATTCCTGAACTTGAGGGAAGAAGTAAACCCTAAATTGCAACCTATGTGTTGAAAAAAATAATTGGAAACTGGTTTGGGAGAACGTTGATGATTTAGTTTTAGTTACACTTCAACTTGAGGACAACCCATTAAGTACATTTCAGGTCACTGTCACTAGTTCCTGCTGTGAGCTTTGATGCACTTAGTAGAGAGAGAGGTGGTCAGAGTAGGGAGAGTGTAGGAGATTGAACTTCTATGGAGATCAAATGAATAAACAAATTTGCTTTATTAATCTGCTTATTTGTAACACACACCTTTTCTTGTAATGATTACTCAGTTCCACCTACCCTGGTTAATTCAGGCATCATTTCAATGTACAGTCACCATGCAGTACTGTCAGCCACCTGGCAGCTGCATTACTCCACTCATTATTGATTAAGATGGACAAAGAATACAGCATGCTTACTTAATTGCAAGTAATCTTTGAAGAACTTCAAGCAATAGTCGTTGAAACGTGATGGTTATAACGAGGAGGAAGCAGTGCTTAATTCTGAGACATCATGATTGGAAGTTGTGCCTGGAATTGCATTCTGGTTCCATCTTTAGCTTACACACTCTATGTCTTGGAATCACACTTCCTCACTCTGGGCTTTGATTTCCATAGCTGAAAAAGGGGAAGTGTTGTCTAAACTAGGGATGTGAGTGTGTGCTGCTTCTCTTCTGTCATGCATCCAAGGCAAACAGGGGTCTCTTCACCTCTGATCTTGAATGAGGCGTCACAGTTGTTTCAGCACTTGGCACCAGGTGGCATGTGACCTGAAACTTTTTGTTGTCCATAGGATAGTCAATCACAAAAGAAAAAAAGTTAACAAGAATAGCAATGGTGAACATTTATTGAGCTTTTACCATGTGTCAGGTCCGGTGCTAAGCACTTTACATGTAATTTGTTAAGATTTATATCAATATAAGTATTTTCAATTGAGGGAGGGATGGTTAAAAGCAGGTGGAATTTCATGCTCATTCTATGGATTGATGTATTAAAGTTATTTGGAATAATTTAAGAAAATGGCCAGAAGTATAAAGTTAAGAAAACAAATTAAGACTCAGTTTTCCATTTCTATGAGCTTGCCTAGTGCCTGTCTTGGTGGAACACCATGGATTAGTGTTTGATAGAGGGAACTAATGACTGGGTGAATGAACAAAATTGTGTAGCAAGGATTGCCTTCAGCTCACAGATTCAACCTCTTTCTTTGTTGTTGGGTTTACAAACTGTTGACCTGTTACTAGCACTTTTCTGTATTTATTCAGTTGATTCTCTCCACTAGGAAATTTTAATTCCTAAAATAAGGCCCAACTGATGATTCATAGATTGCATTCTTTCAATACAAAACCACCAACTGCAGGCTATACTTCTTTCAACTGCTATACAATAAAGCCTAAATTCATTGTTATTCTTCCTTAGGGCTAAGGTTTTGTGTGTAAATCAAGCAGTTGGTGAAGCTGTGGCGTGTTCATGGGTCCTAATAGGAATATCACCCCTGCATTAGGACTGTGCCTTGCCTTAAAGAATATAGGCCAATTATTTAAATAAAGCACACAGAGTTTCACCTGTTAACACTTTGAAAATAAAGTCAGGTGAAGACAGTATTAGTAATTCTGACAATTGAGACAAATTTATCCTGTCAATTTCCCTTTTGGTTCCTAGGACTACTGTGTAATAAATGGACTTACGCAGTATATTAAATTAATGGATTTTATTTTTCATCTTAAAGAAGGGAAAAAAACGCTTATGAAGTGCTACCCTAGAACTCCAGGACATTCATTGAATTTCTGGCTCATAATATAGCTTCTAAAAAGCAATTATGACTTTCCTCAAACTTCTTCCAATGACAAATCTCTCTGGAGTGACTGTCACTGGATTCTTCCTTTAGAGAGCATCTCTTTTCTCAGGGGAAATGATACTCAGCAGCCTCCAAGATAGTTCCAGGGAAAGTTAAGCTATGGAAATGTTATCCAACCCAAATTTGCAATGATTGCATCTATATAAGCCAATGAGATCCTCTGCCATTAAGACTTCACCAACTTCTAGTGGTTCCCATATCACATAAGCACCTGTCTGCCACAAGCACATTTTGCCTTCTGCCCCATGGCTCTCCATACCAGACACGGAGCTATTAAAGTTTTAGCTAAAGTTCTTCCCAGCAGGCTGGCTAAGCCCAAAGCTGGCTACCATTTCTTGATACCTGAGCTGAAGCTGAGAGACTAATCCATCTGCTAGTATGGTCCTACCTCTGTTGGAGTCGTCATCAAAAGACACCACATCTGCTGGGGATAAAGAGGTGCTGGGTGGCAATTCATGACCTGCTTGCCTCATCATTGCCCACATTGTCAAGCCAATGTCCCACACAGTGTGGATGCAAGGATTACTATGACAGTGTCTGTCCACTTCCATTTATTCCCAGCACCCAAGGCAGACTCTTCGGCTGTACTGCATGTCAGTTTGATTATCTTAGTGGCTGGAGACATGGAGCAGAGAGTGAAATTTTTCAAATGCTGATTGAGATGGACCCACTTAGTGCAGTCAGGCAGAAGTGGGCAGATAAGAAGTTCCCAGATAGTGGAAGCACAGCACATTCTATGATTATTACTAGTATTATTATTGTTCTCTAATCAATGTGATTCCCTAGGCACATTCCTAGAAGTTCATTCTTTAATAGAGTTCTACAAGAGAAAATAAAAAACAGGACAGCTCTAACTCTACTCAAGGTTTGTTAACCAGGATAGCTGAAAAGTCATTGCATTCTCTTCTCCATTATTCAGACATAACCAGACTGAAAAATCCTGCACCAACCACTTTAATATCTTGATACACTCCTTATTTGGAGAGTAGAGATATAAATAATAATTGGATAGAACTCTACTTTAGAAGGGGAATGGATGACTAGTATCAGCTTCATTGTACATATGGTGCTTGACTCATGCCAATCAACTCCATTTCAGTGCCCAGTTGAAAGTTGTAGAGCCACCATCTTTTCAAAACGGTCATAATTTCCAGTTCTGTTTATAACTATCAAGAGTATTGTTTAAGAAATCCTTCATAAAAATGCCAGATCATTAATTGATGTATTTCTGGCTTATAAAATAGAAAAAAATTTACCCCAGGAGAAATGTGTTTTTCAAACATCATACGTATAATAAGCAAAGCCCAGCAGGAAGGCTTGGCTAGTAGAGTGACAGCACCAATTAGGTCCTATAATTCTTTATTTATTGTGTGTGAATCTGAGTTCATTTTTTACCCTTTCTCATATACCTGCAATGACTAACAAACTGTGATGATTAGAAAAACAATGAAAGATCCTTTTTGAAAATTATATCTGGAAACCTGCCTAGATCCTACAATAAGCACAAATTTAGTTGGTTCCTTCATTTCTATCTTCATACAAGCGTGGAAGTTACTTGTGTGGGATTGGTGGTGGATGCTATGTTGTTTATAAGAGATAAAGAAAAGAAAATATGATTATCAATGATAAATCCATGTTCTGTTGAAAAATATAAATTTCTCTCTACACTTAAGGTGATCCTAGCAAACGTTAAACCTCAAATGCTTATTTCACATTATAAAGAAATGTTTAATGAATGTCTCATAGCAGCGATTGTTGCAGGGCTTAATAATCAATATCTCTGCAACTGAGCCTATTTTAATTCTGCTTAAGGAACTGACTACCTGTAACCATCTGAGTGAACCAATTACGCTTGCATTTATTAAGTACCAACTAGGTACCGAGCACCGTGTGTAGCTGAAATAGGAATCAACTAAACCAGGTTGATGATCCCACTATTTCATTGCAGATCTACTGGACATATAAAGTTAGGCCTGTCATGGGAATTAATGGACATTTACTTAACTTTCCTCTCCTTGTTCTTTTACCAAATAGTGCCGTTTACCTGAAGAGACAAATGTAAAAATTGGGAAATTAATGGACTTTATGCTTTATTTCTATAATGCACTATATAATGTATTTTTGGGAATTACCATGATTTTAATAGTATTTGTGGATGAATGC
This sequence comes from Equus asinus, assembly GCF_041296235.1. Classification (NCBI taxonomy): domain Eukaryota; kingdom Metazoa; phylum Chordata; class Mammalia; order Perissodactyla; family Equidae; genus Equus; species Equus asinus. The sequence goes on from NC_091800.1 coordinate 67,590,303, forward strand.
AGGATACTTTTACTCATTTTCAAGAATGTAGACTATTGATAAATTAATGGGGTATTCTTTTCAGAATCTCCTTCTTCATTCTAATGTTTCCCCTTCAATTCAGTCCTTGAATTTCTCCAAAATAAAAGTGGTTTAAAAATAATAAAAAATGCTATACTTTGAATAATTCTATACCTAAATGAAAGGAAAAAAAATTCCCCTTGTGATAGTCTTCAAACATCTCCCTCCAAAAACATGTATAGTAAAAATCAACTCAAGTTTGGATTTCATTCTTTTGGAATTTGTTTCATTTCACTTAATTTTATTGTGACACAAAAAAGTTTGCTGGAAAAAATACTGATGTTGGCAATTTTACCTCAAAAAGAATAAACTTTCCCTCTCCAGCCACACCCAGTCCCACACCCCACTCTAAATTAAAGGATGATCAGGGACCACATTCCTCTGCCTATGCTAATCATAAACCATTCCTACCTGAAGTTGGGTGGACTTGACCAGGAACCTTGGAGTGATTACTTGGTTCAGGTAACCCTGTCAACCATGTGCTTCTGCTCCTTTGTGCTTTGTGTTCACAGTGCTCTCACTTTCCTAAACTCTACTCATCCTCCACTACCAGCTAATATGCTTCAATCTCTGTGAATTCTACCCAGTTGTCCCTAATAAGGGAGAATTACTTTTGCCCTTTTCTACGCTGTCATAGTGCTTTTGTACCCTGCTCTGTTTTGACTGGTCACTTTTTATTGCAAATGTTTGTTTTGCTCTCTTTCTCTAGGACTGCCAAATTGTATGATTTCAGCAGCATAACAGTCTGTTTCTCAGAACTTTGAGGATGGGGACCATTACTTATCTTTAGGATTTAGAAAATACTTGGCACACTGTGGGTATTCAAGAAATGTTTCACAAATGAATAAACAGTGAGTAGTCTGGGACAGCCACAGATATTTTAGGAAGAGTCTCCTGGAGGGAATGTGGAGGATGCAGAGGAAGACATTGCAGACAGGGGATCACCCAGGTGATTACTATAAGAGACAATGATAGGTTTCCCAAAGTGGAGATGATAGGAATGGAGGGGTAGAGATAGCTGTGGGAACATTTATTTCGTAGAGTTTTTCTTAAAGCTCATCTTCTTCCCTCCTGTTGTGATGATTTGTCTAGATGCGTTAAACTTAGTCGCACTTTCTTGCCCATTATAGTGTACCTATAGTGAATAATAAATGGTGACAAATAACAAAGGAATAAAAGGTTGGAGTAGAAAATTTAGATGTTTTAGCAATTAAAAAAACACACCAGTTGTTCTATTTGTGAGAAATAATCATAGTTAACATTTGGACTATTTCAGATTTTTTTGTCTAAGAGCTGGGAGACAATCTAGTAGAATGGTTACTGTCATAGTCTCTGAATTCTGCATTCAAATTCTGCCTCTGCTATCTGCTGCATTATTTTTGGCAAAATGTACCCCACTTTCATCATGTGTACAGTTGGGATCATAATAATTGTACTCATTTTATCAGATTGTTTGGAAGATTATGGAAGCTAATTCATTTAAAAAACTAAGCCCAGTTGCTGGCACATAGGATATTTATGGATTTATATACTGTTCATGTGTTTACAAAATATATCAACTTTTGCAAGCATTGTTTATATTCTAAACTTCCTACCTTCCTCACAGTATAAATAAGTGCCTTTCCATGATTTTCTATAGCATCCATTTTAATGATTGCATAGTAGTTATTTGGGTGATAAACTTGTTTATTTAATATTTTTATCGTATTTTACTTTTAAAAATAAAGATATAATTATCATTGCACAGTTAAACCTTTGTGCAAAACTAAGGCTGTTTCTCTATGATTAATTTTCAGAAGGGGAGTTACTAGGTCAAATAGTATGAATATTTTTAAGGCTTTTGGTATAAATAGCAGTTTGCCTTCCGGAATACCAATCTTTCCAGCACTGAGTATTATTGTTTCTTTTTAGTCTTTAGAAAAAAGAGTGTTGTTTAAATTTACATATATTTGAGGACTGAGAAAGATGAACACTGTTAATATTCTTTTAGGTCTTTAGTGTTTCTTTTTTGGGAACTGCTTATCTGAATGTATCCTTCTCAACTTTTCTACTGGTACATGCATCTTTCTTTGGATTGATAATGTGACAGAAACGTAATTATCATTAGATGAGTTTTAGAAGGTAATGGAGTTCAAAGAGTCCAGAATAACTACATTAAGTATTTGATGTATTTGGTTTATTACCATGAAATTAACAATATTGTACAATTTTTACCTTACGAAATAGCAGCTTTATGTTGTATCACCTAATAATTTAAGGTTTTGTGAAACTGTCAAGCAGTTCAGTAGATTGCCTCAGACTTATACCTTAATCTTATCATTTGACTTATGCAACTCTATTAGGCTCTTTTCAATCATATTTTTTTAATCACGTTTTTTAAACTTTTTATTGAGATTATGATAGTTTACAACCTTGTGAAATTTCAGTTGTACATTATCGTTTGTCAGTTGTGTTGAAGGTGCACCACTTCACCCTTTGTGCCCACCCCCTGCCCCCCATTTCCCCTGGTAGCCATTAATCTGTTCTCTTTGTCTACATGTTTAACTTCCACATGTGAGTGTAGTCATACAGAGATTGTCTTTCTCTATCTGGCTTATTTCACTTAATACTCTCAACGTCCATCCATGTTGTTGTGAATGGGATGATTTTATCCTTATGGCTGAGTAGTATTCCATTGTGTATGGTATATATATATACCATATCTTCTTTATCCAATCATCAGTTGATGGGCATTTAGGTTGCTTCCATGTCTTGGCTATTGTAAATAATGCTGCAATGAACATAATGGTGCATGGGACTTTTGGAATTGCTGATTTCAAGTTCTTTGGATAGATACCCAGTAGTGGAATGCCTGGGTCATATGGTATTTCTATATTTAATTTTTTGAGAAATCTTCATACTGTTTTCCATAGTGGCTGCACCAGTTTTCATTTCCACCAGCAGTGTATGAGGGTTCCTTTTTCTCCATAACCTCTCCAACATTTGTTACTTTTAGTTTTAGTTATTTTTGGCCTCTTAATGGGTGTAAGGTGATATCTTAGTGTAGTTTTGATTTGCATTTCCCTGATGATTAGTGATGATGAGCATCTTTTCATGTGTCTATTGGCCATCCTTATATCTTCTTTGGAGAAATGTCTGTTCGTGTCCCCTGCCCATTTTTTGATCACGTTGTTTGATTTTTTGTTGTTGAGTTGTGTGAGTTCTTTATATATTATGGAGATTAACCCTTTGTTGGATATATGACTTGCATATATTTTTTCCCAATTGCTGGGTTGTTTTTTTTGTTTCAATCCTGTTTTCCCTTGCCTTGAAGAAGCTCTTTAGTCTGATGAAGTCCCATTTGCTTATTCTTTCTGTTGTTTCCCTTGTCTGAGAAGACATGGTGTCCAAAATATCCTTTTAATAGTCCTGTCAAAGAGTGTACTGCCTATATTTTCTTCTAGAAGCCTTATGGTTTCAGGTCTTGCCTTTAGGTCTTTGTTCCATTTTGAGTTTATTTTTGTGAATGGTGGAAAAGAATGGTCAATTTTCATTCTTTTACATGTGGCTGTCCAGTTTTCCCAGCACCGTTTGTTGAAGAGACTTTCTTTTCTCCATTGTATGCCCTCAGCTCCTTTGTCCAATATTAGCTGTCCATAGATGTGTGGTTTATTTCTGGGCTTTCAATTCTGTTCCATTGATCTGTGCACCTGTTTTTGTACCAGTACCATGCTGTTTGATTACTGTAGCTTTGTACTATGTTTTGAAGTTAGGGATTGTGATGCCTCCAGCTTTGTTCTTTCTTCTCAGGATTGCTTTAGCAATTTGGGGTCTTTGGTTGTCCCATATGAATTTTAGGATTCTTTGTTCTTTCTCTGTAAAGAATGTCATTGGGACTCCGATTGAGATTGCGTTGAATCTATAGATTGCTTTAGGTAGTATGGACAATTTAACTATGTTTATTCTTCCAGTCCATGTACATGGAATGTCTTTCCATCTCTTTATGTTGTCATCAATTTCTTTCAGGAAAGTCTTGTAGTTTTCGTTGTATAGGTCTTTTACTTCCTTAGTTAAATTCACCCCAAGATATTTTATTCTTTTTGTTGTGATTGTGAATGGTTTCAATCATATTTTTTCTTGAAAAATTGGTGTTATTGAGCACTTACTTCTAAATGATTGGGTATTGTCTCACTATTATAGTGACAAAAAATTTTGGACATAGTTACCAAAATATAACAAATGATGGAATTTAATTTTTTAACAACTTGTGAATGACATCCTGTTATTGCACTGTGATTTGCAAACATTTCAGTCAATGGACGTGACACAGCTTCAGTTTAGAAACATTTACATTGCCTAGTGTTTTAGAGGTTGCATGCAACTTTAATACATCATCTCATGTGCTTCTGACAATAACCTGGTGAGAGACAGAGAACAGCTCCCCAGTTACTGCACAAGTGAAGACTGAGGCTCAGAGAGGTTAAGTAACGCCAAGAGGCCAGACAGCTAATAAACTGCAGAAGCTGGCCTAGAACTCAGGTCTTCCGACTTTGAATCTAGTGCTTTTTTCTCTATTCCTTGATCATTGAATCACTTGACGTGGAAATATGTGCCTTTACCTTCATCAGAAAAATAAAGCCACTGAGATTCTAATCCTAGTGAGAAGCAATAATGTGAAGCTCCCAAGTTCCATTGCTCTATCTGTCTTATTTTGGAAACATGTGTTTCAGAATTTGCTGTGTAAACGCTGGGTTCAATTTTACGATGGAAAGTGAAAAACAAACGCATGAGAAATGCTTATTTTATTTAATATGTATGGCGTTCGCAGGGGCTTGTTTCACTTTCAATAGATTTCACAGTTTGTTTGTTTGTTTGCTTTAGCTACATAGCCTTGGGGTAATGTCAAGTTACTCATAAAGAAGGGATTTTAATGAATACCCATGGAAGGTGCTCTCCTCCTCATTTATAAATATTTCTGGTGCCTTTCTTTCACTAACTAAATTCTATAGCTGGTCTCTGGAGCACAACGTGATACTGAATCAGTTTTCCATCACTAGTTTCAATTCTTTCTTGATCTCTCATACCCAGAAACCATCATGCAGAGGACCAATGCCCTTGTGATAGAATATATTTTTTCAGTGAGTTACTGTTCCAGTCTGGGTCTTTCTGTGCTGAATTATTTCCTTCATGACATAACTTAAATGGTGTGGGCGGCAAGATTGGGGCAGCATCTCAGTGTTTCTTGAACAATTTTGAAGAAGAATTGAAAATTTAAGCAAAATCAAAGAGAGAAGGCATGGCCAGGATGTGTGTGTGGGCCATTATGAATTTATAAAACGCTTGCTCAGGAGCAATGTTGTTAAATATATAACGAGTTAAGAAATAATGCTTGCAAGAACAGATTGGAACTGAGATGGATTTAAATTAAAGATCTATATATGTATATAAATCCTCTATACTATTATTATATGCACGTTTTTTGGCAAAATCTTCCCTTCTTCCCTTTCAGAAGCCTCTTGGAAGAGAATAATTTCTCTGATGGCCATTTGTTTCGTTTTCTACTCCTTTGCTTTCAGCTGCTGATTTATGGAATCCTGATTAGCTTTCATACATTATAACAATGGATATTTTATTTGCAAAACACAATTCTATTGGAGTTAGAAATAAAATTGTTCGAAATATGCCAGCTTATCAGATGATGTGCATGTTCTTCTGGTTTTCTTTATTAACAGCACAGGAGAGCAAAAATATTTAAAATTAAAAGATGAAAAGCTATACATATTTTACTAAATGTGATCGTAGAATACTTGTAGAGTGGTCTGTGAAGAAACATTTGATCCTGGTTCTTAATAAAGGTCAAAATCAGAATAAAAATGAGGATATAAGAATAATATGCATATATTCTCTGTGTAATTATTTGGGAACTAGGTCACCAAATTAAAAAGAATGGATTCAGTTCTAATGACTTTGAGTATATGTCTTTGAGCTTTTTAGGGCTCAGTTTCATTTATACAGTTATTTAAAAAATATTAGCATCTTTATATATCAAGAATATTTCTTGCAGTTAAAATGCTATGCTAATGCTGAATAACATGAAAAGTTGGTATGCGTCTGAGTCTCTGTATTTTGGCTGCCATTTTGAAATCTATTCCCTCATCCACTTTGCCGTTGTGGAACTGAGTGCTCAGAATTTTATCAAAGTGAGGATTTGTATAAAAACTAATGAGACCTAATGAAAATATGCATTTTGATATTTGTCTTTCCACTGATCTTTAGCATGACATCTTCTCTGCAAGGATTGAATCCAAGCCTTTGATATAGTGAAACTTTGTATTAACAACAGACCTTTTTTGAGAGTTTACCTGCCTCTTGGTTGGGAATTGTTCCTTCCTGACAGCCATCCTGCTTTTATTACAATATTCGTTTTACTTGTTAAGAACAGTAGGAGCTGTGTTTACAGATAACACTAAGTTTTATGTTAAAGGTTTAAAATTACAGTTAGTATATAAAGCAAAACTGAAGCTATGAAGTACCTCTGTCCTTCTGTGTGTATGATCTTGGGAGGGAAAGAGAATTATAGAACAGATTATAAGAAGAAAAAGTTAATTGTTTAATGAAAGGCGAATAGGAGAATAAAGGTAACTCAGACTCAGTGAATAATGCCTGGTAATAACCGCCTTCCCCTGCAGACACAGTGGGAGAATATTACTATTGCCAAAAATTACTATTGTAGAGAAAATATTTATAATTACAGAACTGGAAAACAACGTTCTAGAAATATTAGCATGTAAATAGCACCAACAATGTTGTCAAATTTGAGCTGAGTTTTAACCATCCTAATAAATGAATAGAAACTATCCTTAACTTAGTCAAAGTTACTTTTCCTGAACTTTTATGAGTATACATATTCAAATGAAAACCATGGTCCTAGTTGTTTATCTGATTCTAGTTTAGTAGAGGTGGTCAAGAAAGGCTTTTTGAGGAGGTGCTATTTGAATTGAGCTCTGATGGGACCACCATGGGAAGCAGCCGTCCATGCCAAGACTGGGAGAATGGCTTTTGAAGCAGAAATAATAGACAAATACAAAAGGCCTGAGAGGAACTGAACTTAGTATGAAGATGAAGGAGTGGGGAAAACGATGGGAATGAGATGAAGTTGAAGCAGGAGTCAGATTTTGTTGGACCTTGAAGACTATGATAAGAAGTTTAGTTCTATTTATGAGGAATATTATCCCTGAGCTAACATCCATTGCCAATCTTCCTCTTTTTGCTTGAGGAAGATTGTCCCTGAACTAACATCTGTGCCCATCTTCCTCTGTTTTGTGTGTGGGATGTCACCACAGCATGGCTTTATGAGCAGCGTGTATGTCTGTGCCTGGGATCTGAACCTGCGAACCCCAGGCTGCCAAAGTGGAGCTCGCAAACTTAACCACTAGGCCACTGGGCCAGCCCCCTCCTCTTTTTTTGCTTGAGGAAGATTGTTGCTGAGCTAAAATCTGTGCCAGTCTTCCCCTACTCTGCATGTGGGATGCTGCCACAGCATGGCTTGATGAGTGGTATGTAGGTCCACGACCAGGATCCAACCCTTGAACCCCAGGCTGCCGAAGCAGAGCTTGTGAACTCAACCACTACACCACCGGGCTGCCCTGCAGTTTAGAAATTTAATTACAAAGGGGAATCCATTGGAATGTTTGAAGCAGAAAAGTAACATCTGATATTCAGTTTAGAAAGATCATTTTTGTTTCTCTGTGGGGAATGGAACATGGGGAGAAAAGAGGGAGAGAGATCTTCACAGTCATTTGAGCAAAAGATGCTGGTTCACTTATTTATCTATTCAACAAAAATCCATGGAACTCCTGCTACAGGCTAGGACACTATAATAAGTCCTGGGGATACCAGAGTTATTAAGAGAGGTAAGGACTCTCCTCCCACAAAATTTTGCCTCTAGTGAGAGGTACAAGTAGTGGTAAGTCCCATGAAGACAATAGCACAAGGCACTGTAGTGGAGGATGTGTGGTTACTTAGGTAGGATGTCATGGTCACAGTGGAGCCTGAAGCTAGGGGTGAGACAATCTCCAGAAGAACTTCTAAGCAACGAAAAGAGCAAGTGCAAAGTCCCTAAAAGGTGAACACGTTTGGCAGAAAAATAACACCATTGTGTCTGAAGGGACCGAGTGATGAGAGCGTGTGACAGTCCTGGAGGAGGTCAGTTGGCCCTCACGATATAGAATAAGAAGTCATTTCTTGTGAGATTTTGGCCAAGTGAAAATGGAGACAGAGAGTGACATGAAGATTGAAGAGGAGTTTATGGTGGTGTGTCAACCATTTATGTCTGTCTGGGACAAGTACAGGATGTATCCAACTGGTTAGGGGCCCCACATACTCGTGCAGAAATTCATTGTACAGGGCAATTAATTCATGAACGTCGTTGTCTCTTTCCTATTAATTTATTAAAATGAAGGTATTAGCTCTTAGCATCATTGTTATTTAGTTGTTTTAAGAAACTATTAGTCTTGATAATTGTCAGGAATTTGATTTTCTGCTCACCATGTTACTAAATTCTAAAATGACTATTGCTTAGAGGCAAACAGAAACTTCCTTGTTCTTAAAAGAACAAAATGAGCCATATACGTTGGGAATATTTCTCCCACTGTTTAAAGCAGTATTGATTTAAATGGTGTGTAATATAATATTTACTGTACTCTTTGGAAATCCCTAATGCACAGATGCATTTGAAATTACCCCAGTGTCTAGTTTGTAGTTAACATGCTTTTTAATGGAAATAGGTGGAAAACTTGAAAGAAGAGTGACTAAAGTGGCCATCTTGGCTATTATTTGAACATGTAGTTATTCTGAACAGAAAGTGAGAATTATTGGAAAGGAAAGTTATTTTTCATTAGCTTGAAGACCTCTTCTAGAACTGTTGTTAAAGTGGAAGTTAAGTGGGGTAGGTGCCATTTGCTTCATATGCACAGTGCATGATCGATTTCTTCAGCCCAAATAATAGAATATTTTTCTACTAACCTTTGTGCAAGTACGTTATAGTTGGAATTTTCAACATCACATTTTAATAGAATTTTTGAGTCTTTCTGTTATTAATGAAGTTAAATATAATCAGAAATGAAAATCTCTGCTGAAATATTCACCTTATAACTCTTCAAAAAAGGGGAGACCTTTGTGCTGCTCCCATTTCCTGTCACTACTCTGCCTAGAGTAAGCAATAAATGCGCATTTGTTGAATCAGATTGACGCTTCTTCCCCAGAGTCGTTCTGCCTCAAAAAGACCAGATTTTTTCTTCAAATGGAAAAAACATTCTAAGCAACACCCTCCAAATATGAAATCAACCACAAAATTCATTACTTGAGAATTTTCATTTAGAGAAATGATCATAATGACATGCTGTGTTCACAAGTGAAGCTTTCTGTCTTTAAGCTCTTAATGTATAGTTTGCCTTTAAAATTAAATTGCCTCCTTTTCTAAATCAAACACAGATTAAACAGCCACGTAATTACTTTCTGGATGGTTTCTTTGCCACTGCAGGGATTTGGTATATGTTTAAAATTGTGGTTATTATTGTTTTAATTTTAAGAGATAAAATAAGAGAATAGTTATTAAGATAAAAATCACCTGCAACCTACTAAGGTAATATATGGTGTGTTTCCTTTCAGTCTTTTTTCTGTGTGTAATCCTGTTTGAACCTAATTTTAATATAAGAAGATTTTGAAGATGAGTGAATGATACCAACTTTGCTCAGAACAAAAGACAGGCAGATTTAGCTGGCAGGTTATTCATATTTAAGGTGATAATTAACTGGCATTTAAAACATGTTTTACAGTAGAATAATATCCCTGCACTGAATTAACTGTCCAAAATATAGCCAAAATTTAAAAGAAAGAGTCCTCAAAGGCATCCTCAGTGAAAAGCTGTTTGCCCTTAACTTGAAGGATCTAGTTAGCAGCATGAGAGAGAGAATATGCTCACACAAATTAAATGAAGGCTTTAAAAAGCAGAGAATAGACATTTAATTAAAGACTGTTTTCCATTGAAATTTGTGCTAAAAAGGCAAGGTTCGTTGCCTGGGATGTGTTTTATCTTAACGTTGAGAGTCAGTGCGAGGCACTGGTTCAAAGCCCAGACCTGGTGGTCAGATCCACCCAACTCCCTATTTCCTAGCTGAGTGGTGTGGGGCTAATTACTTAACTTCTTTCAGAGTCTGAGGTTTTTCATCTGTAAAACCAGCAGTAGTATCTGCTTCATATGGTTCTGGTAAGGATTTAATGAGATAATGCGTGCCTCGTAGGTTTCTGGGACATGGAAAGATTAATAATAATAACCACCCAACAGGACTGAATCCTTTCCTGTTGGGCCAGGTGTATCTAACCACGTAATTATGAATAAATTGGGGAATATGTTATCTAAGCAGGAGAGAAACTTGGGAAAGGGCTAAAAATATCTTAGGATCCAATGTCTAAGAAAGAAAAAGTTTAATGTTTCTGAATATTGAGTAATAAATTTCTCATCGCTTAATATTGGAAAGATGACTCAGAAACACTAAATTTCAGAGAAATTCTCTTCTATTTGCTTCCAGAAATTGCATACAGTAAAAATGTCGTGGTTATTCTATGAAGGAGTAACTTGACTTTCAAACAGTTAAAGCTTTCAGTCGTTTTCAAGTTTATAGAAATGTGTTTATTTTTTTATTGGTTGCTAAGTTATTGTAGCTGGAATTGATCGTGTCTCTGGGAACGATTTCTTCTTGAGCGTTCTTTTCTCTGCTCAGACAATTCCACCGTCTCCACCACGTTGTCACCAATAGACTTCTGATGTTTCCTTGACTGATGGAGGTGTGGTGGCTTTCTCTCTTGACCTTATAAAGTAATGAGAGCCACTGGAGTGCCCTTTTAGTTAAATCAATAGAAAGTGCTTCAGTGTGTAAAATCTCATTAATAGAGATGGTTAATGGCAAACTTGGGATGGTTTATGTAGCTGACAAGCAAAGCACCTGCCTGTATTAAAGGGATGGATGACCCATGGCCACAGAGACATGTGAGACCAAGTAGAACTTTGACAACTAGTAGAAACTACCCCCTTCGGCAGATGGGATGTCGTATTGGCCTTTTCTTTCACTCACAGCTGTCACTCTCCTCTTTTCCCAGATACATTTTAGGGATTTCAGAGTGTTGCATGCTGGGTTCTCTGAGATGGATATTTGCTTGGAGGAAGTTTCTCTTGAGAGCAACACCTGTTGGGGAGTACGGGAAGCAGCGTGTGCAGAGGGAAAAGTTGAACTTTCTTCAAGTTGACACAGGAGCCTCAGCTGGTCTCATCTCTGAGGCTCCTCTACCTGACATGGCCCTTTGCGGCTGTCCCAGATTGAGGCAAAGTGGCCAAGCCTTTGTACCCCTGCATGGACCGGTTATTGGATGCAGGCTGCTCCAGAGTTAGGGCAGAACCTTGGGCAAAGAAGTTCTTCAGCTAAGGTCAGGTCCTGGAGCGAGACCACCAACACTGCTGGCAACTGAGGAATCATCCTTCCTGTTCATTCCTCCATCCTAAAGGGGCGATCAGTGGGAACAGGGGGCATCATTGTACCTACTGCACAGTGAAGCCTGCAGGAGTTGGCTTTGATGAGCTTTTAAATTTCTACCTAATTCTAAAAATTCTGTAAAATCTCATTTTAATAGTAAAAATGGTAAACAGCCATTATTATTATTAAGTTTAATAATACATGTAAAACAAAGGTTGCATTTCTTCTTTTGTCTACAGGTAAAAGAAAAATGCTGGGGATAGAGGCTTTTAGTCCTGATCAAACATTTTCATTAAATTATTTTATTCCAGTTTAGCTCTGCTGTTGTAACTTAAAATTAAGAAGCCATGGCTTCTGTGTCATGTGTTTCTAAGGAGATGATACGGAAACAGGACCACATGGGGCAGGGCTATGACTTTACTGGCACCATTAGGCTCTTCTCCAGGGAAACACTATCCTTTCTCCCTGGCTGTTTGGTCCTGGGGGCAATGCATTTCTGAGTCTTGTGCAGCCACCCCCAACACCCAGCCCACTGGATCCCAGTGTTGCATGTTTGACATATATCGACCATTTTCAGGGCTGGAATGAGGGTTGGGCAAATGAGGCACTCACCTTGGGTGCAAAACTTAAGGAATAATCAAAAGAAATAATATTTTAAAAAATCAAAATTTATGCAAAAAATCTACCATGGATAAATTATAAAAATTTTAAATAGAGACCAAAGAAGTCTTACTTATTTTTCCCTTTGTCTCAGCTTCCACTGTGGCTTAAATGGGCACAGGTCACTTTAGCTACATCTTAGAAATAATCTGATAAACCCATTCTCAATTCCATGGACTTCAGTGAATGAACAATTCCGTAAATGCCTCAAGTGAAATCAATGCAGAGATTCCTCAGCAACTCGAAAACATAGAGGAAGGAATATATTTAAATGTATGAATTCACTGCACGTGAGTCGCAGCCTGAGGCAGACCTCTGGGAGCTGGGAGCTGGGAGCTGGCATCAGGGCTGAATATGATGGAGATAAGAAGAGGATCAGAGGATTAAATGGATTTCATGAAATAATCAATTCAGAGACACAGCCACTGGTCGAAGCCCGGAGTCACCGAGGTTGTCAAAGCTGAGACTCCGTCCTGGGGTCAAAAGGCAAGTAGGAGTAGTGGAATGCTCGCCAGGCTCCAGTACTTCCAGAACAGTGTGTGTGGTGAAACCACTGTTGCTTTGTCTCTTTTCTTGTGACTGATCTGGCCAGTTCCTATCTTAAAAAATGCCAACCTTCTCCATTCCCTATGGAATAAATTCCCAACTTGTCAATAAGACGTTCCAAGTCCTTCACACAATATGGCCATGTGTCTCATCTCTTCCTTAAACTCTCCTTTATAAAAAAAACTTTGCTAAAGTTCGCAAATATAAGCAGCTTTTGCTCCAGCCGTAACCTCTTTCTGCTCCCCAGCCTTAGGCCTGTGAGCCTTGCAGCCTGCTGTCTTTGATTTCCTTCTCTGATTTCTCCTCCTGGAGAATGACTACTCCTGTTGTCTTCTCCAGTTTCTCCTCCTGGAGAACAACTATTCCTCAGGCAAGATTTAATTGAATATCACATCGTCTTTGAAGCCTTTGCTGTCTCTCCCAGGTTGGGTCAAAAACAGAAACTTCTACCCCACTTTGAGCCCAATGTATTGACATATAATTATATGTTTACATGTTTGTCTCCCAATAGACTTTTGTTATTGAGTAACACTGTTAGAACTAATAAAATTATTGTAACACAAACTATTTATATAGTACTTCCAATAGCCTACGCAATGTGAAAGTGCTTTAAATATGAGGTTTTATTTTATTTCAATGTTTCATGCTATCACTAAAATTTCATACTGTAGTATTTCATATTATCGCCATTTTATCTATGAATAAATCAAGGCTTGAGGAGCCTTCAACTCCGCATGAAGCTGTGTTCATCTTTACACGCCTATCCTCTAACACAGCAATATCCTCGCAGGCACGCACAGTAGTTCAGAGTGAAAAACGAATGCATGCATGGTTGTGATCAGCTAGAAGCAGTAGAAACGCAGATCATTTGTGCATTCCACTGATACATACATTGGTACATATACATGCAAATTTGGAGTCTTACTTTATTTTTAATAAAGTTTTATGCAATCAATATTCCTTGAGAGTAAAATTTTAGATAGATGTAATGAATTTTTTTTTTGCAAAATCGTTATTCATACCATGATAACTTCAGTAGTGTTCTGGTGGAACTTAACTTTAAATTAGCAAGGTCTGAATTCCCTACCATCCTAGTTTTGGGAAATTCTGACAACTTTATTAAATTGAGGCCCCAATACTTTTTTAAAGTGTAAGATTTCTCTTCCATTATTTTGATCAGGAGAAAAGAACATATTTAGCAATTAAATAGATGCACATTTTTACTGAGGATTTATGTACAATATAATAAGGTATTAATCACTCAGTCAGCGAGACTTTACAAACGAGTATAAAGCAATATTATGGAAAAAAAATTGGGCTTGCTTATTTCCTAGAAAGCAGGTATTAAAGTGTGGCCATATTAAAGACAGAATCAAAGGAACAGCAATCCACCTCCTGCTGTTACAATTTATCCAAAGAGCTCAGCCATCAGCTTTTCTTTCCATCGCTCAGGGATGAAAAATCTATATTCTCTTTGCTGTAATATCGTCTGTTGAAAATGTTCACTGTATGAAGATTAAAAACTTCTCCACTCTGGAGGTGGATTTTTTATTTCCTGGCCTTGGAGACAAATAGAAGAAAACTACCAATGGGTAATGATTAGTACCTGGAGTTTTTTACCTGCTACTTTTATTCTTAAATATGTTCTGCGTTAGCACCCATGAGATTCATAGGACTGTGAGATCATCCTTAGATCATCTTGTGCAGGCTTTTTCTAAGGTGTTCTTCTGAGATTCCTTGGGAATCTCAAGGGGGGGAGTGTTACAGGTGTTTCTCCAGCATGAACCCTGCACCCCACCCCAATTTTATTGCATAAGCTTCTGTGCAATTGTGGTTTGAACAAATACTTTAAGTGTTGGAGAGAAAAAACCCACCATTTTTAAAATCACAGACCTAACTCCATTCCACTCATTTTACAGATTAGAAAACTGATGCCCAGAAGTCACCCCGTTGCATGCTATTGGCACTAGAACGAGTCATGATGTCATAGGAACATTTGAGCCTGGAGTTTGTCTTCTCCTTCCAGCCAAGAATCCTTCAACTATACCTAACCACCTTCTGTACAGTATCTGTGCTTTTAGCTAAATGCTGAATCAATTGGAATCTCAGGCAGTGCCATTACACATATAAAAGAGGGGAACTAGGTTTTTGCTAAAATGATCTGAAATTTCTCATTCTGCTGATGAACACTGGACACTCTTCTAAAGCTAATTTCACTACTTTTGATGGGCTGTGGTACTCATGCTTATTTCCATAATCTTTCTATTTCTCAGAGCTTCCCCAAAAGAAAAATCTCCCCTCAATGAGATTTTTATGTGTTCACTCCATCAATTTCATCACCACCCCAGGCTATGAAGAGTGTTTCTACACAGAGTAAAGTGAAGGTTTGACATTAGTACCTGGATTAGCAATGGGGACCACAGGTGAGGGATAAGGGGACTGTCTGAGAGGCTTGTTAACTGACAGTCCAATGACTGAGGCAAACATTTCAGCCCTGATTATTTTTCTTAACTCCTGATGATTGCTTCCATCGTTCCCCTTGCTCCCCATTTCTAGACACGCTGCCAATCCACATGCCATTGGCTTAACTAGGCAGCTGATTAAAACGCTTGTTATTCAGGAGAACATTAGGAGAGTAGCCCGTAGGCATTCTGGAATGGGGATCTGAATCTCTGTCTTGGTGACTGTTTCCAGAAAAGGGACAAACAACCATCTTGTAGGTGAATTCTCGATGGTTTTTTTTTTTTTTTCTTTTGGTCCCTTTATGCTGCAAGTTTGTGGTGGGTGAGGTGGTGCATCTCCTATGGACTGACAAACAGTGTGTCAGTCGTGTGCAGGTTCCCTGACTCACACAGAAGGAATGACAAAGAGGAACATCTGTGAGCTGGGATTGTGTGTCCTCAGGAATTCCAGCTTACCTATGGAAACAATTGCCCTAGTACACATTATCCTCAGGCTTATGATTTGATCAATATGTGAAAACTCCAGAGATGCTTTTTCTTCCTAGCAATACTGGATTGCTAGCTTGCTAATAAATATTCCTTACTCCAGTGTGCCTTGGGCGAAGGCTGCAGTCGAGAATGCTGTGACAGTTTTACTGTAGTACTTAATTGTAGGGTGAAGAATTCTTTTTGGGAAAGGAAACATTTGTGGTAAAAAAATAAGAAAAAAAATTCTTTTAGGGTAGGATCAGGTGATTGAAAAAATTTAATAGTTTTCCTGGTCACATGCCATATAAATGAAATGGTAGATTTTTAAAGTCTTCTTTGAGAACGTTTTTTTCCTGATACAAAGCAAACAGCAGAATGTGAAATATATAAATAGGAATAGGGTTCATTTCTATCTTTACGATTAGTATACTCTGTATCATTAGCATAATATTAGTTTTGAAAGTGAAAATTGAAAGAAAAGAAGTTAGGAAATTACTTAAGTGGATAGAAGGTACCATTTTGACATTTGTGGAAATAACTCTATGAGCTGTGTGTGAGGAAGAAAAGAGGAAAAGACTTGGGAAGCTCCATTACTAGAAAACAGTAGGTGGGAAGACATGGCACAGCAGATGGCAAGATGGAGACAGAGAAGACAGCCCGGACAACTTGTAGAGCAGACCCAGCAGATCTGAGGCTGAGGATCGAGTGTAGATAGGAAGAGGGGCTCGGAGCCATACTGAGTACAGGATTTACTTGGCAAAATATACCGATAATAACGCAAAACATTACTTTGACACCCTGAAAGTCCTGTTTGTTGGCTCTTCATCTCTCAAGAAAATCTTGCAAAGTATCCCTTTTAAGGAGTTTAGATATTTATACAATTTTATGTTTATATGAAAGAGCTATACAATCATTAAGCTATTCTGTTCTGAAACTGAGGAAATAGTTTATTCCTTCATGAAATGGTACGGACAGGAAATAATTTCTCACTGTCCCACAAATTTAAAAAATTCAGCTGATAACACTCAGACTAGTAATAATGGAGGCAGATATTAAAAGGCTGATGATGAGAAAATTAAGCCTAGATGTACCATTAGACTTTGGTGATCAAAGCTTCTACCATTGTGTTTTGGGAACAATAGGGCTTTTTAAAATTTATTTTTTTCTTTTTAACAAGAAAGATCTATCCTTGCTATTGTAATACACTGAATCCAGGAAATTCTGTTGATACTTTTCCAAAACAAGCAGTATTTTGACTGTCATGATCTCAAGGCATTAATATTTTTAATGCTAGACTACACACATTTGTAACTATTACACTAACGTATCATTTCCCATGAAGCATGTGTGTTGACCATGGAATCAAGTTCTATGCAATACATGATTTATGCCCTCAGGGAATTCATGTCTGTTTTATTCCACGTTGGGAGGAGAGATTCGTTATCTGAAAGGACACTACCTATGAAGTGAAGGTTTGGCCATATAAGGTCTCCATAAAGTATTTGTTCACCTTTAAACCTGAATAGCTAAGATGATAAATATTAAAATTTTATCTGTGCATAACAGATAAAAGCAAATTCTTTAAGATAGGAGATAGACAGTTTTATGCAACATTTCAGATAGCATGTTAAGTGAAACAAAAGTAGAAATTAACTAAAGTCCTATCAGTCAGAAGAAGAAAATCCAGCCTAATTTAAAAAGCCACTTGCAATTTGTTTTGATTACATATGCAACAAACATTCTTATAGTCTTAAAAACTTGCATACTCTTTATGAAAGCCATCTCAATGGAATTATCTGAGAAGAATAATTATTTGCAATCAATCTGCATATTAAGGATTTTGAATGAAGGACAAAACAGGTTTGGTGTGAAGAAAAAGACAATCAATGTTGGCTTTGAAAATAATCCTGGGCAAAGTTTATTAAAGTGTTTATCTCAGTGCCTAGCAAATAGTAAGTGATTAGAACATAAATGCTCCCTTTTCTTCTTGTCAGTTAGACATATTAAACTTCTTTTTCTTGAGTGGATGACGGTAGTGGTATTGTGATGATATAAATGGCTGGAGAAGAGAAAGTCAGATATTGTTTTCCTAAAATCTGTTTAATGGACCATGGGAGTCCAGTGAAATTCAGTGTTCTTTCTCCTGGAATGTGTCCTTAGAAGTTTACTTAAAACACTATACTGTTAGGTATATTGTCGGTTGCCACTATCAAATACAGAATCCTTAGATTAGATGCATAATCAGACTGACTTAGAATGGGACATAAGATATTTTTTGAAATTTAATTCAACTAATAATTATTGAGCACACCCTGACGAGCCTTACTAAAGATAAATTACATGCAGTGAGTTATATGTAAGTACTGCCTTTAACAAGTCCAGGTTCTACCTTGTGACCGTGGGGAGGGGGTGACGGTGGGTGGGAATTATTGACAGATCCATGTATGACTCCATGTGTAGCCAAATCTTTGGTGGGAGTCGTAATAAAAACACAAGTGAAATGAATGGGCAGCACAGCAAATAGAGTGTTGGGCTGTTAAGGGGACACGGTGACATTTGAACTGGGCCATGAAGGACTGCGGGCAGTCAACAAAGGATGGGCAAGAGCCCCAGGCATACAAATAAATGATTTAAAGTTTGGTGGTTTTGTGTAATGTTGTATAAAACCAAAATATCTTCAAAAGTGCAGTCTTACTGAAGCATTTTAATATGTGCTTCTAGGGAATAAAGCTCCAAAAATGCGTAGTTTAAAGTAGGATGGCAATACTAATGCCCCAAATGGCTCCCTTGCTAAGAGATGTATTAATTTATTACCTAGCAGAAACAAGCAGTAAATAAAAGCAAAGCACAGCTTGCTTATATTTTGTGAAGACAAAATGAGGTAGAAAATTAAAGATATTTATCTCCATTATTCTCCTTTAAAATTTCTTGTTAACTAATCTGCAGCCCAAAGAGAGTGATAAAGCAGCGTTGAAATTCTGCGGGTAAGAAGAGCAAAGACAAAGAGAGCTTTGGTGGAGATTTGGTAAAAAGAAAACAAAAAAACCTTAAAGCTTGTATTCGGAAATTGTTCTTTTTTCGCTTAAAATATGTAACTATGTTTGTTTTTACAAAAACTGCACTACTGAGAGCCATGAGAAGCGTTTCTGTGTTTAAGTAAATCTGTGCTAGCTATCAGTTAGTGTGACATTGAAATTCAGGTAATTTCTGAATAATGAACGGCTGATATATTTGAAATCATGATGTACCATGAAAAATTTCATCATTCTGTAATCTCTCAGTCTGTGAAATCTGGTCTGATGAGATGCATAGGGATGTTGGTACAAATTACACCTACTGGTGGTCCAGAGGGGGCCGGGGGCAAAGCCATGGGGAGACTTTTAGCCAGTCTACCTTTGCTGCTGCAAGACCTCAAATGGCATTTTACCAAGGTTGAATCTGTTCTGGGGGCTCCAATGAAATAGTGGAAATTATATGTAAATAGGTAAGAAAGGAGGCAGTGGGAAACATCATAGCTATAGACAAACTTGGTTTTGAAAATTAGCCAATTTATCTGATTTCTAGAGCAATTTGCCTGACTTCTCTGAGCCTCTCAATGTTGTTATAAAATCTTAAATTAAATAAATATGCCACACACTGTGCTGATAGTCGAGAAATGTGGAACTACAAGTTTAAAGCAAATTTTATTTAGCTGTAAGTAAAATTTAGAAATGGAGATACTATCAAAATAATAGTACTAAATAAAGGACAGAGAGAGATTTTCCAGGGGCTGCTGGGCTATGGTGGGTTTTCCAGGGGCCAAGAGGGATGGACATTATCATAACATAGTCTTTGCCTTATATCTTACTGATCTGTAGAAAATATGAGACATGAAAATGTTTCAAAGAATATGTCATTTCATGCTGAACTGAGGGCAGGAATTCCAAAAAAAGTGCTACTCAAACAAAAAGATGGATTCAAACTGATACAGTGAATTAACTCTTTATACAGATGATAGAAGTTGAGTTGGATTCCTAGCAGTGTGACCTTGGGCTAGTTACTATGACTTAGTTTTCCCATCTATAAAATGAGGTAATATGTAGTATGTGAAACTACAGGTTAAATCAAAGGGATCCGAAGCACATTCCTATTTTACTCTGCTAGATATTGGTGTCTGGCTCTGTGCAGTGACTGTCCTGGCTCTCGAAGTGGCATCGAGGTGTAATCTGCCCATATATCACTACTCATAGAGCCACAACCCACAAACATAAGGGCGCAGGGCAAATCTGTAGAAATGAAAACAGTCTTAGATTGTTTCTGTCCGATTTCAGTACAGCACAGTCTATAGTCTGTTATTATGCCTGAAGTCTCCCAGTCTTCCCAGAACATTAGCTTGGCAGACCCAGATGACAACACATTCAAAAGAGCCTGGCATATTTTTGATGGAAGAGCTCGAAAGATAATGAGTCTATAACTGGAGGAGATAGAACATTGCCTTTTTATGAGGGAGAGGGGCTGTGAAGAATAGACTACACTGTTGAGTCCAGAAAGATAAGACAATCCTTTAGAGTTAAAGAGGGTAAACAATTAGTAAAAATGGGTTGTGGTCCATGAGCTGTTGGGGAGAAGAAATCTGCCCAGGACTCTTTATTTAGCTTGATCTTATTATATCTGTTCTGTTCTGAGAGGGGAAGTCACTGGCACATGATGTTCCTGTTGTGTGAGTCTAGGCAGTTTGAGGCTGTAGACAGCATAGGTTATCGCCTAGTCTGATGTCACTGATAGATTTAATGGCCAAAAATCAGTTTCTCCCATAGGGATTTATTGTAACTAAAGTGTTGTTTATAAGTCAGTGACACGTGTAAGGTAAGATTTGAGTAAAATATTGATGAACATCTTATAAATTTTGGTTCATATGTCTCTTCAATAATTTTCACCAATTTTTTTTTTTTTCCTTTATTTGTTTTGTTTAGTTTGGTTGGTTTGCTTTGTTTAACAGTTCTAGCAGCCTTGGTAAATCAGCTACCAGAAGGGTAAGTCTTGCTATTGCCCCAAATATCAGAGAAATTTCATTTTAATTTCCATAAACCCATCAAAAATAGAAGAGGAAAGAAACTTCTTCCTTGAGGTATCTGATGCAACAGATCCTTGATAACACAAGGTTGCCAACAAAATCGGAAGCTCCTCAGTCCACAGTAGTCTTCTTAATTCCTTAACCTCGAAAGCCTGGTTGTGAATGCAAATACAATTTGGGATAATTATAATGAAGTAGAACTGCAGAGGCAAGACAGATGCAAGGATCTAGTGGGAAAATTTTCAGCTAACACGATCTCAGATATGCAAACTTCTTTTTTGGATTGTACACATCAGCAGGCTTTGTTTGTAGAAAGATGGACACAGAGTGATGCATCTAGGATCTAGATTTGTTGGCTCACTAGTAACATCTGCTTTTGGTGTTGCCAGAAATCCACCTCCTGGGCCGATCAGACTCCTAGAGGATCCTTGACTATACATCTACCATAATGTTCCTTGTGTTGCTTAAGTAAATCCCCATGATCAAGGCCAATTGAAGAGATTTGCATGGATATAATGTAGAAGCCAGCAACTGACTCTATCAATTTCATATCAAAAATAGAATGGAGGCCCTACCCTCTACAATCATAGAAACTAACTCTAAAGACAGAACACTCTGGAATACATACAGAGGAAAATGTCATGGTAAATAAGACATTGAAACCATCTGCACATCAATTGTCAGTGGTGAAAGTGAAAAACAAGGCTTTGAAATGTATTTATAGCTATATGGACAATAAATCAGGCATTTTCTTGTGCTCTGTAATACTCTTCCCAGACCACATTGGGTACATTGTTTACCATCCCAGCACCATGTGATAGTAAGACTGAAATCCAAATTGACGTGTATTTTAATTGTTTCAAAAGATGGTTAAATGTACTATGTGACAGGCAATACCAGACATTAGGATGTTCATGGTAATGAGAAAGGAGCAGTAATGCTAGGTATAGTTTTTGAAGGTTCACCCTGTAAATAAAGGTTTGAAGAATCTGAATGTCACATTCCTGCATGCCTTTGTAAACACAAGAACATATCTTTTTATTCTATATATGTTTGGGGGGGGGCTTTCTTTGTTTATAGCATCCTGAGCCGTTCACAACCATGAAAAAGTCCTCTATCCTCCAAAAGCTTGCTGCTTACCTGTTAGGGATGATGGACACATTTACAGGTTAGTATAACATTGCACTGCAAAGAGATATGTTCCAGAACAGAACTTCCCAAAATGTGTTAAAGAAGTTTAGAGTAGGGAGACTACAAGTTCAGGATTCCGTAAGGCTCAGTTTCATCATCTGTAATATCAAGATAATGGCACAATATAGCTTATAGGTTTATTGTAAAACTTTCATGAATGAATGCTTCAGAAGTGCTCAGTACAGTGCTTGGCACAGGCAATCAGCAACAGCCACACATTATACTGTGTATATTGCAGTGTAGCGTAACAAGTGTTGGCTGAGTCGATGAGTGAGTTAATAAGCAAATAATCTAGGCACTGCTTTTATGGCCAGATGATCTCTGGAACCTAATAGGCAAGGCCAGGGAGTTTCATATAGAAATCTTTCTCGTAATCAGCTTCTGATTATAGGGTCTTCTTCACAGATGTTGTTTCTTCAACCATGTGAATATTTTCATGCTTCCTAGAACACCCAGTGTGGAAAAGTACAGGTCAGAGTTTTGTCACCTTCTGAGTTTCTACTCCTTGGTCAGTTGTGCAGAGAGGCTTCAGTGGAGAGGCCCATGGAAAGGATGGGTTTTATTGTTTTGGATGTTTTAAAATTTTTTTCTTTATTGTTATGGCTAATCAAAATCACATTTTTATGGAAAGGGTTGCTGAACCAAGTGGCATAGGAATAGCAAAGCAAAAAGCATTTATTCCCCAAGAGGTCTTTGTTAAGCACCCTGGCATCTGCTAGATATACAGTAAGATATCAAAACAGGTTATCCACCTGTCCTGGGGAGCTTCCAGTGTGGCTGAAGGACTAGGTAGAGAGCAGGAAGGCATTCTTAGGAAACTAGTAGAGACAAAGTTATGGGCATTAGAAATAAACATTTCTTCTAGGAAGAAGGAGCAGAAAGGGATGAAATAACTCCAGGATGGCTAACTCAGGACAAGGTGGTTCTCTGCTAGATGGAATTATCTGGATTTTAAACAGGTAAGGGTGTACATTTGAGCACGAAGAACATAGTTGTAAAGATGTGAATTCAGCTTGATTTTAGAGACAGGAAGGAGAGGTTCTTATTGGAGAGAAGGGGAAGATTAATGAAGGGCTCTGATATTCAGCCTGAGAAGAGTATGTTTAATCTGATCAGTGAAAAGGACCCACCAGAGGCTCCTGAGCAGAGGAAAGATCTAATGAAAATGAGTTTAGGAAGATTATTCCAGCACCATTGTGCAGGTGGAAGTGGAGCAAGAAAGACTCTAAGTAAGGAAACCCGCTAAATTGCTATTGCAGCAATACTGGATTAAAGTGATGAGATCCCAAACTAGGGTGGTGCTGGTAGAAGACTCTGATTTAGGAGATTTAATGAGTTTTGGAGATTCCAGGTGAAACTGGGGTAAATGAATATTCCTTAGAGTGACAGTCTTTTTACCATCTGAGGTTTTCTATCACCCTTCTCCCTATACTGCTCCTCCACCCCATCCCAGCTAACTACACAAATAAGTTCCAAAGAAGCATGAGTTTTAGAAGAATACATTTGTTTGTTATTCACCTGCCAAGAGCATATATCTATGTGTTATAGTATCTTACAGGATGGATATGCTGAGTGATTACTGGGAATGTCTATCATTTCCTATCCCCAAACATATAGATATACCAGATATACACTCCTTTTCTGGGACAAATATGGCTCATTAAGACAAGTTTTGAGTTACCAAAGTCTGACCTTTTCTCTTTTTTTTTTTGACATTTATTTGCCTACGAAGGCAAATTTTTTGTTTATTGAAAACATTCCATAAAACTACCTATTCTTTATCCCTTAACTATGCCTATGTAGAAATTAGATCCTGAGTTGTAATATTATATTAACATTTCAGTTTTAGCTGCTACTCATATCACTTGTGTGCTTGCTTTTTGAAGAGTACATTAAGAGCTTTCTAGAAAACAAGTGGAAGCCTTTATATTAACATCTGTTTATACATAGCTGGATGAACAATATTTAAACAGTACTTGCTACTTAGAGAACCCAGCTCTTATCCATAATCTTCTTATAGTTCAATTGCTTATCATTAGATAACTTGCTTTTTTTGTTTGCTTGTATTGTATAAAACAGTCAACACCAGTAAAAAAAAAGTCAATTTTAGTAATGAGAAACTATATAAGGACTTTATCAGATATTCAAAAATTTTTTTTAAAGATTGGTACCTGAGCTAACGTCTGTTGCCAATCGTTTTTTTTTTCTTCTTCTCGTCAAGGCCCCCCAGGACACAGTTGTATATTCTAGTTGTAGGTCCTTCTAGTTCTGCTATGTGGCATGCCGCCTTAGCATGGCTTGATGAGTGGTGCTAGGTCCATGCCCAGGATCCAAACTGGCGACACCCTGGGCCATCGAAGCAGAGTGCGCAAACTCAACCACTCAGCCACGGGGCTGGCCTCCATAAACTTTAGTGATATGTCATATTTCAGAATCATCTCTAGGAATAAGTCATTATGAATATGGTCTTTCTGCTTGGCCTTTGCTATCAGAGTATTTTGAGAAGCCGATTAGCCAAATAATGGCAAAATAGGTAGCTGAACATGGAGTCTAGCTAGATTAACAAGGTTAATTAGGGAATGAATTCTCATTGAATTCATTTAGCACATTTTGTTAAGCTCCTACTAGATGCAAAGCACAGTGCCTGTCACTGAGTGACAAAGAGGTGACTAATTTTGGTCTTTAGGAAATAAATAGCCTTTCAGGGGACCCAGGCATATTGATAACATACTTACTGGAAGTCAGACTTGAGGATACAACAACACATATTTTTAAAATGAGAATGAAAGATTTCAGTGGTAGGACTGAAGGAGATCACAGATATACCAGGATGAGGTTTCTGATTTCAGTAACACACAGTGTTTTCCGGGACTAGGATTTAAGGGATTCAAGAGAGAGATGATGTGATAAAAAGCTGGGACCATAGATTGAACCTAAAATGTCAATAATCTTAATAATGATCTAAGGAATTTGAACTTGATTCTGAAAACATTAGGAAAGTATCAGTGATGTTTGATCAAGGCAGCTACATTATACTATCAATGCTGTACCCCAGAGCTTTGTGAAAATAGAAACTACTTAGAATAGCAACAATCATTGCATATGCTTGGAAGGTACTGTGGAAGGTATGACTTCACTCTCATTCAACGGCCACATATACAAAGTTCATTACTTCGCAATGTTATTTTTTAGGTTTTCAAAATACTTTCGGATAACTATAAACATTTATTAGTGAATTCGCTTATTGATTATTTTCAATTGTCTAAAATGTTACGAAAAGATTCTGTTTAAAGGATCCACAACATAAAGTCAAAGTGCAGTCCCTTTTCTTTTTTGTTGTGAATAGTTGTTGAGTGAGCATGAGGGCACGAGAACTGTTCTGCTATATAATTTCTGAAGTTCATTTTGTTAATAGCATAGAAATTGAAAAATTAACCCGTTATCACAAACATGGGCATGCCATGCCTACAATACAAGCAAAGTAATATATTTTTCCAGCAATTCTTTTAAAATTTCTCCTCTTTAGGACAGAAGCTCTCATAAAAGTTTAATTTAAAGCTTTGAATTTCACATTTTGGTTCTAACAGCCAACATAATTATTTTCTTTTAATACTGTCTCTACTTTAAACATGTGATATGCAGTCCATTCGACATACATCTTATTATTACCAAATATGTCTAATATTTTTAGTGGTATAGTAGCTTTCAGAAAAAAATGTAGAAGTGTAGAATTTGATGCCTTTATTTCACTAAGTGTAGAACTTAGCATCTTCTTTTAAAATCAGAGACAATAAGATGTTTAGTCTTTCACCCTCAAAATATATAACTTATTTTTATAAACTACACCAACTCTTTATATAACTGTCATTTGGTCTTTGCCTATTGTGAGTTTGAAGCAAACATTTCTGTTATAATTAGCCTACCTGTTATTTCGATTATATTTCCTCATAGAGTAGAGTTAGAGTAGAGGGTATTAGAGAAATGGAATAAATATATCATACAGATCTCTGAGTTAGTAAGGAATTTTTATGTTTGCTTTTTCCTTTAATACTCAGCCTATGTTTAAGTAATAGTGGGTATAATTTCACTATTTTTATAGAGTAGTTACCTAAGTGCATGTAACCTCATTTTTTATAAGGGGAGGTTATAGATGAAGAGTATCTCCTAGCTCCTAATGCTGTCATACTCAGGCCTGTTAAGTATCACTTCTCTATTCATGTGCACATTAAACATAGATTACAATTCTAGGTAAAATGTAATATTGGTCACATCTAAGTCAGTTCTGCTGTTTTCAAAGGAAGCAATAATTTAGATTAGTATTAAAGGCGCTCCACACTTTCAAGAGATGTAGACTGTTGGCTGACTCTTCACTGTCCCCATCACCCCTCTGCAGGCCGAATTATTGCCTCCCTCATATCCCCACCATCGCTACTACATACATCTCTTGTAGCACCAATCATACTACCTTGCGATTAATTCTGTACATTTGTGCCTTCCATTCTGGATTGTGAACTTATTAATGGAGTCTTGTTCATTTCCCTAGTACCTAGCATATTGCCATGGACACAGTAGGTATCAAGTAAATGTTTATTGAATGAATGAATAAATAAATGAATGATGGAAAGAATGAAAGACAGGCTAGAAATAAATGAATGTTAGTTAATTTTACTTGCTAAACTCTGATTTAAAACAAATTGGATGGTTATGTGAGGAACTCTCCAGGAAAGCCATATTCTTCTTTATTTCCACTGGGGACAATGCCAGAGGAAACATGCCTTCACAGGCAAAGATGCAAGGAGGGAGACGAAGGAACAGAAAGATTGTCCAACAGGATAAGGACTGATAGTGTTTTTAGAAATCATACTAAAATAATAGAGGAGAATATAAGGGATTTAAAGGAATCTTCTGGGCTTTGTGACTAACCCAGATACCTACTTGTTTAATTTTTAGGATTCAGTTGTAAAAGTTGTATTAGAACTTCCTAAGGTTAGTGGTCATATGCTGCACACGTCACATCAAGATTAAGCTATCTGAATGTTGTAGCTAGTTCGGAATGCATCCTCCATAGCCTCTGACAGCTGTCTTTTTTCACTCAAAAATGCTCAGAGGTGTCGCAATTAGCGTCCCAGTTGGCATCTCTACTCCAGACTGTCTTTGTTGGGCTTCTTGACCTGAAAAATCCTCATACCACTTGGCTTGCTGCGCCTCTGAGGTTGTCTTTGTTAGACCATTTGAGTGCTCACAGAAATACTGGAATCACAAATTATTTTGCTTTGACTCTGGGTAGAAAGGTATCAGTAGCTTCTAGAATCATCAATTAAACTAGACGAAGGTTTTACAGCCAAGTTGGATTTTTACAATCCATTACAAACCATCTTTTGTACACATGAGGGAGCAGCAGAAGTGGCCTGTCGACAGGAATAGACATAGAATGGTGACTATAATTCAGTTTTCCTGATTCCTTCGGAATGTTTTCTCCATGATGTAAAAAATTAATCTCTCAAAGACTGTTCAGGATGCATTTTTCTACTGAGATGAAAAATGTGATTGAAAGATATGTGGAAATTCCTTCTTGCTATTTGATTCAGTGTTTATTTTTTCTTTAAAAATCTGGACTGGACCAGGGCTGATTTTCATAAGGTACCGGCCCAGCTTTATTTTTTAACTTGTTAACATTTAATTTACTTAACTGTCATAACATTTTCATTTTTTGTTTTATAAAGTTCTGACTTATGAGAGTGAAGAGAGGCTTTTTTTTTCTATTCAGTGCCCCTTAACAGAAATATAAAGCACTTTACTAATATTTTGAAGATACTTGCTATATATCAGGTTCTCTGCTCAGAACTTTACGTAGATTATTTCAGTTAATCCTTACAACAAATCCAATGCACTATTGTTATTATCATTTTACAGAAAAGGAAACAGAGTCTTTGAGAGGGTAAGTACCTGCCCTCCATCACAGAGTTAGCAAGAAGTAAGTGGGAGCGTGAATCTATAATCCACTCATATTAGCAAAAAGCATATCATGGCTTCAAGATGCTTTGCCATTTGATGGGCCACTGAAGCTTGATTCCAGCTGCCATTCAGTGATCCACGACATTCATAAATTCTTAAGCTATTGGCAAAATAATTACAGCATGGAGTTGGGGATTCGTGGCTTCTTCATGGAAGTTCATATTTTTTCAGCTGCAGCATTCGTGTTTTAGCTGTTCAGATTCACAACCAAATTAAATCTAAAACATGGAAGGCTTCTCCTGACATGTTTAAGAGATGATAAGTAAAAGTTATTTTGAGAAAAAGATTTTAGCACTCATGAGTATATTCATAGAATTTTTTTTTTGAGTACAATGGCTTTCTCCAAACAGTGCAAAATGTTTGTTAAATTGATGACTGGGATTGGTTTGGTAGATCAGAGTCTAGGTTGACTCCCTCTATTCATTCTGCTCCTTCTCTCCAAAGTTCCATGATAAGGCAATCAATCTCTTTCCTAGATAGAGGGGAGCACATTACTTTGATTAAGGCACTGTGAGTGGTCCTGTTCCCCAAATGAAGTTTCATATCAAATATTCAAGACTCAAATGTAAAATTATGATGCAAAACTTAAAATCTTCAGTTTGAGACACATACATGAAGTGTTATCATATAGTCTGAGATATCGGTCTCCTCTCGATTATTAGATGAGCTTATGTCTTGATAACCTGCATGTTGGTTATAGAATTCTCTGTACAATTTTCATCAGGATGGCTCGGAAGAATTCGGTTCCTGTGTGTAGTTTTCATTATCTCTGTGACTCTCTCATCATTATCAAACTAGAGTTTTTCAGAACAGAGTTAAGTCTGTTAGTGCCAGCATTAATGAGCTAATCCAAACATAGATCTAATAAGGCATTTGCATGCTTCTAGTCATAAAGAATATCTGTTCATTACTGAGATAAAATGGATATGGAGATTTTTCCTTTTATCTAGTACATGATTCTCTACATGGAGCTGAGGCAACAATGCTCATCTCTTCCACACTTTTTTCTGTGTCTCTCTTAACTTCCTTAGAGTGAAGTAGGGAGACTTAATAACAATAAATTGATAGTTGTATGGATTTTGAGCTTCTTAGAAAGGCACAGTTTCTGTTGAGGTACTCTTGTGGAGGATGTCATATTTTTCCATATGAAAATCACTGTGGTCAAAAGATCACACAGAACCATTTTCAGATATTCAAGCAAGACTCTAAATAGACTTGCCTCTTTAAATATTCACTGTCAAGCAAGAATGAGTCCCCTAATATAGTTTGGAGTCTTGCATTGTGGCTTGATTTTATTCTGTCCTCTATATCTAAATGGAGCTGTTTTATTATATGTGAAACAGTGTTTTTAACAAGGTTCTTGTTGTGTATCCAATAATAAATACATTGTCTGAAATTCAGGGAAGACTCTCCTTTTAAAAACTCCAGGAGAGATTCCTACCTGCAGGCTTCCAGGTACTTAGCACAAGAAGAGCAAAATAAGAGTTCTGTGGATCTCTCTTCATTCATTAGTTAATCTGCTTCTTCATTCAGGGAAGAGTATTGAGTTCCTACTACCTATAGAAAAATACAAAGATACATAATCCAGAGTTCTTACTGTTAAGGAGCTAAAGGCATAATACTGTCTAAAGAGACAAAGACATTGAATTCTATGCCACATGCCCATAGCCTAGAACTGGGCAGACATAGAATAGGCATTTACTACGTATTTGTGAAATGAGCAAAGTGCAATGATAAGGATGCCCCTGCAGGTTGTGGTGAAGGCACAGTTGAGATGGGTTCCCTAATTCATTATAGAAGGGCTGGAAAATGAGTAAGAAAAAGAGGAAGGCAACCACTATGCATTTTGGGAGTGGTGGTTGGGGAATTATAGGCAGTTTATTGTTTCTGGGACATAAAGTGTGAAGCAGGGACTGTCTAGAATGAAGGTGTGCAAGGAGGGTGGGCACCTTGTCATGGAGGTCCTGGTGGTCAGATGTCAAGATGAGTTTTATGGCTTGACCTAGCTGACAGTTGTTCGCTGAGTCAGTCTCCAAACAGAAATTCTCCTATGCTCTGTGGATATACATGTTAACGCCCCCTTTAAATAAGAAGAGTCAATTAAATATGGAGACTACACAGAGCAGATTGAATTTTCCACCAACTGGAAGGAATGTCCCTTTCCTTCCCTGTAATGCTGGGCTGTGTCCACTTGACCATGATCATGGTTCTCTAGTATCAATTATTTATTTTGTCTATCATTTGAGTTTTTTCTCACTTCCCACTAGTAGCTTTTCAGTCTTAATGTTTGTTCTTTTTTGGCACAAGAGCTAAATATTTACAGTTGAGCAAGCCAGAGAAAATAGCATACAAAGTTAACAGTTCCAGAGAGAACACTGAAATCATAAGTCTGCATTTTGTTAATTTCCTTTTCTTAGGAATATCCTGATTTCATGGTATAATTTCATTATATCTTTTATGGTGTAATTTCATTATATCTTTTAATTGTGTGAGACCTCTCATCTCTGATCTCAGAGAGCTTTATGTCTACTTGACACTGAACCATAGGTGCTCATTCTTATTTTATAAGTAAGGAAAATTGATGTCATTCAACCAGTGTGAACGTAGAAAAACCCACTCCATACTTGATGCTACCAGAACCTTCCATCCCCACACAGTACCATCCTCTTCTTTGCAGTAGTCGGGGGTGGTAAACATGTTTCTATCTGATGCTTTTGCACCTTGGACTGAAGTGGTAACTCCTTCACCTTCTGCATTCCTTTGGTAAATGTGCACCTCTGTGGAGTGACTAGAAGCTGCTGCGAGCGCCAAGCTTTCCTACTCTTTTAGTAACTCTGTTTCATTATATTATTAAATATCGTGCAAGGTAGGGGTGGATATTTATGGAAGAGTTTATTTATGGAGGAGCTTCCAAGTCATGATAAGGACTTACATTTTATCCTGAGGGCAGTAGGATGCTACTGGCATCTGTGGAAAAGTTAATATGATCAGATTCAAAGTGGTAAAAGAAAAAGCTCCAGCTGCAGTGAAGAAAATGGACTGGAGTCGGGTAAGTATGAACGTGTGTAGTCAGTGAAAAGGCTGTTACAATAATTTCAGCTTGAAATGCTGATGGTCTAGATCAGTGCAGTGCATTGTAGATAGTTTTGTAAGTTATTTAAGAGGAAGACCTGGCAGGAATGTGAGATTGATTAGATGGGAGCTTTCAGAGAGAGAAAGGAATCAAAGATAATGTCTATTTGAAGAACTGGCAACTGGATATCTCATTGAGACAAAGTACATGTAGAGAGGATAGGATTGGTGGGGGAAAGGAAATGAGTGTATTTTCTCTGACTAATCTTTTGCATTGCTCACAAATTATGCACATCTGTTTAATATGAATGTTGAATCTTTAGAATTTTTTGAAGTTAAAAGATATATTCTAAATCTTTGAAGTGAGAAAGCCCCTGCTTGCTCTGTAGCTCCTGATGTAGGTCTTTTCCTACTTCAGTCATTTAGATGACGTGCCAAGGCCAACGTAGGGATTGGCCAACTACGGCCTGTGGGCCAAATGTGGCTTGTGGCCTGGTTTTATATGGCCCACCAATTAATAATGATTTCTACATCTTTAAATGGTTGGGGGAAAAGTTTTACAAAGAATATTTCATGGCAATTGGAAATTATATAAAATTTAAATTTCAGTTTCCATACATAAGAGTTTTTGGAACACCATCATGTCCATTCATTTGCATATTGTACATTGCTGTTTTTGTATTTCAACCAGAGTTCCATATGCAGCAGGGACCTGCAAAGTGTAAAATTTTACCTCCCAGCCTTTGACAAAAATGTATGCTGACCCTTGTGCTAAATAACTGCTTCATTTTCTAGTTTGATGATCCTAAATTAAAAAAAACATTTCTTTAAAAAAATGTAATAGCATTCTAGTTGAGGTATCATGTACTTCTGGTTGGGTTTTCAGATTTATGACTGTGCCAGCCACCAGATATTCCAATGTAAAACTTATAAATGCATTTAATTAGTATTGACTTTTCCCAATATTTGTGTACCAGAGTAACATGGAAGTGTATTTCAGAGAAGGTATAGATAGTCCAGGAGCAAGAAAAAAACAGAGATGGCATCTTAGCTCAGTTTATCTTTACGCTAACATTAAAAAAAATAATAGCAAATGCTTTCCCTGGGCAGCTTCAAGTTGCAATATCATTAGCGCTACAGCGGTTTTTCATGTTATGGTAAACTTTATTCGAATGCGTTAGGTAGTGAGATGATGCTGCGTGCTACGTGGTAGCTGTTATACCTGAAATTGGTTTGCAGTCATGCTTCAGCCTATTTGCTTTTAGAAAAAAATAACTTTGTCCAACCAACCATAGTAATAACTGTTTTTCAAGTAGCATCGCATACCATTTTCAGGATTATGAGTAAGGCCTGATACTGTGAGGCAGATTTTTCTACTGTGTACCAAGCATGGCACTTGTATTATATATACACTTGTTCAATTTGCTTAAAGTAATATAAGATATTACAAAGCATATCAGATATTGATTCCTTTTCTTAACATGAGTCCTCAGCCAATTAACAGTAGGTGATCTAATAAGCATTACCATTTGACTTGCTAACTCTTAAGTCAGTTGACATCTATTTAAAAACATGGTATCTTCTGTTTCAGAACTTCTTAAAGAATCACTGTTGTCATATTTACGTAAGTGACATCTTCTAAGGAGTTTATGAATATTGAGACTATTGACCATGAAATACTAAGTCTCAAATGGAAGTTTTATAAACCCTTTAGAAGAATTGTTTTCTGCTTTACTGATGATCACGTATAGCAGCACTTTGGTCCTTTATTTGGATTCTTTTAGTCTTAACTGTTTTCTTTATATTGAAATTCCAAGCAACGTTAGGGCAACTAGGACATATTTACATTTCTTCAAAAAGACGTGAATTAAAGTCGATGCTGAGAACCACTGGTATAGACTGGCTGACTTTGGTTCCGTACTTCTCACCCATGCCACTTATGCAATTTGTTCATGTCCCCAATCCCTGAAATATGTCAACCCTTCCCCAGCACAGGAAATCTTTCTATGTGTGTTTTAGTTTTGTATGCTTGTCTCATGTCCCTGACTCTCGTGTATCATGGCTGCTTTGACATGTGACTCCTAAATGGTAAACTCTCTTGGCATGAACTGAATAAATTAATGGAGCCTTGTGTACAGTATTCAAAACAATAAGAAGGGGCTTTTCCTGCCCCTTTTCTTCAGCCTCACATGTTACTTGGTTCCTGAATTATTAAATACTGGTAGTAGCAGAGACCTAAGTCACTCCCGAATTGTACTCTCTGGGTCTAAAATCTACGTGGCTCTCCTTCCTCTCTCTCCACTCCCATACTACGTGTCCTTGTCTTTGACCATTACTTTCCATTCCAAGCTTTCCTTTCACTGGCCTTCTCTGATTTATGGTGTGACAGATGGTTGAAACTAGGATATTGAGTGAGATCTTCAAGAGTCAGGCATTAGACTTTGTAGAGTGCCTACTAAGTACTGTGCATTTTACATGTGTTAAAGCTCATTTAAATCTCATAGTCACCTTCTAAGAAAAGTATGATTATTTCCAAATAAGGGAAAAGAAACTCAGGGGATTTATTGACCACTTAACCAATCTGGAGCCCTGACTTCAATTTGGGTATGTCTGGCTCTGAAGCCTGTGGTTCTTTTCCATGCCACCTGCCTGTCTCCCCAAGAGAGAGTATATACAGAGAAGAATAGAGAGGTAAGAAATAAGCTTTGGTGAACTCTCTCCTCAGAAGAGAGACTCAAATATCGAGAGCCAAGAAAGACAGTCAAAGAAACAAGCCAAAAGATAGCAAGACAGCGACAGTCGTTATCTAAAAAGCCATGAGGTGGGGGACTTCTAAGAGAGAAGAATTGTCAGTATGGTTGAGTTGGGTATGTGAGGTGAAGCTCATGAAAGGATCCAGTCACTGGCCTAACAGGCACATTTCATTGTATCTCTTTTCTTCACTTGTCCATCTAGCCTGCAAGTTGTCTCCCTGGAGAGCTCTGGTGCTCTCTGCAAGGGACTAGGGACATAACCTTCTCAAATATCAAGCATTTACCATGTTTCTAAATTCTACGTCATGAACTTGCTGTTCATGAAGTGTTTCATTTCAGAAAGAAAGAGAGTCTTGTAAAATAAAGTTCTCTTTATTTTCTAGGCTGACTGAGAGTAGAATCCTTATTTTGTCTAGACAGCATTTCTTTGAAGTTGGTGTGTTTAGGTGCTATCTTGGGGAACCAGCACTGTAGCTGTTTACCATGTTTCCTGAGGCAGCCTTGTGTGAGGACTAGAGAATTTTAACAAGTGTCTTGACTTTCTCTGCACCTGGAGATTAATGTGCTAGTAAAAATTTTAGGAACCCTTAATCATTCATAGCAAACATCTCGGGCCCTCTGAAGCTAAAAGCTTCAGCATTCATAATTAAGAGACAACAGACTAGGACCATGTAAATATGGAAATGGCCTCCTAGAAAATGTAATAAACTTTTTCTTTATCTTTATTTAAGTTGGAGGCACTTTAATTTTGAACAGAAGTGTACTTTCTTAGTTATAAAAAGTCAAACATTGAATTATCCCCACTTTTAAGAGAATGAAAGGAATTTTGACTTACTACTAGATAATCTCATATAAATAGATTGGATTCCCTTATAAAGATATTAGTTACTGCAGTGTTAGCTGTGCCCTCCCCTGCCCACACATATCTTATCTTCTGCTTGGAATAATATATAGCTATATTAGGACAGTGCATTCGTTTTCTAAGGCTGCTGTAACAGAGTGCCACAAACTGTGTGGCTTAACAGAAATTTATTGTCTCACTATTCTGGAGGCTTCTATAGAAGTCTGAGATCAAGGTGTCAACAGGGTTGATTCCTTCTGACAGCAGTGAAGGAGAATCTATTCCAGGCTTCTCCCTGAGCTTCTGGTGGTTTGCTGGCAATGTTCTGGTGGCTTCTGCTGCATAATCTCGATCTCTGCTTTCATCTTCACATGGTATTCTACCTGTGTGTGTATCGGTGCCCAGATTTCCCTTTTTATAAGGACGCTGGTCAGATTGGATTAGAGGCCCACCCTACTCCAGTATGACCTCAGCTTAGCTAATTACCTCTGCAATGACACCGTATCCAAATAAGGTCACCTTCAGAAGTACTGTGGATTAGGACTTCAACATTTGAATTTTGGAGGGACACAGTTCCATCCATAAGAGGAAGTATGGGCTATTCTGTGACAATAAATGACTCCAAAATTCCAGTGCCTTAAAATATAAGAGTTTAAAAATTTTTTTCTCAAAGTCCAGTGGGAATCCTGGTGCATCTTCCACCATCATAAGATGGCTCAGTATTGAGCCTCCATGTAGCACATGCTTCCGTAATCTCCAGGCCAAGGGAAGAGAGTGCTGGAAGGCCTAAAATGTCTCCACTGGGAAGTGTCACTTCTGCTAAAATTTTATTGGCTAAAATAAGTCACATTCCTGCCCTTAATTCAAAAGAGCAAAGAAATGCATTTCTTCTTGTATGGCAAGGAAGAAGAGAACCAGAAATATTTATGAGAAGCAATATATCTTTATCCACCTATCTTTGTCTGCATCTATAGATTGATATTCAAAAACAATGGACCTCTATTATGAAGTCTTGAAAAGATTTCTAGCTGTCTGGCTAAATAAGGTTGTTTTTGTGGGACTTAAGGTGCTGAAGCATTAATTAGTCTTCCTTTCTGCGTCCTCCTCACCCAGAGAGGATTCATTCCTACAATGAGAATGGAAGGTGCACTGATATAAGTAAAAAAGTAAAGGATTATATTGTCGAGAAAATTTATTGAATAAACTATGGTGATACACATTCACAGATAACCATGGTTGGAGGCTGAAAGAACAGTGTGTGGGGCCTTCTCTGATCTAATTTATTTTTTGTAGAAAGGAAGTCTTAAACGTGACACATACCAGGACTATGATCACACAAAGTGACCGGGGAGACACAGATACATAGTAACTTAGGTATTTAGCTAGAAGGAATTCCAGTGTAACTATTCTGTTTAAACCCACCATTCCCAAAGTGTCCCTCACTTTCCTCCATCATATCATCCTTTGTAGCATTTATCTCCTTCATAGCAGTTATCACACTCAGACTTTTTCTCATTTATTTACTTGTTTCTTACATTTCCTGCCATTGGTTGCCCATCTTCTTCCTTCCCACCCAAATATAAGTCCATGAAGGAAGATACTTAGCTCTGTTCTTTTTCACTTTTAACTCCAGTATCGAGAATAATACCTGCCTGATACTGAAGGAAATAATGTATTGAACTAATAAATATAATAACTATTGCATTTATAATAATATCATAATGGCAGAAGGCAAGAATTTGGGCAGAATATTCTATCTGTTAATGTCTGGGTAATGGGAACTGGAGGTTTACAGTGTAAACATTTCTAATGTTTTCAAAACAACATATTTTTCTTTCTTAGATTCCATAGTATATGCATGTTTCCTGAGGTCTCTTTTGACGATGTACTATTTATTGTGAAATTATATTCATTTATCTTATTTTCAAGAAACAATACATTTTATGTCCAAAAATACATGCCATCTAGTCACAGCAGAGTTGTTCCAAAGGGTCCATGATTTAATACTTGTTGTCACTACATTTGTAGGGCAATTTGAGGTAAATGAATTTGGGTAGAAAACATTAAGTAAAATAGTTCTTTTCTAAATTACTTTAAGTGGTGAATTTTATTATCAATAATCTTTTAATGGAGAAGTTGTGCATATATATTTTAAGGAAAGCTTTGGATTAAAATAATCTTTTAAAAGAAACACTTGAGAATTATTTGGTGTTTAACAATAAAAAGCAAAACATCCCTTGGCTTATTTTTTGTCTAATAGTAAACTGTAATTGAAGTAATTATGAAAAGACTCATTGACCTCTCAAATGAAAACAACTGACTGTAAAAATAGGCTCGTCATTGCAATGCAACCCAAGAATCTCCACGCACTATTGCTTTGTTTACATGGATGAGTTCAGGGAAATTACTGCTCATGGAACTTTCTAAGCTATAATTGTCAGTATGTCTAACTTTTAACACAAAATTATGATACAATGTCCTTTTTTGAGATTTTGTATGTACTATATCCTCCCCTGATTTTTCTTTTAGAGGCTGTGTCTCAGCTATTACCTTAAGATATTCTGACACAGTTAAAGCTCAATCTTCATAATTTTAGAATGAGTATTATTAGTTGTTTCAGTTTAACAGGATATAATCACATTGTATTCCAGGTAAATGGCACCCCTGAAATTGTGAAATGTGATATGTAAATTTAGGTTTAAATGACCAAGAGTGTGGGAAGTAAACCACATAGACTTTTCTAAATCAGTGACGTTCGTTCACCATACAAGCAGTCTTCGGGACTGACTCTGTTCCCTAGGCTTCTGATGTGTGTTCATGGTTATCTGCTTTATCGTCCTCTGTCTCCAGGGCGGGGTTGCAATAACTGCAGGGAGTTTCTGGTGGCATCTTTCCTACAGTGCAATGTCTACTTGGCTTCTTTACAAAATACTATCTTTGCTTCTTACTCATTAAAGTCACTCCGCCTGCTTTCTAGCTATGAACTGTTGTCATTGTGATGGATTTCCTGACCTTGAGAGGCTATGGCAGCCAAGCTGATGTCATACTGTATTTTGTGTCTCTGTTTTCTGACTGGCTAAATGTTCTTTAATTGCTGCTGGTTCTTCAACCTTGGAGAAAACTCTGGCAGTGTAATCAGTTTTTATATTTGACAGTTTGGAAATAGAGAACCTTTGGCCATAATATATTAAGTTAAAGGTTTAAATTCATATGCTTTTTTCAGTTAATTTTATACAATAAAGTTATGTTAAAACTGCACAAACATTGAAATTTACTCAATAGAGAGCACTGCATTTAGTATTCTATTTAATGATGATGATAATTATTTAAGAGTCACTAACTTATCCATAATGAAATGCGAGTGTGGCACTAATATGCAGAAATATTGCAAGATTAGTATTTAATTTTTTTTCAGTGAAAAGGAGAACTCTTTATGTAAAATAGTTAACATAATAGAAAAGAAAAAAGAAAAACATAATGAAGATTTTAATAATTATCTAGAAGTAAAAGTTATCAGAGTCAATATTCCTTTGGAAGATTATGACCAAAAAATGCAGTTTGGGGCAAAATTACTTCAATTGTTTTTTATATTGATCAGATAAACTGAAAAATTAATATTATCTCTCTTCTTATGATGTGTTCCCCATTCTTCAATTCATCGTTAGTTATATTGCTTATGTAGACTCAGTATTGAGCAACATGGTTTTAAAAATATTTTATGTGTATCTTGCACATCACTCATTTAGTATTGTTTTTGATATTATAATGTGCATATGAATTTATGATTGGAAATTGGTTTTATAGAACACTTTTTAAAATGACAGCTTCATCCGTTATTCAGTTTTTTACTCACCACAATACCTAAAACTTAGTCTAGCACCTATAAGGAGGAGATGATTAATAAACACTGTTGAATGAATCTGGCCATGACAGATTCCAAGTTCGGTTTAGTTCAGTTTTGTTGTTCTGTCCTCAGGTATCTCTTATCTGAATAATGTATAACACTTGTGCTGAAACTTTTATTTTTACTAGAATATATAGTAGTCTACAACTTAATAATTGGTAGGAATGAAGTTCTAGCCTTGGCTCTGCCACTAAAGAATTGCAAGTAAGATGTGAATACAGGCAGCACATTCTCTCCATTTCCCACGCCTGACTGTGTGCTAGCATCATCTAGGAAGGTTTTTCAGAACATGAATTTCTAGGCCCCACCCTTGTTGTACTGAATTGGAATCTTCAGAGTTGTGCCAGAGAGGAGGTAATTTTTTTTAACTCTGAGTAATTCCCATACAGGCAGATGAAAATCTAGCATTTAGAAACCAATGTTTAGCATGAAGCCAAACAGATTAAGTGAAACTTGTTTATTAGGCAAAAGCTTTTCCTTTCTTAGTTTTTCAATGGTCAAACCTTTTTTTGTTTATACCCGTGGCTGCCCTTGCTCCACGGTAGACCTTTGGAAATATCAGGAGCTGATGTAATTTATGTCTGAAGAAGTGATACAGTTGGCACAGTGACCTCGCCTCAGCAGCAGACGTCTGAACTCTGAGCTACATTTGCTCTGGGAAGCTCATTGCAAGCCTGCTTCGTTCTGCCAGTGTTGAACTATACGATACATCTCTCATATCTTTTTTAAAGCTTTGCTTACGGCAGAAAGAGCTACCCTTCACACTTAGACTATATTCAGTGACGGTATGCCTGTGTTAGTGTCTTCAAGAATTATTCAGATTTCCTTCTATCAGTGCAAAATGTTCTATTGATGTTTCTCTGAATTTTTAGAATCAGAAAAAAAGTTTAAAAACTGTGAATTAAAAAAATCTTCTTGTAGCTAGAGACCTAATTCAGCA
Source organism: Equus asinus (assembly GCF_041296235.1). Lineage (NCBI taxonomy): Eukaryota > Metazoa > Chordata > Mammalia > Perissodactyla > Equidae > Equus > Equus asinus. The sequence goes on from NC_091800.1 coordinate 67,629,775, forward strand.
ATCAGGTTTTTCTTTCTGAAATTTTAGATATAAAATGTCCCCTTTTTGAAGTTACAAATGCATTCATTAAGTTTGTTGAGGAATTTAATCCTTTTGCAATAATTTTGCCATTCAGTGATTTCTGAAAGAGTACCTACATAGTGCTTAGATATATAATTATGGCACAGAATAGATCCACTCCACCATTGTCTTTTAAAACTATATAGGGACACTTGAAATCTATAAGGAATCTCAAAGATCAACTACTTCAAGCCATACATTTCATTACTGCAGGCACTGAGGCCCAGAGGGGCTTGGTGATCTGCCCTAATTCACACTTGTTAAAATCTAGATGTCTTCATTCCCAGCCTAATGTTCCCAAGTCAACTTTCTCAGCGCTGATGTGATAATAATTTTTAAAAAAGTAACCTTATGTCAGACCTTCAATGGCCTGTTTTATCTCATTTTTACATTCCCAACTTCATATTATCTCATCTTTACATTCCCAAGGCGTGGGCACACAGTTAGTTCAGACATTTCTGGATAAACTGAAGTGGATAAACATGTGGAAACATAGGAAATTTGTGTGATTTCACATAATACACGAAGCATATTACGTGTTATCCAACCCAAAGGCCAGCAATCTTATGTAGATACTTTTGATGGAAAGAAAGAAGAAAACTCAGGATAAGTACCTCAACAGCTGTCAATGTTAAGTAATCTCTTAAAGCTGTGAGAGCCTTCATTTGCCTTCAAGAGTTATGACATATGGTCAAAAACAGCTGGAAGATTTATTGTGTCATCTCTGTTGGATGAGATTCAAAATATACTTTAAGAAAGATTCCATCCCTCATCATCCTTGAAAAGATCCTTCAGAACTCATAGAGCATAGAGGAAGCAGACAGAGAATGATGAGGTTCAGATGCCTAAAAATGACAGACTCTAATCAAGAGTGCCAACCTATCACAGAAAATTACTGGGAAAAAATGCAAATTTTCTACTGACACTCCACTTTTAAACACTGACATCTCATTGACCTAAAGAAGCCACTGGTATAGATAAGGCTTTTGAATTACTCTTTTCCAGTATTACAGTGGCATTGGAAGACAGTTTTTACAATTATATTTTTAAGAAACAATCATTCCTTTTGATTTTAAGAATTTAACCTTAAAGATGAAAAAGCTAAGAAACTCGTTTGCCAGTGGATTCTAACTTCTGTAAAGATTGTAAGAAAAAAATCGTCTCTCCACTTAAATTTTATAAAAATTGAAAAAACTGAGGAATAAAAAAGAAATGTTGAGTACATATAAATGAAAGAGCATAGGAACGACTTGTGTAAAACATTACGGTGAAGAGGTCCCCTAACTTAGTTAATTCTCCCGGGTGCAAGCAGAAAATCATCAAGCCTACTGTGTATCCTAGAAGAAAAGAACCGAAGAACAAAACGCCACAGAGCAAACTTCACCAGTCCTGGCAGTGTCTGGGTTTCACCTCCCTTTTTCTTGCCCTCTGCCCTGCTTCTGCTCTACTTTCCTGCTATTTGCGAGTTAAGGTTTCAAAATACTGCTAAACACATTTCTAAAGCCTTCCTGGCATGTGACAGTTTGTGTATGAATCATTTTATTTAAGAATTAGGACAATCTTTTTTGTCTGAAGTAGAATAAATTGTGCTCCAATTTCAAATGCTTATGAAAAATACATTGTACGTGCTTCAACCCAAATAGTATGTTGCATAAATCACTCTGGCCATCATATTCTGGGGCAACTTTCAGATTAAAGATTAAATTACTTGCTGTATAATCTATTATTATTTTAGACAAATCCCTGATTATCTCCTACTTGGAATGTTTTATTAAGTAGCCTCAGCATCAGACCCCTGCATTTGTGCTTATTTGAAGAGGAGAATGAAATAATGTGTAAAGATCTGTGTTTAATGGAAGTTTGCCAAAATGGCTACCACACTTCATCTGGTAGACCAGAAGACCAGATGGACTTAGATCATATTAAATCTTGCAGCCGCTGGGCGTTTGAACCTTCATTTGTTCTAGATTCGATTTGGGGGTAAAGTACTATTCCTGGCTTGATCCAATTACCAGACCTGCATAAAGTTGAAGAGTTCTTGTGCAGCTCAGGTCACTGCCATTTTTGGGAGTTTTGATCTGTTTTTTGACTGTGGACATTTACCAGCTTTTATTGTATACATCTCATTAGTAATTTTTGGAATGACACTCTGTACCAATGTCGAGCTTGTTAATTAAAATAGAGACCATGTTAGGACCTGAATGACAACAACTCTAATTAACCTGAACCATGCTCTGGAACGCCACTCGAAGTAATGTTGCCTTGTAAGTAAGCTGCCGTACATTTTTTTTCCTTTTTCCCTGATAAACTGAGAGGCCATTATCCAAAGCTGGTCTTCTATTAATCCTCAAACATACTAGGTTTTTCTCCAAGTCAAGCCCTCTGCTTAGCCTGTCTTCTTTCTCTCATATTTGCCTGAATAAATCCTCAAATTTCTGCTCAAGTGTCACTATCTCTGACCACCTTATATAAAATGGTTTACCTATAAATTCTCTGCCTCAGTCTTTTATTTCCATCACAAAGGTAATGCAAGATATAACTATTTTTTGAGTATTTACTGACTTTTCAACAGCTTTCTCAGCTGGTATGTAAGCCATATGCAAGGGCAAAGACTGTGTCTAGCCTGTTGAGTTATATTTTTAGCACTTAGCACCATCCTTGACACTTGATGAGGGTTCAGGCAATATTTATTGAATGCGTTTCAATGAATGAGTCTAAGGATTGGGATTATTATATTGCTTGTGGTATAGAAGAGTTAATTTTAAAAAAATGTGACACAATTTTGTTTTATGTAAGTTCTAGTTGATGAGCACAATTGTTTATTTAACAAGAATTTATTGAGCACCCAGCTGGGTTCTAAGCGGGATTTTTAAAGAGTTGGATATAATCCTTGTTTCCCAAAGAGTACGTACTATTGGAGAATTGGGCATGTATATAGAGGAGTGGATGGAAGAACAGGAAGGACAAAGGAGCTAGTGGCTGATGATGGAGAGTCAAACTCCAGGCTTTAACTCTCACGTGCTTGTAAGGTAACATCATGGCTCTGGCAATGGTCTCTTTGCTTTCTCATCAGTTGTAATTTGTTTTTTAACATTAATTGAGCTCTAATTCTGGGCCACCTTCTAAGTAAATTGAAATCTGCCCTAAGATATCATCCTCAAAATAAATGTTGGAGAGCAATTATCATCTGCATTTTTCTGATGAAAAAGTGAAGTCAAAGAGGTAAAATAATTTTTCCAATGTTATACAGCTGGCAAAGCACAGTGTCAGAGTGCAAATCCATGCCTTCTAATTCCAAGTCCAGAACAGTTTTCTGAATACCAAGTTGCCTCTCTTGCTTTCACTCTTGTACTCTGAAGCAAAATCTCAACAAACCCTTTTCTCTTTCTGCATGAGAATTTGACCTTTGGTTGACGCTCCACCTTTGATCACCTGATAACCTGTTAAGGGTACTAAACCAACTCACTTAGCAGTATTGCTTCTGCCATGACCCCTAATTGGTAAACTGCATATGTACTGTGAGGAATTGTAAATGAATTATAGATACCCAATGGAGTTGCCATAGCATTGGGCTTCCCTGAGTATGGCGATTTATAACCAGTATGTCCCATGAGGGGTACCCTTGAAGCTATGCTTATGGGATTGATGTAGTACGTATGGACTCCCATCGGGCATGAGACTTTTAACCTGAGTGACTCCCATGCCCACTGATGTGTACCTTGTCTTCTTGTACCCAAGCAACTGTGTGGACTGCTGCAGAGAATCTCGCAGAAGAATGCCTGATGCTGCCCTGCTGGCAACCTGTGATTCCTGCCTTGTAACCTTCTAAATGACCAGTGCCAGGTGTGGTTCATGGTAATCTTCTTAGCCTAGAAGTTTAGTTGAGCCCCCAGTCTCTTAAAGAAGGTTGTAGCAAGTAAAAGTGTTAGATGTATTTCTGCATACATGACAAATATCTTCAATAATTAGTCCTGACTTTTTTCTTTCTTTGAGGAAGATTAGCCCTGAGTTAACATCTGCTGCTAATCCTCCTCTTTTTGCTGAGGAAGACTGGCCCTGAGCTAACATTCGTAACCATCTTCCTCTGTTTTATGTGGGATGCCTGCCACAGCATGGTTTTACAAGCAATGCATAGGTCTGCACCTGGGATCCGAACCAGTGAACCCTGGGCCACAGAAGCAGAGCGTACGAACTTCACAGCTGCGCCATGGGGCTGGCCCCAGTCTTGACTTTTAATGATCATTGGCCTGTAAAGAATGAATTTGGGCTATTGAATTTCATGACATTATTTGGATTAGCTCACCTACTTTAATCAAGTTTATGCTTCAAAATGAGAAATTTCACCTATTTATCCCTGTGTTCCAAATGAGACTACTGAATGTTATTTCTTTCATGAAAAATAGTTTCAAATTCATTGAGGTAAAACATCCCCTTAGAGCCTGAAGATTTAATTTGCTTATATATCTTATTGTAATAAAGAAGCAAAATGGAATTCTGCATTGAGGACTGGATTTTGAAAGGAATATGGGGTCTTTTTTATTTTTTAAGAGTTAATTAGCTTCCCATAATACTGTTGTATTTTTAAAAAATATAGAAGATTGTTCCCTTTTACAGGAGTCAGAAAAAACATCTGTGAGTGTGATGTTCACCAATTCCACAGTGTTAGAGAAGAGCATGCGTAACACACATGTCCACTGGAAAGTGACTTTAAGTTAGACTAACAAAAGTATTAATATCTAAAGTAAACTAACTGGGACAATTTCTAATTAATGCAATTGCACTATGCAAGGATAGGGCAGTTTGATTAGATTAAGTGAAAATAAAAGTTTGGCTTGGTTGTTGTAAATTGTCAAAGAAAACCATTGTAACATTTAACTACCTCAATATTTCATTGCAAATGACACTAATTAGACCTGTTTTTTTCATTCTTGCTTTCTCAGAGGGCAGAGTTCTTAGGCTTAATTCTCCACTTCAACCTGGTTACTTTCTGTGACTAGTCTCTAGGGAAATTAAGATCATTTTTAAAGTTATCTGAGAAAATATAAAAATGACTAGATTTTGCATGATGAGCTTTACCTCAGACCCTACTTAAAAAAATGGTAATATATCTGGAAGTTTTATACTCATTTTATTCCATTTTTTCTTGTTTTGTCTTATTTTTTAAATTATCATGTAGTTAAAGGGTTTTTGGGGGGATACAGGAATTTTAAGACATATAGATTTGGGTAATCACTATTACATTCAGGGTGAGGAACTAGATTAAAGTTTTTTCTTGAAAATATGAGTAAAGAAATTTTTTCCCAGTCTGTACCTGCCCTTTGAATCTCTAAAAAGTGTCTTTCACAGAATAAAAGATTTTCAATTTTTATGAAGCCCAATTTCTCCTTTCTTTTTTTTCAACAGGTAGAGCTTTTGGTGTCATATCTTTGCCTAAACCCGAGTCACAAAGATTTTCTTCTATGTGTTCTTCTAAAAGTTTTGTAGTTTTGCATTTTAGGAATTTAGATCTGTGATCCGTTTTAAGTCAACTTTACATCAAACTTCATTTTTTTTTTTATTGGCATGTGGATGTTCAGCTGTCCTAATTTGCTGAAAAGCTGACCCTTTCTCCTTTTAATTGCTTTTGCATATTTATCAAAAATCTAATGGCTGTCATGGGTGGGTTTATTTCCAGGTTCACTATTTGTTCTATTGGTCAATGTGTATGTTCTCCCACCATTTCCACACAGTTTTGAGTGCTAATTTTATAGTAAGTCTTAATATTGGATAATGTAATTCCTTCAACTGTGATATATTTTTTCCTGAAATGTTTTAGTTCTAGGCCCTTTGCCTTTCCTTTACAAATTTTAGAATCAGCTTGTCTATATATACAAAAAAAAAAAAAGAAAGCCTGCAGAGGTTTTGATTGGAATTGTATTAAATCTGTAGGTAATTTGCAAATAATTCACATCTTTATTATGTAAGTCTTCTAACTGGTGAACATGGTACATCTCTCGATTTATTAGGTCTTTGCTTTCTCTCATCAGTCTTTTGTAGTTTTTAGTAATAGATTCTACGCTGTACACCTTTTGTTATATTTATGCCTAAGTATTTCATTTTTTGGAGCTGTTGTAAATGATACTTTTGAAAAAACTTTGATTTTGAGTTGTACATTTCCAGGATATAAAAATACAGTTAATTTTATGTGTTGATCCAGTACCCTGTGGCCTTGCTAAACACACTTGTTAGTTCTAGGACATTTTTTTACGTGCATTTCTTGGGGTTTTCTATGTAGAGAGTTATGCTATCAGCAAATAGGGACAGATTTATTTCTTCCTTTTCAATCTGGATGCCTTTTGGTTTTTTTCTTGATTTATTGCACTGGCTAAGATTACTCAGGACAATGTTCAGTCTTTCTCCATAAAGTAAGATGATAGATGTAGGCTTTTTGTAGACGGCATTTATTAAGTTAAGCATGTTCTCTTCTACTTCTAGTTTGCTGCAAGAATTTTTGGACAAATTTTGTGTAAAATTGGTCTTATTTTGTCTTTAAGTGTTTGGTAGAATTTGCCGGTGAAACTATCTAGACCTGGAGATTTCAAACAATTTTTTTTCCCGTAAGTCAATTTCTTTAATAGTTAGAGAATCATAAATGTTATCTATTTCCTTTTCAGTCAGTTTCATAGTTTGCTGATTTTAAGGAATGGCCCATTTCATCTAAATTGTTAGAATTGTGTGAACAGAGTTGTTCATGTTCGTTTTAATGCCTGTAGGATCTGTAGTGATATTTCCTTTTTCTATTCCTGAGATTGGTAATTTGTGTCTTCTCTCTTCTTTCAGGTTTATCAATTTTATTGATCTTTTAAAAATCAAGTTTTGGTTTTATTGATGTTTCCTATTGTTTTTCTTTCTTCAATTCCATTGATTTCTGCTTTTATCTTTCTTATTTTCTTTCTTCTACTTGCTTTGTGTTTATTTGCCCTTTTTTCTAGTTACTTCAGGTGGGAACTTTGAGACTTTTCTTCTTTATAACGGAAGCATTTAATGCTATAAATTTCTGCCTATACGTTAGATACATTTCACAACTTTTACATATTTTATTTTCCTTTTTATTCAGTTTAAAATATTTTCTAATTTCCCTTGAAATGTTCTCTTTGACCTATAAATTATTTACAAGTGATTGTTAGCTTCCAAGTGTTTGATGGGAATTTTCTCATATTTTTCTGTTAATGATTTCTAGTTTAATTTGATTATGGACTGAGAACATATGGTATAAAATTTTAATTATTTCAGATTTGTTATTATTTGTTCTATGACCCAAGTAAGGGTCTATCCTGGGAAATGTTCCACGTGCATTTGAGTAGAATATAGATTCTACTGTTGTGGGATGAGTAACCTATAAATGTCAATTAGATTCAGTTGATTAATGGTAATTTTCAGTTCTTCTCGATTCTTGCTCATTTTCTTTCTACAGATTCTATCTCTAGCTGACAGAAGAGTGTTGAAATCTTCAATTATGTTTGTTGATTTGTCTATTTCTCTTTTCAGTATTATCACTTTTGGTTTCATTATTTACCTCTATTTTCTAGTATATACACAATTAGGATGGTTATGTCTTCTTAATGACTTGACCCTTTATCATTATGAACTGATATCTCTTTAATATCTTATCCTGTGCAGTTGAGATTTTTGTTGTTCTTCACTTGCTGAGTAATTTTGGATTTTATCCTGCACATTTTGAATATTATATGAGGCCCTGGATCTTGTTTAAATTCTATGGAAATTGTTGATATTTCTATTTTCCTGATCAGTTAAGCTGATTAGGTTTAGGACATTGAATACACTTTCTGGGTTCATAGTTCCAATATCAGTTCAGTTTTAGTCTTTTCAGTGTAATTTGCTGTGTCCCATGGGTGCACCACCCAGGGGCCAGCTTGAGACTTGTGTGGTGGTCTATGTTAATTCAATTCTCAAAGTTTTTGGCATGCTGAATGGGATCAAATCTACACATGTGCAATTGGAGGTGAGTCCAGGTGTTCATAAAAACTTAATGTAGTCACTTTTCCAAGCTCCTCTCTTTCCATTATTTCCCTAGAAATTTCCTGCTGGCTGATGCTTCTCTTTCCTCCGTCCAGAGTACTGAGGCTTTAGTTGCCTCTCTCTGCTATGCACTTTGCAACTGGGTCAGCATCCAGGGCCAACGTTTGAGAGGACAGAGAGAAATAAACAAACAAACAGAGATTGGTCCCACCTCCTTGTAACCCTAGTTCCCTCAAATGAAGAAGACAGTTCTTCTCAGTGTTTTGGCTTTTGCAAGGTCTTATTGCTGCTGGCTGGGGCTATCGTGACACATTGCTATGGTCTGAGGTGCAGGAGAATGGAGAATGGAGGGAAAATGGGATATTTCTTCACTCTCTTCCCATTCGGAGTATCCTTTTCAGATCCTTGAACCAGAACTTAGGGCTTCTCGTGAAGTTCTCTCCATCTGTGCCCCAATCCCCACTGCCAGTGTTTTGAGTTCAGGCCAGGGTATATCAGAGGGAAGAAAATGGTAAACTCAGTATTGGATTGGTGGTATTTTGAATTCTGGTCTTCCTCTTCCCTCTGTCTGATACTATTTACTTTTCTGAACTTAGGTAGCTGCTCCTTGCATTCTGTCCACTTGCATTCAGTGGGAGACGTGGTGGTAGCTGTTTACTACCACCTGCCCCAGAACTAGAACTTTGACTCCATTTTTTAAACGCTATTGTTCAGTCTGTGTGATTTAAATTATTGTATAGCAAACACTATGATGATTGAAACATGTCAGAATGCAAAAGTATGAACATCTTTACTTAATGCTAATATACATTTGGAAGTTGATGTGACAATTATTTGCATTTCTTACAGATTGCTGCAAATGATTAATATTAATTTACTTAAAGTACTTTTACTCTACTAGACTGTAGAGTAAAACTCAGACTTTTTTGCTGAAGAAGCTGTATACATGGTATCTTAATTATGTCTCATTCGTTTTTCAGTACTCTAGCCTAGAGTCAATATGATTCAATGGTAAGTAAGAAAGTCTTGTCTGCGAAACCCTGTAAAAGGTGATGAGCTTTGAGTTGGATGCACAGTCAGATGTTTTGCTTTTAAACCAAATATGCAAAGAGAGGCAACAATCTATATGGCTTTTACAAGGAAAGTAACCTGTTGAACTGTTTCTTTCACCATGTTCCACAGAGTACTTAGGAGGAAAGAGATTAATTCATTTTTAATGCTAGGAAAATACAGTCATTAGAAAGCAGATAATATAAAATGCCAGAAATGCTTTTAACATTACAAGAAGTGCACTTCTTTCGTAAATAGCTTGCTACTTTTGGAGATCTAGATATGCTGAGGTATTAAATATTAAAATAGAGGTTGCTTTTTAAAATGCAGTGTTTCTTATCAGAAAAAAAAACAGTTTGAACAAGCATTCCTGTTGTATAATTCATGAGGTGGCTAATAAGATAGTCTAGGAGAATTATCTGTTATAGTTTTGAGAATGACTAGAATTTTGTTTACAAGAGAATATTGCCTGGTTCATGTCCTCTTAAATATATATATGAGTACTGTTCAACTATATGGGATAGTCACTTGGCAGATTTTGTCATATTAATGGGATTCTCCATGTTTTATTGGAAAATCTAACCAAAGAGGAATATTGATATGAGTTTTGTCACCTTGAACATTATTGTAACCCAACGATATGTTCTAAATCATTGATGTAATAGGAAAATGGATGTTGAAAGGGTGTCCCGCAGAACATTTATACTCTATGATTTTTCTGGAATAGAAATGAATATGACTTGTTTTTTCATTTTTGTTTTTGTAAGCAACCAAACAATATAGATATAGGCATTGGTCTTCAAAAAAAAGCTTCTCACCTTGATTTCTCTCCATGTGCATTCATCCATTGGCATATTAGTAGCTTTTTATAGTAACAACTAACAATGGACAGTTGACCAAGCTCTTTCAAATAACTATCCAACTTTGGTGTTCTCTGTCTTCCATCAGTTCAGAAAGAAACTCGGTTCACATAAAAGTCGTCCATAGGCTTTAGCTGCTTCACACTTGAGTTATCATGGTGGTTAAAGTCCTTCTTACCCAAGTATTGATTACTGTAAGTGGTTTTCCAAACTCTGTACACCTCTGTCACTATATAGTTAAAATACATGTAAAACAAAAATAATTTTTCAAGACATGTTGGTTAGTGTCTTTTTCTTTATCTTATTGTGCCCTTCAAACTAGTTATCCCATATTAAACAACATCTGTATTTTAAAAATATAGCAAATCTTTGTTTTTGGTCACATATTGTGTAAATGAAATATTGGGTTATATAAACAAAGAAAATTTTAGAAATATCAAGATATGAACATGTGATTATGAAACATGGTTATTTTCCTGAGCCTATCCTACTAGTGTAAGGAAAATTTTAAAATCTGAAGATCTGCACATTAACATAATGTTACAATCCTCTGGGGCTTCTAAATGAACTGAAATCAATGTTCGTTATTATGTGGTATCTATAAGAACCACATCTAGATATTCTGAGGAAAGTTTTGATGAATGACAGCTCACGATTTTCTCTGACTAGCTATAAATAACTAATATTGTTGGGGACTTGTGTGACCCAGTCCCAAATGGTTTCATATTTAACATTGCTTATATTTAAAAAGTTCTTATTTATGAAAAACAAAAATGATGTTTCAGTGTGTACCAGATTTTAAAATATTAGTTTAATTTTCTTTGAGGAAAAAACTCAAAGTCTTTATAAACTCACAGAATTAAAGACAATTTGGGTTAATTCAAAGAATAGAATTACCTAAATTCTTAAAGCATATTCATTAATATTTCCATGAATGGGACAAATAGAGATCCCTCTTGACTTCATGGGTGTTTAGGGTGGCATTCACATGATAGAGCCATTGCTCTGCAATTTTTATTTTGTAACTCCCCTCTGGTTTTGTCTGATAATGTCATATTTTTATGATGTTTAAACAAGTTTTCATGCTTCTAAAGAAAACTAAAGAGAATGACTGGGTTAGTAAGTTCCTGAAGCCTATTAGAGAACCATCAAAACACAGTTAGCTCAACTATCATAAACAAACAGTGCACGAGAAAATTGTTTATTTACTTAAAAAAAATAAGGACATAGTCAGAGGAGCATTTGGAAATGTGCATATAATTTATAGAGCTGAGAGGTGGTACCCTTTTAAGGACAATTCTCATATATTGAGCAGGGAATTTAAATACAAGTAAAATCTGACTTGTTTTCTGAATAAACTTTTTTCCAAGGATGCTGAGCTGTTGAGAGTTCCTTTAATTACTTCATCCTTAACTATTTGTTTCTTATGCACAAAGTAAGTACAGCCTTAACAGCAGGTGGCCTTTTTAATATAAGAAAAAATGTATGAAGCCTTTTAATCTTAATATGCTACTGAATATGAGCTGCTTGTTTAGAAATATTAATATATAAGATATTTAATGGCACTTGGATGGTCTTTTGTGAATATATACATTTTTTTCTTATTACAACTTTGAAAATAGAGACTTTCAGAATAGCTAGAGCTCAATTTACTTAGCATTTTGGGGACATTTATTATATGCTGGCCTTTGGAAATGATGAAATCCAGCCAAGGAATAATTTTACTTCTTAGAAAATTTAGCCTAGCAATCGTAGAACCAGACTTTAATTATGTTTGATGCCTAGATTCAGTTTTAATCTGTGATTTCTGGTGCCGCTTTAGTCTCCAGCAACAAAAGTCTCTAAGACATGGCCTAGGCCCTAAAGGCATTTATTCTTTAGTCCTTCACTCTAGACCTAATACGGAGCTTGACATGCAAAATGTGCTTAAGAAGGACATGTTGAATGAATGACTCTTTCAGATCCCCATTTACAAATTAGTCTGAGACAGCATAGGGTGTCTACTAGTTTGAATCAAGTAGTTCAAACTTGATTGGTGAGCTCATCCTGTCAGGATTGCATCGACATGGACATAGTTTACCGTACTCATTCTTAAACAATTATGATTGGGTAAGTAAATTCTGGAGGTGAGGCACAGTTATTCAAAGTAACTTTCCTCCTTCAGGGTGTTTATCTGGATCTTCTGGACCCGCAGGACATTAAGGAGAATTTCAGAGTGGGATCACCTGGTACTGGCATTGAGAGAGGCACGGTGATGGTGGTGGTAGAGATGTCAGGGAGATGTTGCTAGAAAAATACAGGGAAGTCATGTTACATCTGTATGAAATGGCCAGAAAGAACGTGATATGTCTCCATGAAGTGTAGCTGAAATATGGTGGCAAACATTATAAAACTTCTCAAAACTATACATCCCAATCTGTTCTACTGGTACTTTAAATGACAACACTGCCAAAAGTAGTCTTGGAGATACTGCTAAAGACTACTACATCCTAGGGGTGTTGATCCTTTTAAGAGAGAGGGGAATATAAAAAGGTTCTATAGCTGGCTACATAGATGTAATCAGAAAGGGAAACTTTTCCTTGCAGCATTGGAGCTTAAGCTATTGGAGTGAGAGAACCGTAAAGAATTATTTGCCCAGAGGCTAGTTGAACCAGGTGACATCTAAACTTTGAAGGATAGACCTTGCAACCAGAATAAAGCTACGTTTTGTTTAAAAAGGAGTACATCTGCTTGGGAGAGCAGTGGAATAGTTTTATATGTGAAGAATCTATCATAAATTCAAAAAATGTGGTAGCACATGCATCGTGCAAAAGAGGATCCTAAAACCAGGATCCAAAACTCATCTGTACAAACTTTATTGGTGAGCTCAATTGAACAACTGTAACAGGACGAAGTATAAAGTTCTGAGATTGGAAACAAACATACAAACACAAAACAGGGCTAAGCAGCATCAGACATGTTAAACATATCTAAATATTTACAGGGAAAGCACAAAAGCAGGATTGTATGGGGCTGCAGAAGACACAACTAGGATCTGGGGAGTGAGGGTTAAACGTCCATAGAAGGAGAACTTTCTAACAATTAGAGCTGTTCAAAATGGGGCACAGAATCTCATAAGGCATTGAGTTCCTCATCACTGGAGTTTAAACCATTGCTTCACTAGGAGGTGTGAGAGGGGTGATGAGTGCTAAAAAGTAGAGGATTTAGTTCAGCAAAGATTTATTGATCATCTACTTTGTACTCTGAGCTAGATTACCTCTAGGATCCTTTGCCATCATCAATTCTGTGATTTGGGGATCATATAAGAGGGGGTTCAGGTGGAAGACTGAACACTGAGTGAGCGATTATCATATAGCATGATGTTCCCATTGAAAACCATGATTTATTTCCCACGGAGTGTGGGAGAGAGAGACAGCCTGGGCCAAGTTTCTCTGGTTTAATTCATTCTGGAAACAGAAATAAATGAGACATGCATATAAAGGGGGGAATCTGTGAAGTCATTACCAGGAAATTAAATTTACAACAAAGGCAAGATAAGAATTGCATTTTAGAAATATTGATAAGTGAATGTCAAATCATACATTTCTTATGAGACAATTTGGTTACTTTGGCAACATAGACATTATTCCTCACTTTTGATAAGCAGTGTTCCTTTCATTTCCACCTGTGGCTTTTGTCACTGTGTCTCCAAGGGACAATAATGCTTAGATGAAAACTAATTAACATTTTAAACTGTAATTTATACACATTGATTTAGAGGGAGTTTCTTTTCTTAATATTACTCTCAGCGCAACATGGAAAGACATCATCATGGTGATTCCTTTACATACACTTCTTTAAAGGGTATAGTTTTGGAATATTTGATTAAATATAATGATTCTTCTTATCTTGGTTATATTTTCTGTTCTCAGTGGCTGACATTATTGAGATATGAGCTGAATACAATAAACTAGAGTTTTCACAGCACAATTACTTCTTGTGCTGTCAAGCTATATTATATTGGTGACTTTAAAAAAAAGATATAGGGACAAGAGCATGCTATTTTTAAAAAATATAACAGTGTTATTGAGATATAATTAACACAAATAAAGTCTACCATCTTAAAGTATATACTTCTAGAGTTTTTAGTATATTCGCAAAGTTGTGCATTGGTCACCACTATTTCCAGAACATTTTCATCATCCTCAAAAGAAACCCCATACCCATTAGCAGTCACTCCCATTGGCACCACCACCAATGCCTGGCAACCACTAATCTGCATTCTCTCTCTACGGATTTGTCTATTCTAGACGTTTCATGTAAATGCACTTTTTCTTTCACTTAGTATAATGTGTTTAAGGTTCATCCATGCTTTAGCTTGTATCTGAATTTCATGCCTTTTTATTGCTGAATAATATTCCACTTCATGGGTACCTCATTTTCTTATACATTCATCAGTTGATAGACATTTGGGTTGTTTTCTCTCTTTGCCTGTATGAATAATGCTGCTTTGAACATTCATGTACAAGCTTTTGTGTGAACATACGTATAAGTGTGAAATTGCTGGGGCCGGCCCAGTGGCGCAGTGGTTAAGTTAGCGCAGTGGTTAAGTTCGCGCAGTGGTTAAGTTCGCACGCTCTGCTTCGGCAGCCTGGGGTTCACTGGTTCCGGTCCTGGGTGTGGACATGGCAGTGCTTGGCAAGCCATGCTGTGGCAGGCGTCCCACATAAAACATAGGAAGATGGGCACAGATGTTAGCTCAGGGACAGTCTTCCTCAGCAAAAAGAGGAGGATTGGCAGCAATTAGCTCAGGGCTAATCTTCCTCAAAAAAAGAAATTGCTGGATCATATGGGAACTCTATGTTATCTGTTTGAGAAACTGCCAAACTGTTTTCCAAAGCAACTGTCCTACTTTACATTTCCACTAGCAATGTATAAGGGTTCCAATTTTCCACTTCTTTGACAACACTAGTTGTTATTTGTCCTTTTGAATATAACCATCCTAATGGTTATAAAGGGTACCTACTTGTGATTTTGATTTGCATTTTCTTGAAGATTAATGATGTTGAGCATCTTTTCATGTGCTTATTGGCCATTTGTATATCTTCCTTGGAGAAATGTCTATTCAGATCCTTTGCCCATTTTTTTAGTTAGGTGAGTTTTTTTGAGGTCTAAGAATTCTTTGTATACTCTGACTGTAAGTCCTTTAACAGATACATTGGTTTTCAAATATTTTCTCCTATTCTGTCAATTGTTTGTTCACTTTCTGGGTGATGGTTCTTTGATGCACAAAAAGCTTACATTTTGAGGGAGTCTTTGATTTATCTATTTTTTTCTTCTGTCACTTGTGCTTTTGGTGTTATATCGAAGAAATTATTGCCTAATCCAGAATCGTGAATATTTACTCTTAAGTTTTCTTCTAAGAGTGTCATAGGTTTAGCTCTTACATTTAGATCTCAGCTCTTATACCTATATCTCTTGAGATAACTTTTGTTTGTTGTGCGAAGCAGGGATCCAACTTCGTTCTTGTGTATCTGGGTATCCAGTTGTGCTAGCAGAATTTTTTGAAAAGGTTGTTTTTTCCCTATTGAATGGCCTTGGCATCCTTGTCACAATCAGATGGCTGTAAATGCAAGGATTTATTTATAGATTATCAATTCTATTCTGTTGTTCTGTATGTCTCTCTCTCCTTATGCTAATACCACTTTGTTCTGATTACTGTAGTTTTGTAGTAAGACTTGAAATTGGAGAATGTGAGTCTTCCAAATGTATTCTTCTTTTTCAAAATTGTTTTGGCTTTTTGGCTTCCCTTGCATTTTCATATGAATTTTAGAATCAGTTGTCAATTTCTGCAAAAAAGGCAGCTAGAATTTTGATAGATGTTGCATTGACTCTGTAGGTTAGTTTGGGGAGTGTTGTCATCTTAACAATATTAAGTCTTATCATCCTTGAACATGAAATATCTTTTAATTTATTTAGATTTTCTTTAATTTCTTTCAATGATGTTTTACAATGATGTTTAGTATAAGTCATACTTCTTTTGTTACATTTATTTCTTAGTATTTTATTCTTTTTGATGCTACTGTAAATGGAATTATTTTCTTAATTTTATTTTCAGAATCCTCATCATTATTAATGTAGTGAAATACAAGTACTTTTTACATCTCAGTTTTGTATCCTGCAACCTTGCTGAACTCATTTATTAGTTTTAATTTTTTTGTGGATTTCTTAGAACTTACTATATACAAGATCATACATCTGCAAGCAGAGTTATCTTTATTTCTTCCTTTCCAATCTGGATAATTTTTATTTCTTTTTCTCTCTTAATTGCCATTGTGAGAGTGTTATGTAAAAAAATTTAGTTCACCAAAGGTAAGATGCCAGCCAGTTGGTTGTATTCCCCTACCTTCTACTATAATTTACTTGAAATTCTGTTCATCGGGATCCTAGCAGATAACACAATGTAATTTTTATGACTCAGATCAATAGTAATCTCTATCTGCAGGAAATACCTTTAAATTTAGAGGTATATCAGTTTCAGTGTCTTCAGATCCAGTATGAATCAGTAGTCTGATCCACAAGCCTAAATTAGTGACTGAGAAATCACTTGCTCAGGAGTATAAAACAAAATCTCACATACAGAAAAACCAACAAAGAAACAAAAACAAAAATAAAAAAATAATTGTACATTAGAGGGAAAAGAGAGTTATGAACCTCTAGCTGTTAATGGCGTGCAGGGGCCAAGGAAACTTTTTAAGAAACTTGTGTATGTTTCTAGACTCACATCTCCCCAGCTGTGTTTTTGGAATATGGTTAATAGGTACTGTATGAAGAAATGGTTTTCTGACCAATGAAGTTTGATAAACTCTGGATTCAGTGAAGTAAAATAAGTTTCTTTTCTGGGCATCTTAGAGCCTTTAATGTGCAAATATGCATGTCCCAAACAGGAAGTATAATACCCAGTGTTTCCTAAACATATTTGGCAACTGACTGCCCCTTTCAAAGATCTATTGACTCCACAGCACTGGAGATCATCTCCAAGTCGGACACACCCTGGTGTGATTGTGAGGTATGGCGCTAACCAGTTGTGTGATCTTGGGCAAGTTACTTAAACTTGCTGAGCTGAGTTACGCCTTCTGTGAAATGGAAATCATGTAGAACTTCCTGCAAGGCTGATATTCAGCAGTTTGCACAACTCCAGCCCTACCCCTTGTTTGTGGCCAGCTGCCATTCTAATTGGTATTAAATATCTCAACTGTCATCCCCACCTAACCTCGCAGGGCTATTATGAGGATTAAAAGAAGTCATTATGCAACACATTTAGCATAATGCCTGGTAGTAGTATTTTGTTATTATTAATTTATTAATATTATCGTTGTTGTCACCCAAGGATCACATTTAAGAAGGCTTTCTTTTTTTTTTTTTTTTTTAAAGATTTTATTTTTTCCTTTTTCTCCCCAAAGCCCCCCGGTACATAGTTGTGTATTCTTCGTTGTGGGTTCCTCTAGTTGTGGCATGTGGGACGCTGCCTCAGCGTGGTCTCACGAGCAGTGCCATATCTGCGCCCAGGATTCGAACCGATGAAACACTGGGCCGCCTGCAGTGGAGCACGCGAACTTAACCACTCGGCCACGGGGCCAGCCCCATAAGAAGGCTTTCTTTAGTTTAAAGGAGAAAGGCAGTAGAGAGGATAAAAGAGAAAGAGAATTAGTAAAAGCCGAAGGTGTCAGTTGCTAGGCGCCCCGAATTAACTATGAAAGGGTTTTTGAGCCTAGGGGACAGTAGAGACGGGTGACAAGTTTGGAGGAGTGAGGGGTTAGGGAAAAGGTAGGAAATTGAGGGACAACTAAGTTCTTGATTTAAGGGCATTTGCACTGAGTGTTTATCTGCCTTGACCAAACAAACCTCTTTTTGCTTGTTTTCCTTTACCACATCATTTGTATTTGAACGCAACACTGTTTTCAGGAGATAAGTCGAATAGGCATTTAAAAAGCAGATACTTGTCTGTCCCTATTTTCTAAAAAACAGGCAATAAGATGTGAAATCAATATGTCCTAGGGGAAACAACAGTAGTCATTTAAGAAACTTATCAAAACCAAATATAAATTTAAATTAAATTTAAATTTTGAACCTGTTTCATTTATTGAAGATTTTAGAGACAGATCCATAATCTGTCTTCTCCACCTCATCACATTGCTGAGGCTTTTTCAAAGTAAAAGATATATACGTATATATACATATACACTATTTTTCCTTTCTTTACGTTTTGAAGTTGGTGCACTATAATTCTCTCTTGACCAAATTTAACTAGTGTTAATCAAAGATTTTAAAGGCTGGGTTTTATTTTCAACACTGCTTCATAGAGAGAGGCAGCCTATTATAGTGAGGAAGTGTATAGACTCTGGAGCCAGACTGTCTGGCTCTGCCGCTTACATACTCTGTGACCTTGGGCAGCTTACTTAACCTCTCTGTGCCTCAGATTCTTCATCTGAAAAAATTGGTGATAATTTAGAACCTACTCTATGTAGTTATGAAGATTTAATAAGTAAATATTTGTAAACTACTTAAAAGTGTGCCTGGCACAGAGGATTTATTATATAAGCAGCATGTGTTAAATATAATAAATGAAAGATGGGATCTGTTAAGAAGAATAATTCAGAATTATCATTGGTTTTCCTTCCTGATCTGAACATTGCTATGGAATTTGCAAATTATTCACAGCAACCTAGTTGAATTTCCATTCAATGTGCTTTTGGTGTGTTAATCCAGGGAAGGCTCACAAGGTTTATGAAATGATGACACTGATGCCATCATACTGCTCAAACATTACTCTCTGGGGTTGATTCTGTCTGTGTCTCTTTTATGAGCAAAAGATTAAAACAACAAAGATCTAGATTTTTCTCATGTTGAATGAAAGCGTCATGTTTTACTTTTCACATTGGATCAGATAGTAGCCTAGAGCATCTACATTCATATTGTCTTCTGATTGCTCATGTGAAAGCTGAAGCAACACCATTTTCTTTATCATTATGTGATGAAACTTGTCACCCTGCTTTATGAACAGCAAATTCTTAGCTCAGGGAGCAGCCAGGGGCAGGTCATAAAATAAAGGAGTATGGAGCAAAGATATTAGTGAAATAGAAGCATCAGCACTTCTTACTGTATTTAACTCGAAGACGATGAGGTCTGCCTAGGGAGCTAATAGTACTTAACTGTGTTTGGGCAAAAAGCCAAAAGGAAATTGTATTTCAAAGAGAGAAGGTCTGGCATTCCATATGCTGTGTAATCCTGGTCAGTTAACAGAGATGTATGGCCATTTAACACAGAAAATAAAAGGCTAAAACTGAAACTTTTATGTTAAAGAACACAATGTTGACATAGTTGGAGGCTGAAGGGCAATTGATAACATATCGGGCCCTTAAATTATTCAAGTGAAAATTGGTGGGAAACAGAGCTGGCATCTTTGACTGTGGAATAAGTCTCATATGAACTTAATTTGTGCTTGGCATTCTCTGAGCCAGAGAACCAGTAATGATTATTGTGACAAATGGGTGAACCAAAGGTCATTGGCAGAAATCTCCTTAGTGTCCCAGAGAGCCAGGATAATCCATTGGGAATTCTGGATGTAGTTCAAGTGAAAGTCTGCCCAAAAAAAGTTGCATTGAAGAGTGGGGGGAGGTTAAACGTGTTCTTAGATATGATGGGTATACTACACTCAAAAGTTGCTAACTTTTTAGTGCTGGTTCAAAAGAAGCATGTCATCTTCTATACCAGTTGCTTTGGGTCACTGGGAAGCTAAGCCCAGTTGCCCCAGTTGGACATGGCCTTAGGATAGCTCCAAGCTGTGGAATCCTATCTGCTGGCCACCATGGTTTTCTAAATTTGGCAATTGGCTTCTTGTTCTGCTCTGTGCAAGTTCTCTGAATCTGCTAGGCAGCCTGTGCAGTTACTGAGCAAGTGTTGTCCAGCTCTGGGCTTTGTGTGGCTGGCCCAACTTCTGATTATTTCCTGCTAGTCATGTGGGCTGCTTTTTCCCTGCCACCAGAGCTCTCAGTGTACTCTTAAGTAGAATAGTCTTGCTGCCCTTTTAATTGAGGGCAGATGACTTTGATCCCTTGGCTACACCTACAGACACTTGAGGATGAATTTTAAAATGTCTTGTTGTCCCTTCCATTTGTAGAAGTGTATGTTCTCTATTCTAATGGCATTGGTCTGTTCTTTGCTTTGAATTTCATTGCCAATAAGAGCCTATGCCTCAAAAACCTGATCACAGGCCTTTTTCTCCTCAAAAATGCCTTTTTAGGCTGGGTTATTTGTCAGCGTTCAAAAAACAATACTAGAATAAAGGGCAGATGACCTAGAGTGTCTATGTAGAAAGCCCTGTGTTTAATTTTTATTTTTATTCATTCATGTATTTATTCATTCAGCAGTTGTTTATTGATTGTGGAAATGTATTTAGAGCAGGGAGACAACAGTTAACATGATGCTGTCTACAATCCTTAATCTCTTTATACACACACACACACTCTCGTTTTGAGGGCAGAGGCAGCTGCAGTATCCGACAATGTCTACTTCTGAGCAAATTCAGCTCGCTATTCCAAGTGATTTTTATGGATTCCTTAAGGATGTGACCTACTGGTTTGAATATAAGAAAACAGTTTGTTTACAGATTTGTTCATTTTACCAGAGCTCTAAATCCGCTCTAAACTAAAAGTTCCTGTTGTGACAAAAGTGGGTTTGTTAGGACAAGACGAAGCTCTTAGACTGCACGTGAATATTCTGTCAGGGTGATAGGTTGGCTTTGGCTGCCATTGGGGTTTCTATCTTTCATAGTCACATTCACTTAATGAGACAGGACTGCTGTCTTGGCTTCTGAGCACCTCCTGAAACAGGATTGAGTTAGGGCACATGCCATCTCTGATCTAAGCCAATGATAGACAAGGCAGTGGGATGGAATATGCTGACTGGCTTAAGCCAGTAAGGACCCACACTTGCGCTGGGGATGGAGCTGGCTTCTCTTGCCTGAGGGATGAGTCAAGACCCGAATGAAAATCTGGATACTGTTAGGAATGAGAGCAGGGAGGGGATACTGGGTAGACAACATGCCGATTTCTGACCCTTAGTAGCAAAAGTGGTGCTAGGATCTAGCTCTTTGGAACCTCAGTTAAAAAAATGAACGTATCGGGACCAGCCTTGTGGCATAGTGGTTAAGTTCAGGATGCTCCGCTGCAGGCACCCGGGTTTGTAGGTTTGGATCCTGGGCATGGACCTACGTCACTCGTCAGCCACACTGTGGCAGCAACCCACATATAAAGTGGAGGAAGATTGGCACAGATTTGGCACAGATTTTAGCCCAGGGCTAATCTTCTTCAAGCAAAAAAAAAGAGGAAGATTGGTAATAGATATTAGCTCAGGGCTAATCTTCCTCAGCGGAAAAAAAGAAAAAAAGAAGATATCACTGATTGTTTATGACTTTTTCCTAGTCTTGCTCATGTTTGACTCTTACGGCCCCAAATTGCCTTTCTTGTATTAAAAAGTTAAATGTGGCTTAACTGAGATTTTAGGTAAATTGTAACTGTTTTTAAGTTTCAAGGTACACACGAAGATGAATGTATGCACGAACTTTTGCCAGTATCTACCCAGCCTACTCTCTGACTGCAAAAAGCTTACCCAGTCTTCAAGGCTGAGCCCCCTGATGGAGTGTTGGCTTATTAGTCCAGCAGGAAGTTATTGCTCCTCAAGGCTCACAACACTTTGAGCTTGTCATTCCCTCCTTGCTTTTCCATGCTAAATCCTCTTATTTTTTTTTGGCATCCTTTGGCATGCATTAGCCCAAGAGCAGATCAGACAGATGATGCAAGCAATTCCAGGCTGATATTTGGTGTAAGGTGCAGAGAGGAAGGACATGGAAGCGAGGTGCTGGCAGGACGTTGTTTGAGGACTAAGTGATTTATATGATGATGGGGGCTGGCGTTGGAAAGAACTTGGAGAAGAATAAGAAAGTAAAACATTAGAATTTTGGAGAGAGAGAGATTGGAGGTTGTGGTCAGTGAATAAATTCAGAGCTTCAGACCTCTGGATAAGGGAGCATTTGGGGAACAGTCAAGGTTAGCAAGTTCCGCTGGGGCCAGCGGGAGGACAACATTTCAACTTGTGCTTCTATGAAGTTGTGAGAAAACTCATTTCTACATGAAAAGAATCCAAACTGTAAAAAATAATTACATATTACTTAATATTCCATGGGCATATATCTATTTTGCATCCTCGGGGCTCATCTTCAACATTAGCTTATATGTTTTATTTGGAATAAAATGTAAATTAACGGATGCATGCTGGAAATATTTTTTAAAGTTTTTAAACAACTCTGTTTAAACATAATTTTTCCATAATGAAAATCTTGCTCATGCACAGTAAAAGGGGTTGCGTATAATCACTTTTTAAAGAACATAGGAAGTGTTATGGTTAAAAATAGACAATGAGTACTAAGAACATTAAATTTGCGACGGCATTCGAACCTGTTTCTCCTAATACTGTTGCCCATTATCCTCCTACAGAAAAGCCTCCTACCAAATGTCACACCCAAGGAGCTAATCCATGTGGGTGTGTTAGAAATTACACCTGAAAATGGCAATGACCTCACTCCAAGCCTGTGATGCGTTCTCCTATTAACAAGAACCTTCCGTTACTTACTGTACGTTCTCTATACTGAGATGCCAAAATCCTTTCCTTAAATGAGAGCTTCATTTTATACATTTGTAAATTTTCCGCCTGTAGCCAGAATTATTAGAAATACAGTGAAATCCACTCCACATTGTTCTCTGTGACCAATATACTGTTTAGAGAGGATTGCTAAGCCTGAAAATGTAAGGATAATTGGGATTGGCTTTTGAAATCATAGAGGGTATTTTCTAAAATGCATAAATCCCAGAATTCTGGGCAATAACTTTATGCAGACTTTTCTCAAGAGAAGTAGCACTCTGAGGAATAATCAGCCCCAGGAACTATACCAGCAGAAATTTCTCATCTTAAACAGGGCAGAGAACCAGAAGTGGTGGGGAAAATTTCTTCTCTGAAGGAATCAGGGCTTGAGATCCCATAGGCTTATTTATTTATAGACAGAAATGGTTTGCAAAATTCTCATGGTGAAGTCTCCCCTGAGTTTTCAGACTGTCAAAGTTGAATAAAAAATGAGTGGTAGTTTGTTTTTCGTTTTTAATCTATGCATGACTTTATCCATTTGGAAATATGTGTCTTGGACCAGAAGGCTGATATAGTGCCTACCAAATATTAAACTGAAAGATGTATTAGAAAAGTTAAAAAGTGACACTTAGAAGAGTTTAAACATGTGCTGACAAATTTATTGTAGATACAGCTGGACTTGGGCAAAATTGGAAAGCAGGTAGAAGACATTTTTATAATTAATACATTGTTTTACCTCCCTTCCACATAGCCTCAACATGGTCTGTTTAATCTCCTATCCTGGATGGTTTATGACCTCTAGTTATATATTCATATATTTTATCTTATTTAATGTGCACCCATTTGACAAAGAGGAAGCCGGACCTCAGAGACTTTTATCACTACGGAGTGACAGTACTGGAGCTGAAGTCCCTATTGCAGCTATGAAAAACTACTCAAATCTCTGTTGCATCACACAAGTTTATTTCTTGCTCACACACAAGTTGCTGTGGGTCCAAGTGAATCTTTAGAGTAGGGGTTAGCGGAGTTTTTTGTAAAGGAACAGAGCGTAAATTTAGCCAAGAGGCAAAATTGGGTAACCGTTCTCACTGAAGGGATAAGAATCATTTTCATATTTTACAATTCAACATGTAAAATCCATTTTTAGCTAGTGGGCTGTACAAAAATAGGCTGTAAGAGGGATTTTGCTAGTGGGTCATAGTTTGCTAACCCCTGCTCTTGGATGACAGTCTTCCATGTGCTGGCTCAGCTTCCCAGGCCATTTCCAACGTATGATTTTCCTATAAGAGTACATGTTTCTGTAATCACTGTGGCAGTGAAAGAGTGGCCTGGAGAGTTGAGCACCAGCAATTAAATGCTTCCATCCAGAAATGACACACATCACTTCCACTCTGATTGCAGTGGCCACAGTGAGTCTTATGGGCATATTTAATTTAGTAGGGGTGGGAGAAGCAGCTCCCCATGTGCCAGGAAGTAGAGGCAAAATGGTTATTGGTGAATGGTGATAATGCCTGTTATATTTGCTTTGTGTGTGTATATCAGACTCTAATTCTGGAGGCTATAGCAATGGAGGCTTGTGGAAAAAACTAGATGAGAGAAGGGCCTAATAAAAATTCTAGGGCTTGAGTAGTAAAGCAAGTGATACAAGCTCTCATCTCGATCAGAATTAGCAAATTGAATGCTAATAAGTTCAATGACTATGTGTTATGTATCATGTTTTTAAATAGAACCAGTTATAGAGCAGCTGTTAAATTTTGGATAGACAATGTTGACATTTTCACACTTGGGGTAATATGAGATAGAGTACATAATCACTTAGAATTTTTCAGAAATAAGATTAACCCTTTAGATTTAGCACCTACCTTTTTAATATAGTGTTCACTCAGGAAGGAAGTTGGTATTTTGCACTAGGGAAGGGTAAATTCTCAAAGAAAAACACAAAACTGCACATTTCATTATTCTCCTATTCAGTATTGAATAGGAGAGAGAAAATGGTCAATCCAACAGCAAAGAAGCATACCTTTAATTTAAAAATCCTATTGGATTAAAAATTGAAGATATGGAGAGCTGCCCTTGATGACCTATTGGTTGAAATTCAGTTCACTCCTCTTCAGTGACCCGGGTTTGGTTCCTGGGCACAGAACCACACCACTCATCTGTCAGGAGCCATGTTGTGGTGGTGGCTCACATAGAACTAGAAGGACTTAGGACTAGAATGTACGACTATGTAGTGGGGCTTTGGGGCAGGGAAAAAACAAAAGAGAAAGAAGAAGATGGCAACAGATGTTAGCTCTGGGTGAATCTTTTCCAGCAAAAAAAAAAAAAATGAAAAACACAACAAAAAATTAAAGATATGGAAAGTGGTGAAAGCAAAGGCAGTTGTAATTTAGATATGCAAATTACAAGTTTTTTTCCCTGGTAGGGCAACCAGATTTACCAAATAAAAATACAGATGCCTGGTTAAATTTGAATTTCAAATATTGAATGAAGCATACTTATGCTAAAAAATTATCATTCATCTGAAATTCAAATTTAACTGGGTGCCTTGAATTTGTATCTGGCAACTCTATGCCCTGTAGTAGAGATTTGAACTGGTAGACGGTCTTTACTTTAAAGTAGTTGCTTCTCATTATATGTGGTACTTCCGTTGCATAACGTCATTGCAAACACTGAATTAGGGAATACTGAGCCATTGCTCCTAGGGGAAATAGAGAGTTAGGTTCCTGTGAGCCTCTCCTCATAGCATTTTTATCAACTGTTCAGTACATAACCTTATTTTATGTGTGTTTCTGTTTAAAGATGCCTTATTTAATATATATATATTTCTTACAAATAATTATATGTAGTATTTTTTTATAATTACACACTAACCAAGATAGGCTTAACATTTTCTTGACCCTCAGTAAAGTGACCATAAATTTCTTTGGCTTTCAACCACACCACAATGCTGTACACTATACTTTTTTTTTATTAGTTGTCGTCTCAGAAATCCACAAATTTAGCCACTATACATGTTACTTTAGCGCTTTTCAAACCAACCTCACAGACAGATCCGAGAATTTCCTCTTCCTTTTTTGGGATGTATTCTAGTGTTGATTCATTAACATTGACCTCATGCACAACAACACTATAGCTTAAGCCCGAGCGAAGCTTATCTGACCCATATATTTTCTCTGTAAGGCACATCACAGCCTTCTTGTGATTAGGACCGCTATATGCCACTTAACCACTACATTTTAAACAGTGAAATCACCAACAAAAGCAAAGATGCGAACTATGTGACACTAAATAGACTCTGAAAGGATGCTTGTTTACGATGTGAGAGCTGGCTGAAACAAGAAGGCAGAGCGATGCCTTGCTGGACCTAAATTCGGAAGGTGAGCATCAGGTGACTGAAATTTTTTGCTGCTCTGCACATGTCCACAGATGACCGTGAGACTGTTAGGAGTATTGATTTTGAGGTTACAAATATATTTTAGCAAGTAGGCAAATTCACGTTATGGAATCCACTAATAATGAGGAACAGCTGCATTTGATGCCTAAATTAACAGGTGAAGACAAATGTAAATCATAAGAATACTTTATGGAAGAATGAGCAATTACCTGAGTGACATAATAGATGACCCCCGTGTTCCACAAATGATAATGCCAACCAGCAGTCAAGAGTTCTCACTATATTCCAGGCCCAGAGCTGGGTACTTAACACAAGTTATTGAATTACATTCTGGTTTAAACTCAACAGTCCTGTAAAGTTAATGCTGTTGTTTTCATTGGTCCTAGATCTCACAGCTTTTAAGTAAGAGACTTAGAATTTCTACCTATGCTAAGGAATACTCAAGACAGGTCCTTTACCACACTGGGTATTCTAGTAATAATTATGATATGCCTATCAATATCTTAATGGTAATTTGATGTTACCTACAAGCTTTAGTTTAAGGAGAAGCTAATAAAGAAATCATATATCAAATATCAGCCTCAACCTGTGGTAACAATAGTGTTATTACAGTCTTATGGCTGCTGTAATTTCATCATTCTATAATTTCTTTTCTCAGTACTTTCTGCTGTAGACTTTGAGTTGCTAAGTATTCATCTGTCATTCCAGCTGCCTATGGTCCACATGAAGCTATAATCCTCTCTCTGTGGCATTGGAATGATTTCCACAGCGACTGGATTTATGTCACAAAGGGAGGATTAAGAATTCAGGTAGAGACTAAGCCACAGGAGCCAAATAAATATTGAAAAATGGAGTCTGTTTTCATGCAAATATGCAGGTAATAATGAAAAAGGGAGGATAGCACATATAGAAAATAAGACACACGTCAAAATATTTTTAAACAGAAGGCATCATCCTAAAATTGTCTGAGGTTTTCACAATTTTGTAGCTTGAGCTGTATTTTATCCTCCTATTTTTCTGTTTCCTCTTTTTCCCCCTACAAAATCCCCAAAACAAGGTGATAACAAAACCCCTTGTGATTACAAGTAATGGCTCTTGGTATGGTCATTAGCTTCGACTTTGCTCTTTTGGGTGGACTATCTACAGTTTCTTTCTCTAGAACTAAAAATATTATGACTCTTTTTTAGTTGTCAAATGTGGACTGTTATGTAAGAGATATGGTATCAAAAGTGAATAGTTTATAAGCATGTCCATACTGAAAATCATGATGAACATGTACGGCTTTCATTTTAAGGTACAAATAAAAAGTGTTTTACCCCTGTAATCTAATTATTCTCTGCCATATTCCTGAGAAATTTGCTAATCCATTCATCCCAATATTCCTCCTAATTTTTCAACAAAAATTAAATGACTAACCCTGATAATGAAGCAACTAGAAGTTAGGAATCATGTAATCTGAATATTTTCTCTTTCTGTGTACACAATAAATAAATTTAAATGATCTTTTTAATTATTGATATTATATTATTAAAAATTTAATCCTTTTGCTCTAATTCTTAGCACAGAAAAGAATTTCTAATGTTTATTAGTACACTTTCCTCTGTTAAATAATGTTTGAGCTATGCTTAAGCTTAGACTCATCATCGTGGCGTTAGTTATTTCTGTTCCTATTGTAAAAACAGCATGCACATCATAAGATATTTCTAGGGATGAGCTACTGATAATGTATTGATCTGCCGATAGTAAAGGATTAGTGACTTTCAAAATATTCCTTAATCCTGTATTGAAATGATTAAGGGGTACTTTGCTCTCATTATTAGTTTCAATTAATAATAATCATTATTTTTATAATAATTATTCAAATAATAATAATGGTTAGTTTCAATTCTCTTTGGCGTTCATTAAGTTTGTTGAGTAGGTGTAAAATAGTCCTTCACCATTTCAAAAAAGTGTGCCAATGTGATATTGTTTAATGATTCTTAAGCAAGCATTTGACTTTTGAAAGAAGCATATGTTTTTTTTGTTTAATATTTGCACTGCTTTTAGAGTCAGCTCGTTCATACTGTAATTATTCCTCCAATAATGCAGGAGCCTGTGTTTTATTTGCCCCTACTATCTGTGATCATGGACAACTTCTGTCATTTGTCACGTTGAACATGGCCCAGTGTAAATTTTCCAGGCATTCACTTCACAGCCACCACTTTCATTCTGAGGCTGACAGCTTCATATTTAATTTCTTCAAAGTGATGTAAACTGGTAACAAACCAATCCGTTATCATAACTGCTTTCCAAATGAACAAGAAATGAGAGGGCTGTGGACAGAACTAAACTGAAA
The DNA here is from genome assembly GCF_041296235.1 of Equus asinus. Lineage (NCBI taxonomy): Eukaryota > Metazoa > Chordata > Mammalia > Perissodactyla > Equidae > Equus > Equus asinus. The sequence continues at coordinate 67,658,171 of NC_091800.1, forward strand.
CAGGATTTTATTTTTTAGTCCTTAAGATTTCAGACATATTATAAAAGTGTGGCTATCTCAAAGTTGACCTGAATTCACTTTTACTAGCCCCTCTACACATGTGTGGAGCAAATATTACTATATTTTATAGGAATGATAGCACCAAGGACATACACAGTCTTGAAAGGGCCAACTAAATCATGAAGGAGAGCCAGAGCAAAGTCCAAATTATGTTCAATTGAATTTTATACCATCAATTCTTTTCTACCTTATGTTTAGTATACACTACGATTGGATTTTCTTGCCTTCCTACTAACTAGACAGCTCATTTATCAGAATGGCTTCCTTGCCTGGCTGGCCCAGCAGACCAACTATACTTGGATATGGTGTAGATGTGATGAACCTGAATAGTGTCAGTGAACAAATAAAATGCCTCTCAACTATCCTCCTTAAGTTTCCAGCAGGCTATATATACTGTATAAAATCCCAAACTGTTTATGCTGCAGGTTGCTTTGTTCCACAAACTGTGCTCCTATTATTATGAACAGTGTAGCTGAGAGAAACAGTGTTTGATGACCAGTTTGAAAATTTCCCGAGAGCAGCAAAAGACCAGCCTGCTATCCAGGGCCAGGTCTAGGTCACTTTTCAAGTCAGTGGCATTGCTATTAGATGAGCATTTATGGAACCATCCTCATGCCTGGGGAATCCGGAGCTCTTGGGCTGTTCCCACCCACCAGAACAGCCCAGGCAGTGGCCCACTGCAGCACCCCATTACAGTGCTCTCCCGAAGGTCCTTCTGCTCTAAGTGCATCACAGCCTGTTAGAAGTTCTGGACCTCTAGTAGTTGCTAAAGTAAATATGAGCTGATTTCATTAAACTATAATTCATTTCTCTTAATTCATTCCATCATTGCTACACAAATGGAGGAACTGATACGGAAAATGCTGATGCCACGAGAATTTCAAGGCTCCTTCGTCCTCATTTTGTAACTTTCTTACAACCCTGGTGAAGTTTGTGTAAGTCTCCAAACTTCCCTTTTTCTTTCTTGCTCCCTGATCTTTGTATAGGCTGCTACCATTGTAAGAAATGCCTCCTGACTTTTCCCTGACTATTTTCTACTCACACATTAAGACATATTAAAAGTGACCTTTTATAGGAAGACATTTTTTAACCACGTTTGCCCACTCCTTCTGTGTGATTTATAAAATTCTACACATCTCTGCCATAAAGTTATCCCACTTCGTTGTAAAAAATAATACTTATATTTTCTCTGCTTTCCCTCACTGAATTATAACCTCTTAGGGGTGAAAACCAGGTCTTATTCATCAATGTGTCATTAGTGATGAGCCCATAGCCCAATACAGAATAGGTACTCCCTTAAAATTAGTTAAATTAATGGATGAACATTGGCTCAAATATTAGAAGAGTAGAAAAAAGCAGAAATCTTGAGTTGGATATAAAGACCAGTTATTCTTAACAAGAAAAGTAACAAAAATATTACTAATTATAAACTAAAAAAAAATAACATTGAGCTCTTACTATATGCCACTCATGCAGTTTTCTCACAATATGTAATTTATTCCTCAGACAACCTCAGGAAACTGAGGATCAGAAAGATACGGTTATTTGTTCAGGTTCATATAACTAGTAAATATATAGCCAGGACACCAACGCCAGTTCCGTCTACCCTAATCTGATTCTCTTTACACTACAAATCCATCCCTCTCTGAGTGTGAAATGAACCATGATGGTTAGTTTAACAAAATAATGGGCAAGGTAATAACATATTTTATTACTATAGTTTATTCCAGGATACATTTGATGGAAAAGGAAATGAAAAGAATCCAAAGGCAGTTGATCTGGAATTAAGATTGCAATTTTATAGTGATACAATTAATACAATAGCATACCAGCTACCATTTTGCATTAGCTTTGGCCTAAAGAATCATTTGGCCCTGATTCAGCCTCATTATATGTGGTAGTTATGTTCTATAAAGTAGTTGTGCACACTGTATTAATGAGTTAGTGAATTGCTGCTCCTAGGGCAAATATAGGATTAGGTTCCTGTGAGCCTCTGGTCACAACATTTTCATCAGCAAATCAATACGTTATCTTCTTTCTTGTGTGTTTCTGTTTAAAACACCTTATATGTTTTGAGTCCTTAAGAGTGAACTCAAGGCCAGCAGTACTGTAACTCAGGTCTGAATGAAACTTATCTAACACACCTGTTTTCTCAGTAAGGCACATCACAGTCTTCTTGCACTTAGGGACACTAGACAGACCACTTCAGAACTACACTTGAGGGCTATGTTAGACAGCCAAATCACCAATAAAAAGCACAAAAATGCAAAAAAAAAGATATGGCACTAAATAGAACACTAAAAAGACACATTTACAGTATGAGAACTGAAGCGAGGCAGTGAGTAGCCTTGATGACCTCAGTTGGGAACAAGTGTGTCAGGTAGCTCATTTTTTGCTGCTCTGCACGTATCTGAATGGGTGAATGTGCTGTGAGTGTTGAGTTTGAGGTTGTGAGTAAATTTTAGCGATTAGGCGAATTCACAAAAACAGAATCTGCAAATAATGAGGATGGACTGTATTTCTATTATAAAATAGCCTCATCATTTCTGTTCCTAATATTTGGGCCATGTAATTACTCCATCATTTTCCTTTTCCTGTTGTTACTGGATACAGTTACCCTTGTCTAGGCTATTTCTTGTGGCCAACAGGCTTTGCTGTAGGCAGTTTCTTCAGATGGAAGAAATCTGTTTATTGGCTGTGGTTCAGTACGTTTGCTTATTTGCAAGGCTCAAAGCCCACCCCAGGGCTTGGAAAGATCTATCATTAATGGGGTGAGATCAAAGTTAGCAGCTCTCCGTTAAGCCTACAGAATGTGTTCTGAAATGAGTTCATTTGCTTTGAGGATTTGCAAAATTTTTAAGGTTGTGTAGTTGGTAAGTTGTTGCATAGACTTTTGGCTGGCCAATAAGAAATCATCTGTTTTCTCTTGGGAAATATTACCCTTGCTTTATTTCAGTAGGAAAAACTAAGAGTTTGCTAAGTAGGTAGCTATTAGGAGATTACTCAAAGTGTCATTAAGCTGGCATGTCCAGAAGCAAGGAAGAGGTCAAAAGTGACTGTTCTATATGAGGCCAGCTTCTCCTCGTGCACTCTCCTTCCCCTATGGGAAAGTTAGGCATTTCTGGAGGCTGCAATAATTCTTCCCTTCCACCAGTGCATCTTTTAAGCTTTAATTTTTGAAATGGTACCCTAGAGGTCTTATAATTGAGACTCTAAGCAGACAATTAATGGTTCCATAACCCATTTTATAAGCATGGTGGTTTCTACTTAAATACCCTGGCTCTAACTTTCTCTTCATTCAGGCTGTAAAGCATGTACTTTTAAAAGCCTAGAGTGTATTCAGGACTCCAAACCCCAGGACTGGTTGGTTGACATCCCTCTGTGTGAAGCATCCCCAAGAAGGATAAAGAGCAAAGTAGGAAGGTGGGAAACAGGGATCCTGAAAGCAGCTCTGCCATTAACTACCCAGAAGCCTTGACCAAATCACTCAGACTTTCTAGATTACATCAAAAGGGTCAGGCTAGAGTCTTCTTCTCTTTCCTTTTTTCCCTCCATTGATCATTGCTTAATTTGGGAATAGTTTCTTTACTACTTGTCACACATCAGAGCTTAGATATTGCACATCAAATCTCAAATCTTTTAATCAAAGATGAAAACCAACTCCTCCTCTCCCCAAATCCAGTAAGATACTTGATATGATTATAGAACACCTTTAAAACAGCTATTTAAAAAACATTCTATAGTTCAGCTCACTAAATACTTTTGTTCCAATGAACAGCTTCAGTCAATGGAACTTCAGTGTTCTGAACAATGATATAGATATTAAATATCTAAGTGTTATATATATCACATATTTATACTATAAATGATTATATATCTCTATTATAAATATATCTATATTATAAATGATTCGTTTGCCTTTTTTTTTCTTTTTGGCTAGCCAATATTGACAAGGCAGTAGACTATAAGATATTCCTAATATGAGCTGAATTTATAGTCTCAAAAGATTGTTTTTTCTGATCTAGCATATAGACTGTTTTTAGAACTATGTAGAAAATTATCACTTCTCCCTTTTTGGGGAGACTGATTAAGATCTGAAATGTCTTCCTGTTTAATAAACACGTGATTGAATAGTTTCTCTCGACCGAGTATTGTGCTTACCATTGAGCACATGAAAAAACAAATGTCCTGTGTAAGTTAAAAGTCTAAGAGATTTAGTCAGGAGATGACAAAGTTAAGAAATAAAGTATTCATTCATTCAACAAATATGAATTGAGTGGCTTCTATGTGCCAGGCACTGTTATAAGAAGCTAGGAATACAGCTTTGGGACTTAAAGGTTTATATTCTAGTAAGGGGAGAGAGAAAATAAACAAATTAAGTGAGTCATATAGAATTGTCAGCTGGTGATAAATACTGTGAGGAAAAATAGGAGGCACAAGGAGATAAAGAGTGATGGGAGGTGCTATTTTATAAGGGATAGACAAGGGTGGACAATAGGAAATCAGCTGGGAATATGTACAATAGTGAAATATACAAGATGGGGAAATAGGAATTGCCTGGGAATAGGGAAGGATGTTTCATTATTTAGACTTGGGTGGTCAAGTGATATATGAGGTGAGAGGTGATGTATGAGCAGAAAACAGGGAAATGGAAAGCAAGTCAGTCAATCAGTATTTGGGAGGAGAACATTCCAGGCAAAGGGAATGTAGAGTCCCTGTGGTGGGTGGACACATGCTTGGCATGGTTAAGCAGTGGCAGGGAGGCTTGGGTGTGACCATAGGAAATGGGGGGGACTCATAATACAAGATAAAGTCAGAGAGAAAGCAGGGGCTGAAATCACATGAGGCCACAAAGGCTGGATTTTATTCTGAGAGAAATGGAATGCCTTTGAAGATTTTGAGTGAAGGACAGAAATTATTAGGCTACTGTGCTAAGAATATGTTGTATGTGAAGTGTGTAATATTAGAAGTCCAGCAGCAGGGCAGAGAGGTGGTGAATTAATCTTCTTCCTAAACGGGGGGAAGAAGGACCTTCATAGATGTCAATGGGAAGAGTGGAGGAAAGACATTTCAGTACAGGGGAAGCTAGGCTAAGAGGTTGTAGCATAAAGTGTGAAGACCGGCCCAACCTGGTTTGAGGCAGGAAAATGTACATGTATGTCATTCTGAAGAATTTGGACTTCAGCCTGCTATTGTTGTGAAGCCCCTGAAGACATGAAAGCAAGGAAGCTGTGTGTCACCAGTTGAAAGATGGCTTCACCAGCAAGATGGAGAATGAATGATGACAGAGCAAGTGTGAGGAGCAGGGGGAGGCAGTGGTCCCTGTGAACTCAGCTCATGCCAGTTGGGGTGGACAGAAGAGGAAAAATCAACAGGTGCATTTAGAAGGTGTATGTTGGCCAAAATCGTTTGAATTAGACCTTAAGATTAAAAGAACATTGTGTTACCAAGTTCATTGGAACTGCATAACTTTAAAGGTGAAAATACATTCAGTCGTTATTTCTCAGGTAAATCATTTAATGATGTATTAAAAGCTGTTTCCAAAATGAAATATGTTCTCCCTACTTCGCTATTTAGCATAAATATCCAATGCATGTTGTAGTTCTCTTTAAAACTATGAGAACTGGGATAACTGCCTCCCCAAATAACGTACTGCTGTCAACATGGACCCACACACTGATCTGTTGGTGTTTTCCTTGACCCAAATTGCCACTGAGTTGCAAAAGAAAGGGTGCACCTTCATTTAACGCAGCGCAGGATCTGAGAGCCAGCCCATTGTAAAGCTCTAGAACAATACAATGAGTAAACATAATGCCTTCCATTGATGTTATTAGAACGCCCTGGAAGAGTATTTGCTTATTCATAAAGATTATTTTCTCAAAGCTTCTGTCTAAATATCTTTGGAAATACCAAGGCAACTTTCCTCAAACATGAGTGTTCCTGTTGTGTTTCACCGACACCTTTGGAGTAAAGATTTAGCACCATTTATTCAGTGTGTTTTGAACAGCAAAAGTAGTGAAAGACATGCAGGTGCTTGTCATTGAGAAAAAGAGAACTCAAATATTCATGAATTGCCTGCTATTGCATTTTAATTTGCTTTAGGAAATTGCCTACTTTGTTATTCATTTTTGCTTTGCATAATAGTTACGACAGCTTGGGTTGGTTTCTGATTCTTAGGAGCCCATGCAGATGCAGATTTCTTAGATTACCCAGCATACAGATTTTTCTGTTGAATCATAAATTGAATTCCTTTCATAAGAAGGTAATTTACACTTTAAGGCATATTTTTGTTAATAAACCAGATTCTTTTGAATGTCATTTCTTTTCAGCTCTCCTGAAGTAAAAAATTCTGTCTCTCTCTCTCTATTTCTTTTTCCTCCCTCAAACCTATTTTGGCATAATTTTGGTTAGGAGAAGGAAGAACATACTAGTTATTTCTGAGGTTATGTGGTTACCATAAGTGGATCAATTTTAGGAGGAAATTAAATTTGTAGCTAAATGGTAGGTTGTTTCAAGAATTGGCATTATCCAGATGTTAGACAATAACATACTGGAAGGATTTCCTGTACATGAAAAAAGCAGGTGTCTGTAATATCAGATATATATTATAAATCTAAAAACAGTGAGCTACCTTTTGTAAGGGATTTTTGAAAATCAAATTTAAAAACCTATCACAGCACGATTTGTCCAGTTTACTTAAGTAAATTAGCTATATTAGACGTTTATGGCTGATCTACACCAGATGCCAGAAAGACTCAACTTTGTTAACTATTATCCTTGGGAAAACTGAGCCTTTGTTTCCGACTGGGTTAAAAACTGGATTCCCTAGGGTGATGGTGCATCTTTTCTTTTCCCCGGTTCTCTCCTCAATGTAGATTGTACTGGGAATAAAAAGGGGCAAAACAAATACTTTGTGTAGTGCCTTCCTCCTTTCTGATGAAGCTAAGCTTTTTAGTCTATAATCTACTCTCCTCAATAGTATAATTCTTGCCACCTAACCCCAGTCTGCAGATGTCCCTGGGATTATAAACCAACTATGTTTATCTTTGAGCTTTTGTCTTCTCTTCACCTTCTGTCTTCCTTCAATTGTATGATTGTAAAATACATTTGTTCAACATAAATCTAGCCAAATCAAATTGGTGTTCTTTGCTCTGAAAACTTGTTGCCATTCTACTAGTGTCATCTTACAATGCTATGATTCCAGGTTTTACCTTTGTGACTGGTAATTAGTAAATGTTGGTATTTACAAAGTGAATCTTATATTCTGCTTTGCTGTGTTCATTAAAATGCGGCAGAGAGATTGTGAAATAGAAGCCCAGATTTGGGATTTAAGTAATTACTCAGTAACTCCTCCTGCTCTCTGCTAGTCTCTAAAGTCACTCAAAGAGCACAGCTATTGCACTCTTGTATGGTTTGTACCCTGACAAACTTGTCTGATTAAATCTCTACTCTATATAATCTTAATATTTTTATAGTCCTTCTGTCAAATTCTTCAGTATATTAAGAGTCAACCTCAATGATGATTTTCCCAAACACCAGAGGCATGAAATCCCATGACAAAAATAGGGAATGAATCCTTTACTGAATGATGACACATTCGTGTTTCAAGCAGTAACCACAGAGGCTTGGGTTCTTTGAGTAGATTGGTCTAACAGAGATCTGTGTGCCAAGAGGGAAGCCATTGATGCTCTGTGGGTTTAGAGGGACTTAGTGTGCTGAATCACAGAATACAAAAATGAGTCAGCTGTTGACAGCCTCACAGTCTGTTTTGCCTTTTTTTAAGATCCTCTCAAAGCAAAATAAGGCCTACAGCCACTCCATAACCTCATTGACCAAGAATAAATAGATTCTAAATGTCTTAAGACAAGAGCCTACATGAAGCCAGCGGCTACTTGATACAAATAACTTTCAAGGCAGGAATGTAAACACACGATGAGTATAATTTATCTTTTCAGTGCATTTCACATCATAGGTAGACATATGCAGTGGCCATTAGAACAGCTCACGGATATGCTGATTCCCCTCTTTATGGGTACATGGTAGGATTTTATTTCACTGTTTCCTTTTAAGTTACATGTGGCTGTGTGACTTATTTCTCCATGAAATCTGAGTAGAAATGAAGTGTCTTGCTTCTAGGTGGGAGTTTTAAAAGTTCAAGTGTGATTTGCCTTGATAAGGGAACTGGTAAGCCTGAATTCTTGAGTGGCTATGAGGGTCAGAGCCCCCTACCAACCCGCATTGGACATACAGTCTTAGTGAGAAATAAACCTTTGGGGTTGTTTGTGATCTGAAAATTACATGGCTCATCCTGACTGTTACCAATTTTCTATAGCCTTTTAAAATTGTATAAAGTAACACATGCTACCAAAGAATGATGAAGTTTATTTTTGTAATACATTTAATAAGCATGTGTCCAGCAATTTCTTGTTGAGGTGGATTGGGGTGGGTCCTCCTCTAATAATTACTTAGCTTCAGAACCTTGGGCAAATTATTTAAGCTTTTCCAACCTTAAAATTCTTCAATTGCAAATGAGGGCAATACCACTTACAGGTTTGTTCTGAGGATGAGATGATGAATTGTATGTAAGTCACCTAGCCGAATTCCCAAGGCAAAGTACACGCTCAAAATATGTTCTTTCCTACCCTTCTTTCTGTTAAATACTGACTGGTGAGAGGTTGAGGTATCATATGGAATAAATGCTCCTGCCCTCAAGTATGATGTAGTAGAGGATGTAGACACACAAATAATCGTGTATATAATACAGTGTGAAACTCACTATTCAGGAAGTACAAATGAAGTAACTGAATCCTCTGACAATGATGTATCTATAGAAAAATCATATAGAAATCCATGTAATCTGGAAGCATCCCCATGGGAAACCAAGGAAAAGATAGAAGAGCAGAACTCAGATAGTGGCTCAAGTAAGTCATTGGCTAAAGAAATCCCAGCCTATTTTTTTTTTTAGCCGATTCCATTAAAATCCATCCAAAGATCAACACTTTTACTTATTTTCAACATTGGTGAAAGTGCTTTCAGAACTCTGCTACTATAGAAACTTGCCATGTGAAAAATTCATCAGCAAGTTTGAATCTTAAAAGTGTTTTGTCTTTTAGAAGAGTGGCCAGCCCAGCAGTATACAGAGTAGACTACGGGTTTCACATCAAAGGAGAAATCATTACAGCTCTGATGCTGTCAACCCTCTCCAGATGTGTGGTTTTCCATATCACAACCATTTTTTCGTGTTTCATTAACAGCCTTATGTCTTACCTTTAACATCAAATGCTAGAGCAAAGACCCTAGGAATGAAGTCACTGAGCTCAATCTATTCATCACATCTGATCATGGAGTCAGACCTTCTGGAAAATGCAGGGAGAAGAGCCATGGGTAGTGAAGTTCTTATGCTGCCAAATTACTAGGAGCATTTGGCCAGGAAGTGGGGCACAGGTAATTGGAAACATCCTGAATACATTTTCCAAGGGACTGTTAGAGGTTGTCAACACCAGTAAAAGGTTTCTGAACAAGACCAGAAAACAACAGGAGGAATTGGTGCTGGGAAATAGGAAAAATTTTAATTATAAAAGTAAGGAGAGAAAAGTGCTTTCAGGATAGAACAACAAGAGATGTGCTATCACACACGCAACAAAGGAAAGCCAAATAGATGTTTATTTGCATTTTTATATTTCCTTATCCTCTGAGAACAGCAGGTAGATAGGGAACTGATATATAGAATGGAGGAATTGGAAACTGAGCTGCTTTTGGGCTCCTCTGAATCCTTAAATTATAAATTCACCTGCAGTGTTTGGAGTAGGTGGATAAGAATGGCAGTTAAAGAGGTTGGCCAGGTGCTTTTCCAGCCGTCTCATTGGAATAGGAGGGTCATTACCATCAATAGATCAGTCAAGACATACCCACTGGGGCCAAAGCCACCTATTAGTACAAGACACTTTTGAATAAATCTTCTATACCAGGCAGGGCAGGTCTCTCCCTCACTTGCAAAGTAAAATGTGGATTTTAAATGAAAAGCACTTTGAGCTCATCTGTTGCTATTTTTAGCTGCATTCATAGCAGAGAGAATTACTGTGTACTATTGTCACCAGACTCTAAAGGGAAATATGAGCTTTAATAAGGCAACAAGAATCACCTGCTACTTTTCCTACTCTACCTTGTATCTTAGGAACGTCTTCTTTCATCACAGGAATGAAGGAGTATCTAAAGAAGACTGTGTATAGTCTTTGGAGGAACAAAATGTAAGATAATAATATTATTCCCTGTCCCACATTTAATTTCCATAGCACTTTGGAAGCAATGTGTTTTCAAGGCTAACTCTCCTTTCAGATGACTTGATGATAAGATGTGCTAAATTTTCATATCCTCCACTTGGAAAAATTAATCTCTTTTAGATTGTAATTGCTTTGGATTTAATCTTGAAGTTCATGACTATAATTTTCAGACGATGTGAATCACTCTGTGGAGGTTTTGTCAGTCATTTGTTTGGAATTAGATTCTTTTCCATTCGCTGTAATTAATTCATTTACATTTGGTACTCCGCATTTTTATGTTCTTTGAGTTTTATTTTGGGGAATTAATTTGTAGAGAAATTAACTCCAACTAGACTTCAGAGGCTGTTGTTATTTTTGGGTCACATTAGCCCAGAATTTCACTTAAAAAATGACCATTTCATATATTTGTTCCAACCATCAACATATTGTGGGTTTTCACCTGACCTTGTCCTTGAACAAGAGCTCTTAATAACTCAGATGAGTGAATAAAGACCGTTCTTTGGATAGAGTGATAGATAAGGAGTGACATGAAAACACCATAAAGTTAGGCAAGATTCATCTTTTAAAAAGGGACAAATCAGCAATTTTTACTACTTAATGCTTAAAAGTCAATAAGCATTTTCATATTTCAGCAAATGTCCTCTTTTCCTAATTTTAGTTTTCAGTAATACTCATAGATTCAGTTGAGGGGTGATTTTATTTTACTGTGTTTTTTTCCAGCTTTGTTGAGTTATAATTAAATAAAAATTGTATATATTTAAGGTATATGATATGATGAGTTGGGGTAGGTATACATCATAAAATGATTACCACAATCAAACTAGTTAACTTATCCATCACTTCACATAGCTACCACTGTGTGTGTGTGAGAACACTTAAAGAGACGTGGCAAAACTGTAAGATGTTGTCTGTTACAAGTAGGTAGTAGATTCATGGAGTTTGAATGTCAAAACCTTCCATTTATCAGACAGTTTTAAAGTTCTGTCTGGGATACAAAGACTCTTTTAAGGGAGTCTGAGGACACAGGAGCCCATAGATTCCTGAGTTTTATGTCTGTGAGAGGGAAAATGGTGGTGGTTAAATGCTACTTCCTCTCTGAAGACTTCCCAAGATGAGTTTTATCCTTAGCAGTTGGCCTTTTCTCCTGAGCACAAATTGGCCATAATCTAGACTTGGCATCTCTTCTTGCTTTTCCTCTGTATTTCCAATATATTGGTGCCTCCACTGCCAGCCATCTTGAGGCAAACAGTTCTACCATCTCTGACATCTCTTTCACCCTAGCCTCACCTTTTGAAAAGAGAGCCTTTGGCGCTCTGACTGGGTCGCAATCTAATATTTAGAGCATGTATAATTGAAAAATCCCCTAACAATTATCTTCGTAAACACTGAGTTTCCTCACAGTGAACTGCAAAATGATGCTGGCAGAGGGGAGCTAGCACTGGGCCCATAGTTAAGCATCTTTAAGCCTCAATTTTCTCATCTGCAATTGGGGAATACCATAGGGCCTTTCTCACAGATTGTCACTGTGATACTTAAGATAAAAGGTGTTAAAGTACTTTGTTTTCTGAGTAGTAATATAAAATATATTTATTATTAAGGATTGTATTGATGGATAATGAAGTATGGGACATCATTGTAAAATAGGCAGAATTTTATGCTTAACCAGGGGTTGGCAAACTGCCCACAGTGGGCCAAATCTAACCTGCCCCCTGCAGTAGTGAGTAAAGCTGTATTGGAACATGACCACATGCATATGTTTACGTATATAATGTCTCACGTTTGCACACGTGCACATCCACGTGTTCTGCATGCATGCACACACACCTAGACACACACAAAAGCATTCCCCTGTAAAAGTAGGGCAGTTTCCACACATTACCAATGCAAAAAGTGCTTAAACTACATTTTGGTAGTTTAAGGACAAGATACAAGCACCACACAAAACTTTAATCTTCAACTTCAAAATTACTTTCTACATAGTATTGCCTTAGTTTATGGAGGGAAAAAAATAAAATGGAGATACCTTAATTTGCACGTAACTAGGTTATTTTCCTGATATGATTATGAAAAGTTAAAAGAATACATGCACCAAAGTGCATCTTGATATCACAGACAATGTTTTAGTTTACTTGCATGTTAGTCTGATGGACCCTGTGAGGGAGTGACACCCATTTCATAGCAAGACAGACAATCTAATGGAACCTAGAGAGATGAAGCCTTTTCATATCTGAATCAGACTGTAATTAAAAGAAAAATCTAAAAGTTGCATCTCTAAGTCACTCTACATTCCTTGAGAAAAACAGAAAATGTGAAAATTCAAAGTCTTTGAAAGAACTGTAGAGTTGTTTTTTTAATTGAAGCGTACCTTGGAATCAGCTAAAACTGAAGAAATGCATTAAATTGAATTTTGTAATGAAACAATATAACCATCCTCAGAAAAGCATATTTGACATCTTAATTTTCTTGCCTCTTCTAACATAGAAAGTATCAGCTCTTCATTCATCATAGAGATTTTACTAAACTTCATTATGTAAACTTATGATGAATGATGAGGACACACCACGCCAACTGGGAAGGCTCTAGTTTTCATTTTCAAGAACCATAAAATGCTTTGACTTGCAGCTGGTAGAAGCAAGTTAAAATATTATCAGAATACCACCAACTTCCAGAGCACAGCTGATATATTACGGGTGACTGTGTAAAATTATAGCATTGTCCAATCCAGGAACCAGATGGTCCATCTCCCTGATTTGAGAAGCGCTGGTTGACTACAAATTTTACTTAGTGCCCTAGGCTTATGTTTTATCATTAGCATTTGAGTTATAGATTTATTAAAGTCTTTACCCAGTGACAGATTGACCTGTTAACAAGTTACTTTCTCAAAAAATTCATTAATGGTTTTTAATCAAAAGAGCAGTTGCAAGTGAATAACATTTTAATAAGTACTGGTTTTGCTTTGAAGAAATCGGTAAGTATTCTCACAACCCAGTTTGCTGAAATAGGCTTTTTAAAAAACTAGTGAATTTTAAAAACACTTAAATTTTGGAAAAAAATCTTTTTTTTTAAATAGACAGGATATATGGGCTTTTTGTGGTTTAGTTTTTCTTTAATAGCAGATGCTTTTCTGTAATTGTCTGTCAATGAGTAGCATGTATATAATATAAACAAAGTAAAAAAAATATGTCAAATTTGGAGCATCTTTCAGAGTAGGTGACTTATGTGGATGAGACGAAGTATGCAGACATGGAGAGGACACTTTATCAGGAGGCAGGAACCCAGCTGTCTGCCTGTGGCTCAGAAACTAATGAGTCGGACATTAGGGTTTTATCTGATAGTGTGGTGGTCACATGAAGCAATCTCTGCATTATCTTTTACATCTAAAAGATCAGAATTTTAACAATTTAATTGTGATTGTTAATGGACATATGAATATGTGTTTATATATTATATATATATTTGATTTTCTGTATGAGAAATACTTTCATTAAGACTTGAAATTTCAGGAAATTTAAGGAAATCTTTTAGCTGAATACAGTTCTCTCTGAAGGCAGTCACCCAGAAGGCATCATGTTGAACAGGTTTTCAGAATGTGTTGAGTCTATTTTGTGAGTCCTAGACTGGAATGATATTGCATTTCCTTTCAAAGAGAGATGGAGAAGTCTAAGAATTAACTCCAGGGAGATATTTTATTTTTAAGGTGAAAATATATGTACTAAGTGAATTATCTTAATGCTAATAGATCAGTATACTTAGTAAAGCTACTTGGTATACTACTTCCATTTACATAAATGGGACTACCATTGGGTTTCTCAGCAGTATAATATTTTGGATCTATTAATGTTTCAGAGCTTACTTGCCTTAAATTGGCAGGTGCCTGTGTATGCGGATGGACGACATTGCAGGCTGATTAACTATTGCTTTTACACTTGTCACTTCCACTTTGAACTGTCCACCATACCGGCCTTATTTCTGTAGGAGGGAGCCCCATGGGACTCCGTGGCTCTTAATACAGCACAGCCACCCCTGAAAAATGTTAATAGATTGTGACAAATACTAAGATAATACGTGGCAATGTGGTTATACAGCGTGATTGGTGGCACAGCGGTATTTAATGTGTCACTCGTTCAGTTCTCCAGTGGTGGGCTCATTGCCCAGTTACATGTTAAAAAGAATAATGACATATATGAGGATGTGTTTTCAGGTAGCTGTTAATGGTGGGCTAACTCCAAAAGTCGTGAAAAGACAGGAAGTACAGTTTATTTTATCAACTGTCAGGTTTTTGATATAGACTTTCTTTTTCATTTTTCCATTTCTTAATCTGCATTAGATACCATAGGATGGCTAAGTTTTGGTTAAGTCATCTTTACTCTTAAAATTCCTTTTAAAATGTCTCAATTACCTTCTACTGTCCTGTTTAATTTTATTTTAAATTTATATCTTCGGAAAAAGTTGTGAAAAGCTTAGAAATGGACAAAAATGATTCCTGGGTGTCTTCAGTGGAAAACTAGGCAGTGTCTAGGCATGCCCATCTGGGTTATGTGTTTCTATAGGGTCTCTGCTCCTATCATTATCTTTGAGCTGTTGCACAATTCTGTATGCTGGAAATAATTGGTAACAATGCAAATAATTCTTGTCCATAGACATCCAAATTAATTTTGTCCCATGGAAATACGGTTGATTTTCAACTTCCAGTCCTATCCCTACCCTCTTCCTGGAATAAGCCAGTTTGATATTTATTTGTAATTCGTTTTATCATTCGTTTTCGCTAATATATGTGTGGTTCTTTGAATTCACTTTTGAACCAGTTATAACATTTTACTAGTTCTCTCATTAATTAATTAGTTGAATATGATCCTTGACAAATGTTTATCTTACATTCGTAGGAATCATGATTATAAGGCCTTTTAAAAGTTATCCTTTAATAATATTCTCTTAATGGCAGAAATTATGAATGTGTGTTTTTTTTGCATATTTATTGTACTCTGGTCATGCTAGGTAAATGATTAGACTCTAGCTTTCAGAAAGACCATGCTCTAGGGAGATGAGTGCTAAGTCATCAAACGAAAATCCGTGGATGTAGATTGGGTGGGTAATTTCACTTCTCACCTATCTCTTCCCTGTGCCATGCGAATAGGCTGAAATCTGGAGGCATTTCTTGGCTATCATATTCGAATTTAGCAGCTCCAAGGCATGTCCTTGCTTTGCCATGGAAAGAAGTGAAAGCCAATATGTAGTAGCCTAGAAAAGGGGGAGTTGGTGGTTCACATCTGAATTGCTACTTGGAAGAATGTTCTAGTGGTTTCTTTTGACCTCAGGGTTGAAGGAAGAGAAAGGAACAAGGGATTTTTTTTGTTGACAAAATTATATTTCTAATGCCATTTATGACTTTGGATCAAAAAGGAAAAGAAAAAATATGTGTATAAAATATCATTGCACACTAACTATAAGTTAGGTGCTTTCCTATAGGCTGCCCTATATCACCTTCCCTACAAGTCTGTGATTGTATTTTGTCATGCCTGATTTTTACATGTCATGCAGCTGTTAAGTTGAAGTATAAGCGTTCAAACTCATGCCTCCATGACTCCAACAACGAAAAGTCTTAAGGTTGATTTGCTAAATGATTTTCCATTTCTTGGGTAGTTTTTCTTTGTTCCTTTTTGCTTCTTATAGGGATTAATGTCTGAAAACTTTCTCACTTTTGTTCCATTTTGAATAGCTTTTCTCAAAAGCTGTGTGAGGATCCATGTGTCCCCACACACCAGGTGTACTGCAGGATTCAGAAGGAGGAAGGCGGGTGCAAACTGGTTTGAATCTGGAATAAGCCTGTGGCAACTTGGTCTAAAATAGTGTGAGAATCCAAGAGAGTTAGAGAGAGACATGTTTCTATTAGACTGGGTGAAGAGAGAGGGGAAAGTCACAGATGAGAGAGCCCTCATGTGAGTGCAAGCCAATTTCTTTTGAATTCTGGGCTGACTACAAAGGAGTTATGTGAGCCTGAGACTCATTTTGTTCACCTAGTAAAAATTAAAGATAAAAATACCTAACTCTTTCAGGCAAGGAGAGACTGAAATAACGAGTGACAGCACTAATGAGTAACTTCTAGAAGCTTTACCCTGTCTCGGACCCAGAATCTCCACCCGCCCCCTTAACCACAAATCACCAGAAATAGGCATGCAGTCCAAGAAAAAAATAGTATGCTTGCTAAGTGAAGGCAATTTCAAGAAGGGGGTGGGCATTGGCAGTAAGTTGCTTCACCTCCTCGGATGAATAAATAGGTGCAATTAAACCTACCTTGGAGTGGAGCTTGAGGATTAAAACACAGGAGCTTGCAGGGTGTGAAGCCGATTGTGTGTACTACTTCTTTTGACCGCCTCTGTCCTGATGTCAACCTCTCCCCACAGGACATAGTCTTACACAAATTTACCTTGGTCTATCCCTTAATATGGAGAATGAGATCTGTGCTTGTCATTCTCATACTTATACACACCCTTTATTCAAGTCACGTAAGTCATACAAATATTATTTGTAGCTTTGGAGACACTCTATTAAACCTTGAGACTTCTTTTTTACCCAAGATAATTTTGGAGAAAGAGGAGCCAGCATGCTTGAAGCTGGAAGATAGAACGAGCTTGACTACATGAGGTGGGCCAACGCCATTACCACCTTTCAAGCACCAAAGTCCTGTGTCTTTAATTCCTTCTCACAGTAAGAAGTGACAGAGCACCTTTACTCAAGCCAGTACTGAATGTGTATGTGTTCCTGGCCATGTGCTGGTGTGATTTTAGTTAGAATAGTTCTGCAAGAGGTGGTACTCTGCAGAAGACGTTTTTTGGAGGAACTGGAAATGAGCAATTAGTGGTTACTTCTTTTTTTTGTAAATGGTCTAGACCCTTCTTAATAGTAAAATTCGTATCTGGTTGTTGGCTCAAACTAGAGCTGTAGTCTCCCAGCAGGATTCGTTTAGAGATGAATCCTATGGAAGCTGGAAGCCTGGCTACATTCCACTACTCCTTGTACATACAATGTCTCTCTCCTATGGCAGGGCAATCATGAAAAGCAAAATTAATTTGGAGGGAGAAGAAATGAGAATTTACTGTGAGTCCCAAGAGGATACATGCTTCCAAACTTGTAAATTACAGCCATTTGCACAGCGAGGTGATGAAACAAATCCTTGCCATACCATTTGCTCTCCACAGTGCATTGGGCAAAGTGTCAGGAACATGCCCCCCAAGAGGTAGCTAAAGATTCTTCTCACAAAATGTGCTATCAAAAACCAATTGTCTAAGGGTGTGTGTTTGGGAAAGAAAATGAACCTGAGTGTCAGTGAAATAGAATAGCTTCTAGGAGTTTGTCTGGGAAAACTGTCAGATGTTCTTCTAATAGGTTTGTGGAGGTTTGCTCACCTCTGACTCCCTGCCTTATTTCTGGGAATTTCTCCAGGAAATTGAGAGTATTATGCAGTATAAAGGATTGGACTCTCTTGGGCACTTTAAAGAGGAAACTGAACTAATTTTTGATGTGTTCAGGAGATATTCTTTTTCTCTACCTACCTCAAAGCACTCAACAGAAGGACACCCAGGAGGATGGTTGAGCTTGAGGTCAGTCAATGGGATTATCAAACTAGAGTACAAAGCTGATTTTCTGTAGAAAATTCCAAGGTGCTTAATTATTTGGAAATGCCAGCGGGACCTCCTTATAACAGTAGGCACTCAATACATGAAATACATGAAATACTCAATACATGAAAGAATGAATAGATGAATGTACAGGTGTTGTGAATGAATGAATGAATAAACAACCAATGACTTCAGCTCAATGGCCCACACTCTACTCACACTTACATATTTGTTATAAATATCTTATGTCTAGATAAATAATGTATAATATTATAAAATCCTGGAGTTAAATAAGTTATTGTTTGCTTAACGCAACTCTCTCCCAGGACAGATGTCTCCTCTAGAACATGCTAGCCTTGGCAATTGGTAGGTAGTTACCAAGCATGTAAGATATCCTGCCATGAATGAGACCTTCTTGCAAAATGCAGTCTTGTCCAGCATCCTGCACAACTTTTAAACATTCTGTTTGATTCTCTGGTAGATAAAAAAGTTCTGTTTACAATGAAATGAACCTAGAACCTAACTCCATTTTACTGTAAAGTTCTGTTGTGCAATATTAATATACTCCAGATTTTCTAGGAATATTACTATGAAGTAAATCAAGACAAAATTATATTTGTTTCATTTGGAGATTTTTACCAAGTTGTTCATTTTCTCAGAAAATGTCATCACTGCGAGCTATAGTATTTGTAATTCTTGAGGTGCCAATGCAACACACTTCTATTTGTGTGTATAGCTGTTGTGTTTACAGTGATGGTACACCTAGGTCAAATATCTGACTACATTTTTTACCTTAAGTTTAGCCATGATCTGAGCATTTACTTATTAACACGCATATTATTTGTAATGACATCCTTTAAAAATTTCTCCTTTAGATTACAGTTGGGATATTACGTTCATTTAAAAGTTATGTATTTGGGTAGTTATACTACCAATAGATTTCTTTAATAAGGGAATGTAAATGGGAATTCAAATTAATTATTTTAAAAAGGTTGCTTGAGTTCTAATTGGTTTGAAAACCACTACAGACTTTGCATTTGTCTAACAGAGTTACTGGGGCCTTCAGCAGCTTTGCTGCCTTCTCCTGGATATGCCATATGCCTTGGATATGCCGTGATTCAACAATGTTTCTCTTAAATTTGTTCTTTCTTAGGGAACCTAGTATTCTCCTGTAGTCTCCTTAGTGCAAAGTCCATTACTTGCATTATTGCATCAATTGATTTTTATTTCATTTATTTGCTGAACAAAAATGTATTGAGTGGCATTATGGGCCACATATGGATCTAGGCAGTAGGAGTACAGTTGATGAACAAAACACAATCCTAGCCCTCAAGCAGGGTGTGTTCCTGTGAGACACACAGGTGGATAGACTGGTTATTGTAGTGCAATGATGTGTGTAACACAGGGCCACATGGAGAGGTAATGGGACAGCAGGAAGTTGAGTGACACCTCACCTAGACTCGAGGGTCAGGGAAGGCTCAGAAGAAGTGGTGTTTAAGCTGAGACCTGATGGATGAGAAGAGATGGAGGGGAGAGGGGGAGGTGCAAAAGAGAAGCTCACAGTTTTCTATGTTGAGAGAATGGTGTTGCCAAGGTCCAGAGTATAATGAGCATGATATATTTGTGCTGACAATCGTTCTGTTTGGCACAGGACTTAAGAAGGAGATTGGCCAGAGATGAATGGAAATATAGACCTGGTTTGAGACCCTTGCCCATTAATGTCTTACTCTGAAGAGCCAATCTGATAAACGAAGTATTTCCTATGTGAGATGATATTGACTTAATCATCTTTTTTGCATATTTGGATTTTAAGTTCTGAATAAAGCAAGGCTACACATGGTTTTCGTCTCCGTTATAAGATATGGGTTAACTGTTGATTCTGCCTCCTTTGAGGCCAGTCTAAGAATTATATCCCCAAATAAGAGATTATGAAGAAAAAAAACTATGATTATTTCTAGTGTCCCCTAAGTATTAGGTTTTTATTCCTATTGAGATTTGTTTTAAATTTAAAAAAAGAAGTATTTCTTTAAAACACTATGTTCTCTATCAAGACATCTTTCAATTGTCTTTATGCAGTATGTTCTTTAAAATTCAATTTGGTCTTTCATTTCACTTTTAAATATGTAGGGATATGTGCTTTAATTTCAGGAGAGTTTTTGTTCCTGTCTCTTCTGAAGTTCTACACTCCTCTTGGTTTAAAGACATGGCTGAACTTTAATCACACAAATTTTTGAATGATGATGCTTGACTATACTGCTGTCACCTGAGCACTGACATTTTAAAGCCCCGGGTTGGAAAGGATGCTAGAATTTATTATAGTATTTGAAGTGGTGTCATTTTAAAATCTGGGTCTCCACACACAAATTTTAGAAAGAGACCTCTTGCCCTTTATTAATTGCAAAAGTGATGCCAGGGGAAAAGGACTATCTCCTTTTGGTAGGCCTCCCATCACTCATCTGTGAAATAGAGACTGAGTGATATTTACCTATGGGCATCCATCTTAAATGATTAGTGGGAATTAAAGTAATTATTATAAATTAATGGCTCTATGAGTTGTAAAAGGTTAGATATTATGGAGTTTCATTGTCATGGAGGCAGACAATTAAGGAAATATACACTTACAGATTGTACCATAGATCTTGTAACATTTCTAGCTGCTTTGCCTTTTATTACTTTACTGTATATGATATGATCAGTGTTGCAATCATAGTTTTACAGATGCCTACTAAAATTGCAGTATTTTATGGGAAAGAAAAATAATTTTTCATAAAGGCTTACATGCAGTTCAATTTGATTAGGTTCTTAATCACTCTCACCTAGCCTCGGCCCCTTTACTGAATTGGTCTGCACTAGTTTACAGCCATTGGGCTTTGAACAGTAAATCCTAAGTTCTCAAGTGAGCTATCATATAATTTAGTAAGAATGCTGATCTGCTGTTATCAGAGTCAAAAACAAGCACTTTGTAAATTGGTTTATTGTATATTACCACAAGATCACCAAATTCAATTGTAAAAATGGCTAACTTGAGTAAGCAAAGATGAGTGTGGGATTACAGCTGCAATAAACTTGAAATTGGTCATCATCTTTGGGAGAACTTGCAGGAGACAATTGGTTTGATTTATGCAATATGGGTCACAGAAAGAGAATGATGTAAGTCAGCATCTCTGGTCAGTTGACTTGCAGAAGGTCACCAGGAGCTGGTGAATTACTGTTTGCCTGGATTTGGCAAGCGGTGTCGGAGCAGCTGAACTAGATCTGACCAACCTGCCCATAAAGATGCCCTTCAGGCTGTAGGATTATGGACATCTTTGAACATTTGAATGTGAAACTTTTGTCACTTCCTAAGACAGGCATGGTAAATAAATTGTGAGCAGGCATGAAATTTGCAACGTTTTTATGAATGCTACTTAAATTCTCCCATTCTAGGTTAGCAATTAGCCTCTTTTATGGCCCCAAGTCAATGTGTTTATGAAACACAAGTGGAAAATAAGCCTGTATAAAAGATTTTAGGGAGCATGATAAAGATTAGACATCTCTAAGAATTCTTCCAGGGAGGACATCTTGATGTTACTGAAGAAGAAAACATGCATAATATCGGTGCATCCTATCTAAAGGAGTGTTGGCTATTTGTGGTTTCACGAGTATGCATTAGTAAGTAGGCTCTTTGCCCTTTCTGTCATCGCTTCGACACAGTATTGAATTTTGGCTTCCAAACTTTTTGCCCACAATCTACTATAAGAAACAACATTGTTCATTATAACCCAATGCATACATAATACATACAATGGTAGCAAAACTTTCACAAGAAACACTTATCCTAAGTTCACATGATGAGATCTGAAATACTCTATTCTATTTTGAATATGAATGCTTGTGGACACCTACTAAATGATTTCAGATTCTGCTGTATGAAAGATACTTGAGCCAGGGCAGAGTGAAAGAAACAGGTTAAACCACTATGTGGATGTTCTTGCCAGTCATTGAAACTTAAAAAGATAGACAATACTACTGCTACTTGCCTAGAAATCAAGTAGGCAAAGTTAACAATCAAAGAGAGCCTATCATCAACACTGTCCCTATAAGAGTCATCAGCATCTGGGAGGTGGGTGGATGGGGAGAACCATGTGCTTTAATAGGTCCTGTGCTTATCTATAAGGTGGACCTAAACACATAGATGCATCTTTCCATGCTGGACTCCAAGCTTCTTAAGCACAGAGTCTCTTCTTATCCCTTAGCACCAAGCATAATATCTGGTCTGTTGCTTGTGTGCTATTGAATGGCAGTTGAATAAGAGAGCAAGCAAAGAGTCAGATGCCTTCAATTCAACATTTATTACAGAGGCGCCCATGTGCCAAGATCTCTGCTAAGGCAGTGAGCACTACAAAGGTAAAGAAGACAGGGGTCATAATGGCTGGTTTGGGTATAATAGCAGAGCTGTGAGCAGATGGCTATGGTACAATGAATCATAGGTCTTTCAAAACAGTAGTGTAGAGTAACAGCTTCCTTCTCAACTCTGTCCTTGTGCCGTAGAACAGCAGCTACAGCCTGGGACCGAAAATTGCAAAACCTGGGTCAATCACCTTGGTTCACCTTGCTGTGATGATAACCCTGCTCATGACTAAGGGTAACTTTTTCTTTAAGTACACAGTTTAGCCATGGTCCCCACTCTCTGCCATTCCTAGAAAAACTATTCTACTCCTCATCTCTCTCTGGGGCATTCTTTAGTGTACTTTAGCAGTCAGGAATGACTGAAGAACCAATTTTCCTTTGAGACAAATGGGTATATGACCCCTAGATCTCAATATTCGTTATGGAAATGGCAGATTCTGCTGGTCTAGGGGCTTTTTAATTGAATTTGGGGACTCAGCCAATCGAAAGAAAAAGCCAGTCAACAATATACAGTGCTTTTAGCTTCATGTGGTGGTACGCTGGAACTGGCACCTTCCAACTTGTGAGAGCTGATTGTTAAATTTTATGGAATTTTGTGAACCTGTTGTTAAACCCAGCCGTTATTAGAAATTAAATTGTATAAACTTACAATTAAATAAATTATGTTAAAAAGAAAAGTAATAAATAATCAAAACTCATCACTTCTAACTATTTTGTTATTAGTTGTACTCTTGAGGTCTTTGTACCTGTATGGAGGAAATAATACGTAGTGGTGTGCTGCTGCACGTCTTTTCCCAGCTCAAAATTCATGCCATCATTCTGGTAACTAGAAATCAGCCGTGGTGGGAGTATTTATACCATGGACGTTGGCAAACACTATAAATCAGGGCTCCCCTTCAAAGCCTGAGAGCTGGTTGTTAAACATTCACCAATGCAACACTGGCTCCAGCTATAATATCTTGGTTACTGTGATTGCTAGGCACTGAAAGGGAGAGAAAAAGGATAAGCAATGGTTCTAAACTTCAGGTCCAACAGATAATCATAGGCAATTGTGATAAGTTCCATTGTAGATCTACTGGGAGATAGTGGAGCTAGTGCAGAGGTTCCCAAACATCCTCTGTTCATGGAGCCCTTAGTGTCTGTATCGGTCAGAGTTCTTCAGAGAAACAGAACCAGTAGGACAGGTATATTCACCCACGCATGATATATAACCTACATATGTGTGTGTGTGTGTGTATACATACAAATACAGAGAGAGAGGTTTAGTTTAAAGACTTGGTTCAGGTGATGTGATTGTGGGGGCTGGCAATTCTGAAATGCATAGGGCAGGCTGAACACTGAGTTGGTGCTGCAGTCTTGAAACAATTTCTTTTTCTCAAGCAAACCTCACTTTTTGTTCTTAAGGGCTGTCCACTGATTGGATAGTGTCCACACAAATTATCAAGGGTAATCTCCTTTATTTAAAGTCACACATCTTAACCACATCTACAAAATACCTTGACAGCAACACCTAGGTTAGTGTTGGATGAAATTACTGGGTACCATAGCCTAGCCACATTGGCCCAAAACTATCACAGTATCCATGATGCTCTGAGGCCAGAAGAAATACTAACCGTTTCATTTCTTGTTAAATCCAGACGATTAAGTATTTATATTCTAAAGAACTTAGTATCCGTTTGAAAACATAACATATATATATTGTCAGAAAAAAATTAGTTTTTAAATAGTCGCCATGTTTTACTAATGGACAGTGTGCAACTTCTCAAACCCTAGAATCAAATTGGATACTGCCACATTTATTTCCTTATTGATTTTCATGTGATACTAGTGAAATGGAAATTAAGGAAAAACTTAGCTTCGCAAAGATACGATGTCTTTGCAGGAATGTAGTGTAGTCTGATGTTGAAACTTGAACTACCTCCAACAATTAGTTTGTGCAGTTTCCTACAGATATCAATTTTCCCTCGAAGAGTCAAAGTCTCCCACGACATCCCCTTAAGTTTGCTGTTCTGCTTCAGCGAGTCTTGTCACATTTAGAGCAGTTACAAGCTTTAGGAGCTTTGGAGAACTTTCCTAGTTTAAAGATTAAGCTACTTAATCTTTCTGAGATTCAATTTCTTAATTTGTGAAATGAAGATGATAAAAATACCTGCTTCACAGTGCCTGACATGTAGGAACTAACCAAAGTGTTTGAGCAAACAGAAAGTGTACATTACAATGAGAATGGAGATGAGGGAGTGGGAATTCTCATACCTTGCCTTGGCATTTTGCTTATCTTGTTCTCTGACACCTATAGATTATAACTGAAGTTTTCCGAACCTGTATAGCTTTCAGTTGGATTTTGAAATACAGAAATAATGAGATCAAGGTTTCTTTACCAGTCTCGATTCTCGGGGAACTATCTTGAGACCAAAACGTTAACTTTTTGGATATTAGTGAGATTTTATCATTTGACTACTTCCTATATGAGAACTTTATATCGAATCTACAACTCAAAGGAGTAGGAAAGGAAAGGAACCGTTGTGAGATTGGTGAGTTTATCAGAACAGCTGTAGGTAATCTCTTGGCAAAGCATGCCTGTTCATTCCCCACTGTCCATCTTCCCCTAATCCAATTTCAATACATCTCTAGGGTGGGGCACATGGCACCAGACAGTCTTTTGATCACTTCTCACTTCTCAAATCTAGTGTTTTCAGATTCTATTAATACTTTAACCAGCAAGATGCAGAGTTATGATGGGAAGATGCTGGGAAAACTCAAGGAACAGCACAGTAATTCATCTCTTCCCTTTTGTCGTGATCGAGGCACAAAAATTATTATTAAGCACCGTCCCTCCTATGGATTTAGAATAATCAGCTCCATTACTATGAATCATCAATTAGCTTTGAGACTATATTTTACATTGGTTTTGCATTCATTTTTTGCAAAAACATTCTAATAAGTCCAGTGGCTAGTTTGTGGCATATTTTGGATCATGGAATCATCTTGGTGTTATGATTTGCTATTGTCCCTGTGATGATTAACCACAATTTTGATGGGCTGTTTCCCATATAGAAGAAGGAAATTTGGAGCATTTCAAATTATTTTCTGAAATCCCTCTGTTCATTACTTTTTCTTTTTAGATACTGGAAAAGAATATGCTATGTATTCTTGTGTGTGTGTATCTACACATACAAATTACTGATAATCATTTTTGTTAGGGCAGTGTTTTTATTAAATGTCTCGAGGTTTTCCATGTATGAATTAAACAAGTTATATTAATTTGAAGACAAGAAAAAACTCCCTCTTTTTAAAAAGGATCAAAGTATTTACAAGTTAAGAATTTTATAATATATTCGAGCCGGGGTAAGAAGTGAGAATAAAAGAAAGATCACTTTCCTTACTCTAGCTGCTGCATGCTCTGGAAGACCATCTTGCCTTCAAGCCCTGCCCACTCTTTATCCCCCATACCCCTCAGCCCTGGTTAATTCTGACCACGCCACCTTCTATGCCCGTTCCCGGTCCCCAAACCATCAGCTTCTCTGAAATAAGAAAGGCAAGGAAATGGTCAAGACCAGAAACACCGGCAGAAGAACTATGGAGGTGGGCCCTGTACTTTCTAGAGTAGCATGTTTCCAGTCCTCTCTGTGCAATTGTTGGAAGAGATTTAAACAATTAGCTTATGGGTTCCATTCAAAGGAATTATTTTTGAAAAATGCAGAGAGAAAATTTTATAACCAAGAATTAATATTTAAACTCTTTATCAGGAAATTGACAACATGAAAGGGTGACACTAATACAGGTTATTTGAGTGATAAGTTCCACTGAAGTAGAACTCTAATTGAATTTCTTAAAACTTGGGTGAAAGTTTCAACATTTCTGATTATGGTAGTGAACAGCTTCACTAAGGAAGATCAGCCCTTAAAGATAGGAAACGATCATTTATAGTAACACTTCATACTGAAAAATGCTGAAGAAGTGCTTATTGGGAGGTTTTGGGAATTTGAACGTAAAGAAATGAACTGGAACATACATTTAAAAAATGCTACTTTCCTACGTTCTACCTCTGTGATTAGCTTGTATAGGAACTTTATGTGACTAAAAGCAGTCCAGGACTGCTAAGTCCAACTTAAATGATCTTAGCTATCAGAAACTCTAGCTAAAAGTTCACTTATTCTAGCGTATGACTTCTCTAAACTTGTTTCCTTAGATTACTTGCGCCAGTCAACCTCCTAGGCACCAGATTAACAAACTGAATGGTTATTTGAGGCAACGTATCAAATGATGAGGAGATTCCAGCTTGGTACCAGACACAGCTAATTGACTGTGGGATTTTAATACTTCAGGGATGAGAGAACTGTGGTGTGGGCTATACACTCTGAAGAGGGCCAAATGTAAAACAAATATTGCACTCTAATCGAATAGAATTTAGCGGTACAGAAATTGAAGTGCTCCATTTTGTGAGAGCTTGCCATCCTCTTTGCACTTTTTAGTTTTTAATTTCCTACCTAACTTCTAGGAAGTAAAGGGTAGTAATTTCTCTCCACACTCCAAAGCTCTGTAAAAGTTTGGCTGGCTATAGTCTGTGAAATGTAACTTGTCAGGAAGGGGAAAATTTCCCCCTACCCCTCTTCGTTCTTTTGGCTGGTCTAATAATTAAAATGACATAAGACAGATTAACAGGAGAAAAAAATAAATTTAATTTCATACATATGGGAGCTCACAGAAATTTGAGACTCAAAGTAGTGACCCAAGCAGGCAGCTCTTATACCTTTTAGACAAAGAAACAATAAATTGATGAAGAATTGACGAGACGAAGACATTTTGAGTTGTAGTAGTGAATTAATAAGGAAATAACAAGGTTTGTTTATGCAGCCTTCTTGGCCCTGAATTCCCTGTCTCTGGTGATTAAAAGACATCTCTTTACCTCCTGGTACAGGGAGAGTATGTTTCATATGGGAGATTTATTTACTATTTTCAGGGGGACAAAGGAGGGTCAGAGTTTCCTCTTGCACAGATGTTTCTTAAGGAACTTTAATTCAAAATAATCAATATGCCAAAATGGCATATTTTGAGGCTGCCTATGCTGAATCACATCAGACTCATTTGGACACTTCTTCTTCTTCTTCTTTTTTTTGGTGAGGACGAGTTGTCCTGAGCTAATATCTGTGCCAGTCTTCCTCTATTTTGTATGTTGGCTGCCTCCACAGCATGGCTGATGATGGGACATTTCATTTTTGTTGTTTGTTTATTTGGAATGTGCATTCTGAGGTCCCCATGTGTCACCTCCAAGGGCAGAGAGCCAGCAGTAGCAGACTCACAGAGACTGCCTTCTCTCGTTACTGAGGGCCTCCTGTCTCTTGCTCTTTCCCACTGTGCCACTTACCAAGTCTTTCCTGGTGGCTTTCAGACCCAAGGCCATCCCTGGAAGGAGTGCTGTCTGGCAGAATCATATTTCTGCTGTCACCTTAGCATCTTGGAGTGAAAAAGAACACCTTGGCAGGCATTTGGGGAAAGAAGTTGTAAAGAGTGACATATAGTTGAAAGGGGCATGTAGAGGGAGGAACAGCCCCATTTCTTCTCTCTTGGAAAACAGATGGCAACTTAGGGTCTGATTGTATGTCCTCATGAATTTGCTCTTCTTTAACTTCCAAGCAGAACTCCTTTCTTCCAAACTATAATTCTCTTTATTTTAGAGGTAGTGAAGGTTTCTGTAAAAATACAGGAACCCAGGAATTCACTGGCGTGAACTTCCAAAGAAAACATGCACTTGTGTAAACTGCGTGCCTGTCCCTCTGTCTAATCTTACTGGACGTGAACCTACCATCATGATTTGCACATAGAAGGTTTTCAATAAATGTTTGATGAGTAAATGTACAGTCACCACAGTTTCAACCCCACATTGTCTGCATTTATGGTGTCTCATCCTGATCTTCTGGAACAAGCTATTTAGTATCTTTATTACTAGTGATCTTGGACATGTCTAGTGGCACTCCGATTGAGCTAAATGTTGTATCTAATTATATAATAGTTAACCTAGAAAGAATTTAAGAGAATTTGAGAAACGAGTGTGAGTGGGAAACCCTTAGAAGACAGCACCTTCTTCTCCTCCTTAAGTTACAACTTTGGAAGGATCCCGTTATTATATCAAATACTCTGAAGTGTCAGGAAGTATTTAAGCTGAGAAATGTCATATTCTTGCTATTTGGAGAAATTGGAATAGGAAAGGTTAGAGCTAATTCTTTATGTAGCAGAGTAGCTGTCATGTCTGATTTCAGAATGTAAATATTTCAGATGTTACAGGTCCTATGGTCTCTGTCATAGCTACTCTGCTGTAAACAATACAGAAATGAATGGGTGGAACTGTTTCCTGATAAAACTTTATTTATGGAAAATTAAATTGGAATTGCATAAAACATTCACATAGCACAAAATATCATTCTTTTGATTTTTTTCCAAATATTTGCTCACAGGTTCTACAGAAACAGGTGGTAGGACAGATTTGGCCCAGAGGCCATGGTTTGTAAACCCCTGTTCTAGAGCCAAAAAACAAAATAAATAAACTCACTTAGAATAAATTGTTCAATTGTCCTAAGTCTCTTTTGCCATTTAAAGTCCTCAGGTTGTTTTGGCAAATATCAGTGGCCTAGATGAGGGCGAGAGAAGAACTGTACTTCAGTAGTTCAATTCTCCCACAACCTTCTTATTTAGTAATTTCGGAAAGACAACAAGGCTCAGCCTAAATTTGACCACATGTTTTATGTGGCTTGATCTTGTATGCTTCGGAACATCATCATGGTCTCTCCCTAGACACTCTAACAAGCACTTTGCATAAAACATTTACTCTTCCTACAGCAGAATTCTTCAACATTCTGAGGATTTTCCTCCCTTCACTTTCTCTCTCCAAGCTTATCTATCTCTGTCTCGCCATCTCTCTAGCTTTCTCCCTACTAGGGACGCATGTATGGAAGGAGAAATGGGTTGACTTCTTGAGGACATTTCCGGTTCTATAAAAAGTCTAATACTGCGCTGACTTAGCAAGGCAGTCTCTTACGTGTACCTCCATTACCCTACACACCCACACACGCACACGAAATATTTTGGTTTAAAGTTGTCCCATAGAAAGTATCTTTCTGTTTTTATCACTTGACATAAAATATTGATTTTCTTGGAGTGATTAGAGATTATAACACCTCCAATCTAATTTCATGAATGTAGAGCCATGAGGTTTCTTCTGCAAATATCCCAAATACGGCTATTTCCCTCAGGTCATAAAATGTTTATTTGTTTTTTTCTTTGGTCAGTTTTTCACCGCAAGTCCTGTGCATTTTGTTGTAAACTCAATTGTAATGATTCGGAAGTAGAATGCAGCCCTGATATACTAAATCTTGAGAAAGGGACATTTCATTTGTGCATAATACAGTAAGAAATGGAGTAGGGGGATTTAAAAAAAGTGGTTTATAACAGGTCAGAGAAAGGAACGTTCTGCAAGCTTAATACTAAATATCCATTCAATCTGGATACAGAGTTTTGTCTTTATCAGTTAGACTTGATATCTTATAAAAAGAAAATTAGTGATTGGTGGACCATTTGCATTTGATAAAGCCTTTCTTATTCCTTCTCAGTGTCTTAAACTCCAGAACTATGCTTCTCAATGGGACATGAGTATCAGAGTCACTTGGGAAAAAATTCCAAAATTCGTATTTTGGTGTTGTCAATACCTTCAAATCAGAACTGACCAGAAACACACCTGTAGTTGAAAAAACTGAGTTATCACTCATGACAGCAAGTAAGAATACACCACGGAGAACCATGGGGCTTCTGAGTAAGAGGGACTTTGAAAGAATCTATTAAAGGATTTTGATTTTGCTTGGGTGATTTGGAGAAAGCTTCAAAGAAGCAGGGCTTCATCCCACACTGAGTGCTGTCAGAAAGCAGATGGAATTCTACAATAAGGCATCTCAACAAATCTTATCAACAAGGAGGGAGACTTGTATGAAGATCAATCTATAAATGGGAAAGAAGTGCAGACACTCATTTTGCCCAAGAGAGGTGTTCCGTACTCTTTGTCTGGTATAGTGACCATGCTTTTGTCTGTGCTTAGACAAAATTTTGAAGTGGCCTTGCTGTGTCTCCTTTTACTGTGGTCTCAGAATAATCTTGTCTGAGGTTGGTATTCCATGAGATGGTTTAGGTGTGATAGACTATCATGACCCAGCTGTGAGTGCCAGACTGGCTACTGAATGTCAAGGGCATCTTGTTTCTCTTTCTTAATATCCACCCCCTGCTTTCCTCTCTGGCACAACTACAGTGACTACTATTTTTAGTGACATATTTCCAAGTTTTAATTACAAAATATTTCAAATGTACAGAACAAGTAAAGGTAATAATAAGCACCACGTATCCATCAAAGAACTTAGAAATAAAAGATTATAGATAAAAGTATTTGAGCATTTCTCTCAAATTCTAATTCCTCCTGGGACAGAACTGTTATCTTGAATTTGATATTTATCATTCTCGAATATGATGCATTTTCCTTTCCTTTCTTTTGAAAAAAAATACATATGCTATTTCATGGTCTCCCTCCCTTCTAGAAGTTACATAAGATCTAACTTTAATACACACTTGTGATCATGTTTTTGTCCTGAGGTTGTTTTAAGTAGGCACTGAAGCATCAAACTACATGAGGATCCATGAGATACCCTATACTGCCCACAGGGTTACAGGACATAATTTTGTATAAGTGCAGTTAAACATTATACATGAATTTTAATCATTACATCACGTGCTCTGGTCATTTGGTTTTCAATGGCCTACAGTGATTTTCATCACAGAGACAATTTGTTGCTTTTATTTAGCAAGATATTGGGTAGATTTTCTTTCTTCCCTCCACAGGCTCTGCTAAACATTTTTGATGCTAACGGAGCTGCGTCAATTGGAAAGTCACATTTTATGCAATAACAGACCATTTTAATTTGATGAAGCGAAGATTTGGTTCCCACTTGCAAATAGCACTGAAGAAAGCAATATTGTTAAAAAGAAGTAGCCTGGTATATCCAGAGATAAATCTGTTGAATTAAATACAAGACTTTCATTACTTTTTACTTTACATTTCCATATAGCTCAAGCATTAAATAACCCATCAGTGCCTTCCTCTTTGCAGGAGAACGGTTTCTCTCTGACAAGATGTGTCAACTGAGGGAACATGTGGCACATGAGACCTGCCACTGAAAGCATGCTCACTTTCACCTAGAGAAAAACTGATGCATTCTGACAGAAGGACAGGCAGAAAGAGAACACAAGGAACTATTCCCATCTTTTCTTGCCCTTGCTGTCTAACAGACTGTGGTGATGGGACTGAATGTCTTTTGCCTTACTTGAGGTTTCCAAAGACAAGCACACTTATAACTGTAGAGCATCTCTTGTCATCTAGTGTTACTTGGTACATTTCAAATAAAAGCAGGAACATCGTCGTGGTCTTCTGAAGTCTTTAATATACCTTCACTCAAATGACAGGCACAGGAACTAAATATCAGGTGTCTTAGTCCGTTTGGGCTGCTATAATAGAAATACAAGAAACTGGTGGCTTATAAATACAAACATTTATTTCTCAGGGTTCTGGAGGCTGTGTCCAAGATCGTGGCACTGGCAGATTCAGTGTCTGGTGAGAGCCCGCTCCCTGGTCCACAGACCCCAACTTTTTGCTGTGTCTTCACAAGGCAGAAGGGATGGACCAGCTCTCTGGGGTCTCTTTTAAAAGGGCACTAAGCCTATTCATGACCTAATCACCTCCAAAGGCCTCACCTCCTAATACCGTCATGTTAAGGGTTAGGATTTTGACATATGAATTGGGGGGGGTGGTACACAGAAATTCAGACCATAGCATCAGATTCAACGTAAGTCCACAATGATTGAAATGTTAAGTACACCAAGGATGAGATAAAAGTTCATGGGGATGGCTGGAGGGGTTGGTGGAACAAGGAGCCCAGCATTTGAGGGAGATTTTAGAGAAACAGATTCCCTGAAGTCCTTACCATTCCATGCTGACATTTACCTTCTCCTTGCAGGGGAACACTTGAGAATCTGTCCTCAAGAATATACGTGCTGCACCACAGAAATGGAAGACAAGTTGAGCCAGCAAAGCAAACTCGAGTTTGAAAACCTTGTGGAGGAGACAAGTCATTTTGTGCGCACCACTTTCGTGTCCAGGCACAAGAAATTTGACGGTAGGTGAAACACTTTCCACTTCACTTTGCTCTAGGTGCGCATTTCTATGAGAATCTTGGTCTTATGTGTAAAACTTTTTTTTTTTTTTTAAAGCAGGAGCTTTTCTTTCCGTCTTAAACATTTATAAATTTTTTTTAGAAAAAGCATGATTATTCTTGACAATTTTTATAGTGGTATCTTGGAAAAACCTGAGTTAACAAAGAG
The DNA here is from genome assembly GCF_041296235.1 of Equus asinus. Lineage (NCBI taxonomy): Eukaryota > Metazoa > Chordata > Mammalia > Perissodactyla > Equidae > Equus > Equus asinus. The sequence goes on from NC_091800.1 coordinate 67,690,926, forward strand.
CTGTTTTGCATTTGTGGTTTGCCTGTGAGATTTATTCTGAAAGGTTTAGCTCAATTTTTCATTATTAGAGTGATTTTAATTCAGGTTTTGTCACACCGTAGCTTGTCTTCAGTTTTCATCTGGGGATTTTCTTTAAAATAATTAAATCATTTAAAATTATTTGAAAGATAACAACAATTTTAGGAAGACAGGCTTGTTTTCAGTGCCAATGATAGGGACTCCTTTATTTTAGCGTTTGCCCCTCCATTAATGTAGTTACAGGGCATGCTGCATAACATTTAAAGCTTCTATTGATTTCCTGATATCAGCAGTTGACTTCATTTCTATATTCTATTTGTTAAATAAACCTGTTTTATTAGAAAGCACAAGGAATGAAAGTAATTATTACTAAGATGACAGCATTGAATTTTCTCATCAGAACCTAAGAAAAATACTCAAAAGCAACCTGATTTTTATCAACTGAATTGATAATGCTAAGGATAAAGTTAATATTCTTAGATGGTGTGTAGTCTTTAGTGCTCTAAGAAATGAATGCCCCTTACTATGACTCATTGTAAACCAGACTTGCAAATTGCAGAGAGTCTTCGTTTGGTCATATTAAGTTGCCCTCGGGCAAGAGAACTGCCATTCATTTTCTTTGCCCTTTCCAGTCAAAGCACACAGAGCCAGTTTAGAAAAGGCTTGCCAAAGTTTTTCTTCTTTTTTCTTTTCCCTGTAGTAGGTAAATGTTCTGCTTCATCGCTGCTTTAAATTATTATAGCAACACCAACTTCTTTTAAGTCAGTCCTCTAAGTTCTAAAAGGCAGGTCCGCCCAGTGGTGTTTTCAATGCTCAAGATGATGTGACATTTTCCGTGTAAGTCAATGGGACTTCATCTTTTCCGCAAGTGTGTTTCAACATCTTCACATTCTTCTTCTGCCTCCCACCCTGTGTATAACTTTATATGTGATGTATGTGAAAATAATTCCTTATTTAGAAGTGATGCTGTGAATGTTATTCCCTTGAATGCAACTAGAGAGTACTTGGAACTTGCCCTTGATTGACAGATTACAAATCCAGTACCATGCAGGAGCTCCTGAAGGGGTTCTGTGCTTGAGGAACATAATATATCACTTCAAAATGAGGCGAATTGAGACACCACAACCTTTGTTACAGAAAGCACATGAGAGTGATCTGTTGCTGCTAACTTCTACCTGTGTCTTTGGAAAACAACTCTAGTGCCTTTATAAAGCTGTACTCCAACATTAGGTTGAAATAATTCCAGGGCAGTATTCACAGTAGGTAACATATATTCCTTTTAATAAAAATATTAGATATAAGGTAGCTTTGTGGGGAGTCGATTTTTTTAAATGAGTAAAGTTGTTCAACAAGACTCAGTCAGATACTTCTTTAATTCTCATATCAATGACTTTTAATATCTTTGGATTAACAATTTTCAATCCCAGGTCTCATTTGTCTTACTAAAGAAAGTACTCTCTCTGTCTATTCCTCTCTTCCTTTCCCTCTCCCCTGCTCCCCACTTTTACAGGTGTATTTTAAATCATCCTGATGTACTTAAAGCTATTATGTCAATTGGTTTGACAGGACATTGATTTCTGCTAAGATTAGATCTGACGTGGGGATGATGAATTCTTTAGTAACAGTGCATTTCATTGCAGCTGCATTAGATTGGGATGGGAGAGAAATTAAGACTTTTTTCAAGGAAACTTTCAGCTAGACTTTTTAAAAAATCTAAATGTGATCCTAGTAAGGTCAGCATCTAAAAAGCACAGTATTAAAGAAAATAATCATAAAAATATATAAAATTAAAAAGTCACCATTAAAATCTCTGCCCTTTCTTTAGGCAATTTCATGAAGGTCAGTCATGCAATTGTATGACTTATCTTCCTGTCCCCAGAAGGTGATCCTGCTAAGTCACCTTTCAGGAACACTGGTGCATTCATGTGGGCAGCTTTCCATTTTTTCCCTTGGCTTTTTTTTAAACACTTCCTCGTGGCATTTATTGATGAGTATCAGTTGGTGTGAGCACAGGAGAACTATCTAGGATCAGTTGTGTAATGTTAGCCTCTGAGTTTTATTTTCCCAGATAAAACCAATGGTGCTCTGAAGGGCTTTTGGTTTATTTTTAGGTGCTTCCTACTCTGTGAGTCATTTTGCGTTATTGCTGGGGTCTCTTGATGCACAGTGTCCATTTTGCATTTCTGCCTCTGGTGTCACTTTTTCAGAGATTTTGACTGTCATCTGGAATTTGCACTTCTTTGTTGGCTATATATTCTTTCTTTATGAATGACAACTATATTATATAATAGCGTGACTACTTCCTGTTTTCATTAAGTACAGCAACAATTTAAATTCCACCTGATATATGTGATTCAGTTCAAACTATTTTCAGAGAGGCTAAATTCAACCACTGTTAGGAATTATTCTGTGGGTGTTGCATCCCTTGTTATACTAGAGATATTTTCATTCCATGTAGGTTTTCATTTTGTGGCAAAGGTGACTTCTAAAATTTGAAATTCCAAAACCTTTAACATAACATTCTATTTATTGCCACAGTCTTTTCTAGTTTGTATTAATATCTTTGGTAATAGTTAGAAGATAATACTGTATAAAATTGTAAATATTCACTGGGTGATTGGAAGCTAAACCTGAATTAGTATGAATTCTTCTCAACTTTCCTAAATGGCCAAGCTTTGCTCTATACCCCCAGTAGCCTACAAATGTGTAGCTAAGAGGCAATTTATTGAAAAATTTGTAGCTGAGAGGCAATGAATTGAAAAATTATGTAAAATCAATTGCAGAAATTTTCATTCTTTGGCAGAGAATTTTGTTATACCTGAGTAGCTTTTTTTTTCCTTTTTAAACATAGAATTGAAATGTTATGATGAATGTGTATAAAATGAATGTTTACATTCTTGGCACTAGTGTTTCTCCAGGTGTCTCATAGGTTTTTGTCTGTTTTTTCTCCTTTTTCTGGTCAAATTTCCACCTCTGGCTGGCATTACACATCCCTGCAAGCCCCTCACCCTTTTGGCCAGGGCCCGGCCACTGCAGAGGTCCCCTCATGCCTATCCAGGGATGCTCTCCATTTTGTCTCTGGCTGAGCCCAGCTTTTCTGTCCCACCCCAGGGGTTAAAATTATGGATGAAGACCCAACCAGATACACTTGGCAGAATGATCATATTTCTCCCTTACCTCTTACCATCTGCACCTCTGCCAAACACCCCAGACAGCCAGAAGCACACAAACAAATAAAGAAAATCATATAAAAATACAGAAAGAGGAGAGGGTCATCCCTGTGCCTGCACTCATTTTCCTAGCATTTTTGTATTTAGTGACTATCTGACCTGTCAAATTTCTTTTGTGTCAAAATCCCAACTGCTGTTGTGCTTCTAAGAGGCTAATTTGTTAGGACCCTAGGAAATGGAGAACAACAAACACTTGGATAGTAGTTACAGTAATAATACACAACACCTGGCCCTGTTCCTAGCCCTTTGTAGATGTTAACGTATTTACAAGGGGTGAACTGCCGTGCAAAGTCACACAGGGATTGCGTGGCAGTCAGGATTCTGTCCCAGGCTGGGCACTCCTGAATCCCTGCTCTTGGCCACCAGTGGCACATGATCTTTCTAGTGCTTTCCAGTCCCCAAATGAGGTGAGATTTCATGATCAGCAGCATGTGTTCCTCTATCTCCTACTGCCTGCCCTGCCCCAGTTATTGTGGGGAGGAGATGGAAATATCTTACAGAGAAAAGTGGAAGATTTTTTTTTAATCCTTAAAAAAAGAAAATTACCCACCTAAATATAGTTCAGCCCCCAAGGAACCTGGAGCCTGGAGAGGGTAAATGACTTGCCAAGTTTCCACCGAGAATGATGAAACCAACATTGTAACCTAATACTCTTGACTGACATCAGACTTATAAATAGTAATGTGATAGAAAGTTGATATTGGGTTAAAATTCTAACTAGCTTTTATTTGTTTTGAGTGGATGCTGGTTAAAAATTATTGATATTCCCTTAACAAGGCAATAATGATATTGGTGGCTAAAGAATCCAGCCACATTTTTTGAAAAGGGAGGAACAGTATTCAAAGCAAAGTTCCCCCTAATTAAACAAGAATGAGTGTTTTGTGCAAAAATCTTAAATAAATGAAGCCATATTATTTATTCTTATTACCTCACAAAGCCTAGTAGCTTCTGTCTTGATGTGGGCACCAGTATCCTATTCTCTGGGAGCAAGTATGGAATATGTATTATTTAGAGACAGGGAAATTTAGTTGAAGGGATATTTTATTTTGGTTATTCTTTTTCCTTCAGATTTATTTGAGCTGAAATTTATTCACATTTGAAACTCAATATGAGCTTTTTTTTTTCAGTGTGTTCTTGGTCTTATTATTTTACTTTCCTTCCTGGTTTTTATTTATGTATTTTAATGATATACATTTGTCCAGAGGTTTTGGCAGCAAGTACATTTTTAAAAGCAAAATAAAAAAAAAGCTGAGCAGTAATTTCCATCCTTCTGAAGAACTTATTCTATAGTAACACCCTCGGAATTCTCATTTTACTGAATGCGGAAATAATTTATACATGGTGGCATAGTATTTTTATGCTGCAAATCTGCTTATATTTTCTTTTAAAATATCATTTCTCATCTATATACTGTAGAGATGACAATAATGAAATGATATCTTTAAAATATAGACTAATTTTCTCAGAGAATACACTTATTTGAAAAGGAAAAAACCCTCAGTAGTTTTCCATATGGACGTAGAACTTTCTATATTTCCTGTCACATGAGTGATATGTGTGTGTTTGTGTGTGTGTGATTTCAATTGGAAGCATTTATTCAGAACCTACTATATAGAAGGAACTTAACCTTGTGTGAAGGAGATAAAAAGATGAGTAATAATGACAAAAATATGGTCACAGTCTGTCACAAAGTTTACCTTGTTGAGGAGACATAAGTATAAAACTCACACTGAAGAAGGCAGAATTGACTGTCATAAAGTAGTTCATGGGAAATACAAACAGCGAGTCAAGGATTTTACTCAGAGGCATCAGAGAAGACTTTTGAAGGAGGGAACAGACAGGACCCTTAAGGAATGACCCTTAAAGAAAAGACTGTGATAGTTGAAGAAGTGGCACGAGGAGACAAAGGCACCAGAAATTTTGTATCCATGTCCACAAGGTCCTTGGGGCATGTTGTAAACATGTTTACCACTGATTTCTTCCAAATAATATTAATTTATTGACATTTAGCATATATCTATTATGTAGATATTTTTCAGAAACTTTTTTGGTTTTGTCTCAGTCTGCTATTGCTTTGTAACAACAAACCACAAAATTTCAGGACACGAACAGGAAGCATTTATTTTTCCTTAATGTGTCTTTGCGTTGGCTAGAGTTTGGCTATTTCAGGCTATATTCAGCTAGGCTTAGCTGTAAACTATGAATTTGGCCTGGTCTTCTCTACATGTCTCTTATTCTTTTGGAATCAGCATTCTCTCTTGGGCATGTTCTTCTCATGATTCAGTTTGTAGGCTAAGGTGCATACATGGAGGCATGATGCCCCTCAACATTTAAACCAGAATTGCCACACTGTCTTCCTAGGTATCATGGGCTAGAGCAAATCTCGTGGTCATTCCCAACATCTATGGGGCGGGGACGTGTAGAACTCTCATGGAGGTGGAGGTGGGGGAAGGAGTGACTATTTCTGTATCCTAATTTACCACAGTCCTCAACTGACTACCTCTTGCCATTCCCTAAACAATGTTTCACATTCCACGTTGGCTTGTGTGTGTGTGTGTGTGTGTTTGTGTTTGTGTCTTCATGTGTGTATTTGTTAGTATGATAGGATATGGGAGGTAGTGGTAGAGCGATGTGTCTGCCTAAATGTGGTTTATTCCCTTTCTTTCTTTCTTTCTTTCTTCTCTTTGGCCAGATGGTTCAAAACTCGGGAAGCACACTGCTAATCAGCAGCTTCATGTCCTCTGTGATGGACTACCAATCTTTTTCTAATTCTGAGACCCCTATCACACACCTCAAAGTAACTTAAAACACATTATGCTCCCAGTGTAGATGTAATATTCTCATCTTATTATCACCAATTCCCTTGCATGGTGGCTTCACTGAGCAGCTGTTTCACAGACAAGCCAATTTCTTTTAAGTATTGCTCTATCAGACACTGAAACCAGCCCTACCAGAAGGGTTCTTGGTCATGAATGTTAATGAGCAGACGAGTATCTGTTCCCTGACAGTGGCTCACTAATCCTTTGAGTAAGTGTGGGTAAATTACAGGAGAAATTTTATTTTAGTTAAATTGATCTGCCACTGAATAGAGAAAACTGATTTTCTTATTTTAATGAAAATCAAGAAAAATATTTGATGGTGGTGTAAATTAGAGCTCAGTGGAGACATTTTTGTCGTCGGACCTTAGAGCCCAGTAGCTCAGTGTAGACTGATTGGTCTGTATAGTGTGCGTAAAGGTAATAGAGAACTTGTTATCTCCAGTTAGGTGTGACCTGCAGTAGGAAACAATTTAAGTCATCCACTCCCTAACTGGGATTTTGCATCAAGAGATTCTTGACTTTCCCTCGTGATAAGCAATTGGAATAAAAACTTCTTCCTCCACTGAGACATTATATAAAAGATTTCCCTTTATCAAACAAATAACATGGTAAAGGCATAAGAAAAGCATTTATATGCTTTTAGAGTTCTAAGATTCAGAAGAAAATAATTCAGGTGAGTCTTTATCTGAAATGACACACTCTGCCCTGAGAGAGTCCCTGAGATGGGCAGATAAAAGGAACAAGACGGGCAGAAAGGTGATAATGGTTGAAACTTGTTGATGAGTCCATTGGGTTTACTATAATATTCTCATTTTTGTATGGTTTCTAAATTTCTGTAATAAAAAAGTTTTTTAAAAAGAGAGAGGTGAGTGGGGCCAGCCTTGTGGCTGAGTGGTTAAAGTTCTGCACGCTCGGCTTCAGTGGCTTGGGTTTACAGGTTCAGATCCCCGGTGTGGACAAGCTCCACTGGTCAGCCATGCTGTAGAGGTGTCCCACATACAAAATGGAGAAAGATTGGCACTGATGTTAGCTCAGGGCTAATTTTCTTCAACCAAAGAAAAAAAAAAGAGACAGAAGTGACTTGAACTTGTGCAGGACTGAAGATTTCCAGATTGTGTATTCATTTTTGATACAGAGCAATGTCAAAAGGTATTACCACTCTTACGTCTTTTGTATTCAACAATAGTAAGTTAAACAGAGCATACCACTTTCAAATTGCAAAGAGGAACATAACTTATAGGAATTTTAACTCAGATCAAGGCTACTTAGCTTCTGCTTCCAGCCAACATTTTATTATTGTTTTGCTAGAAATGGCATGTCTGGTCTATCTACATGAACAGGCCTATTAAAATGAGCCTTTGTCTTTGGATCTCCCTGTTAAGTGTGATTCAAAATGTTAAATTCTTGTTTAGAAGATATTTGGACACCAAGACAAGCATATTACTCAAACACAAACTTTGGCAAGATTCAGAAGCATTGTAAAACGTATGTTATAAATGCATTATAAGTAACAGTCACCCAGTGATTTTTGCTTGAATGACAGCATTGACATGAGCTCTTAGAGTTTGGCATTTTAGCAAATCTGAAGGAAGAGACAGCTTTCCTAAGCAATTAATTCCGTATGATTCCAAGTATTCCATTAGACAGGATGACAATCCTGAACCCAAATGTGGAAGTAGAATCAGTGATCAGCTAATAAGACGTCACGGTTCACAGCACTCAGAAATTTTGAAAAAAATCACTCATTATGGTTTCAAAATTTTCCACGTATGATTGTTTCAAAAGGATTGTTATATTCATTAAGTGGACAAATATTATTCTTGGGGTGACTATATATAGTAGGACATGATCTTCATCCTGTTTTCTCCCTACCTAGTGGTTTAATTGAATCCAAACAACTTGAAAATGAAAAGCAAACTTTGAAGTCAGATAGAGGGAATCAGGCCTCCAAGGCCTTTCCATGTTTGAAGAAATTGTACTTCTTCCTGTATTTTTTATTTCTGAAAAGTTTGTTGCGTCCTTTCTCCTTTTAAGAGAATAGTGCTGTGGTCATGACAGGTTTTAGTTCGCTCAGGCCTCCTGTGTCCTTCTCCTCAATGCTTACGTAGTTGACACCTTATCATTTTCACTTATTTAGTGTTCCTTGTTGGGGGGGTAAGATTAGCCGTGAGCTAACATCCACTGCCAATCCTCCTCTTGTTTTGTTTTGCTGAGGAAGACTGGCCCTGAGCTAACATCTGTGCCCATCTTCCTCCACTTTCTATGTGGGACACCTGCCACGGCATGGCTTGACAATGGGTGCATAGGTCCGCATCTGGGATCCGAACCGGCGAACCCTGGGCCACCGAAGCAGAACATGCGAACTTAACTGCTGTGCCACTGGGCTGGCTCCTATTTAGTGTTCTTTTAACAGTATTCTTTAAAAAAAAAGTATGATCTATTGCATATTCTCTGTTGCAGTCTAAGCTCATTAAGTATAGGGATTAGGTCTCCTATTTCTGTTTTATCTTCCTATACTTGACTTAATACAGAACATACTTAATAATGCTTCAGTGTTGTCTGACTGTGGCACTGACCTGCACAGACCCAAGGGCACAGACTGGTCAGATGAATTACTTAAGTTCCTGTAATAAGTACGACAGAAGAAAATAGGAAGCCTTGAATTCTAGTTATCTATTCACTCTTAAGGTCCATAAACCTGGAAGTCATATTTGATTTCAGCAGCAGTTATTCCAGTGGATTTAGTAGAACTCATTTTAAATTCCCAGAACAAAGATGGTCTTTATTTAGAGTACAAGTAGAAGCCCTTACCTCAAAAAGCAGCATAAGTGTGTTCTCCATTATACACACACACACAAATTAAGAAGGGTTAAGATGCACGTGAATCACCTGGAAGACCAATTAACATACAGATTCCTGGGTTCAAACACTGGAGAATTTGACTCTTTGGTCTGGATGGACTCAGAAATCTTCATTTTGCTTATGCATCCCACATTTCTGAAGCAAGTGGTCTCTGGGCCAGCACACTTTGAGTATCACAGGTTAAGTGGAGTTGAAAGGTCAGTTATCAGGACATAGAGCTGAGGCACAGAAAGATGATGGAGATTTTTAAATCTTTGCTCTATTATATCAAGGTCAGTTTAAGGTCTGCCAATAAAAGGTCCCCACTATGTAAGATGGGGCCAAGCACCTACTGACCATCAGAAATTTTTTTTTTTTTGAGGAAGATTAGCCCTGAGCTAACGTCTGCTGCCAATCCTCCTCTTTTTGCTGAGGAAGACTGGCCCTGAGCTAACATCCGTGCCCATCTTCCTCTACTTTACATGTGTGACGCCTACCACAGCATGGCTTGCCAAGTGGTGCCATGTCTGTGCCCGGGATCTGAACCAGCAAACCCCGGGCTGCCGAAGCAGAACATGCGAACTTAACTGCTGCGCCCCCGGGGCCAGCCCCAGAAAATGATTTTTATACATTAAACGAGTCTCTCTTTTTTCCTTCTGATTTTAACAGTGAATTACACTCAAGATCCATAACTCATTTGATCTTTTGCAGATCAAAATTATACTTTATTTGAAATTTTTTTGTATTTGTGAACTATAAAATTATTTTCTTTTTTCCTCTTTTATTTTCCAGTTTATAGATCTAACAGATATTTGTTTTTTTGCAACGTAAAAAAATACATTTTAATTTCTTTATTTTGGGGCTTTCTTTTAGCTAGGATGATGTTTTTGAAGCTAAATAACTTAATTTTTAATAGCATTTTCTGATTTTAAAGTAACGTGCTTATTTTAGAAAATTTGAATAATTTAACATTAAAGTGTTAGAGGATTTAAGGTTACCTTAAATTTATGCCTAACTAGGGAAAAACAAAAAAAACTGAGCTCCGAGCATGCTGAGGTAAAAATGTAATAATAATCAATATATGATTTCTCATGAAAGTTTACTCAGATAACTTCTGAAATATAAAATAAATTCAGCTCTTAATTCCTATGTTTAATGGTTTATAAATATAAAATGAAAAGCAGAACCCAGTCCCTGTGGGAGGGAGGATTTCCTATTTTCTGGCGATAATATTCATTCCCCCATACTTCATAACATTTTGTCACTACAACTGTGGATGACTTTTCCCATAATTGACTTGGTGGTCTTTATTTAGAATGCAAGTAGAAGCCCTTCAGAATGATGACAGCATAGTTCTGAAGGTTTGTATGATGTACTAAATCATGTTTTTTGTTAAAGAATAGGTCAAGGAAGCACTTCAAATGAATCCTCCTGTGAAGTAACGATTTAACAAAAAAAGGTTAAGGAAAAACAACATGAACGTTTCTAATGTTCTCTCTGAATCCTCTAAGGTCTACTGACTTTGTCCAGTTATCAGGAGGTCAGCCGGGCTTTTTCTCACTCTCCCCACAGTGCTCGGAAACGGTTTCCTAAGGGAAGTGGCTTCTAAGGATGTTGTGAGGCCCGGGTGTCCCAATTCCACCCATAAATAGAGGATTAGCCTTCAGGCACAGCCTCCTGTCCGTTTCAAGGTTTAGTTTGTCTCTAGTGTATAGAACTCTGGATTGTCTTCTGCAGCTACAGAAGTTGGAGAGCCAGTTTCAATTAATATTAGTGTTATACATTTTTAAACTGCTTAAAACATTCTCCAAAAATGAGTGCTTTTTTCAGTGTTTGAGAGTATTTTTCTCTTGCTGCTTCTAAATCAGGAATCTCTTTATTTGTTTCCACATAGATGCCAGGTGCCTAGTGCAGTTTCTACATTCTTTTCTTCATTCACCCTTTCATTCCCCATAGTTGAAGAAGGGAATGACACTATGTTCATGACACTATGTCAAATTCTAGTAAAAAAAAAAAAAAAAGACATGTTAAAAGCACAGGCCCTCGAATCAGCAGACCAGACTTCGTATACAGGATTTGCAATTTCTTAAAGTGACTTAGAAAGTTTCTTGAACTCTTTGGTTTCCATGTTTTCTTTTGTCAAAATGAGTGTAATAATCATAGTTTTGAAAATATACGTAAGGAGCCTAGTAAGAATCTGGCAAAAACTGAATATTTAATATATGATGGCTCTTCCCTGTTCTTCATCCTTGTCATCATCATTGTGTTGACTTTCTTGTCCTCAAGGAGCCAGCAGTCCCACAGAGCCACTTAGACAAGAGCATAAGTAACTGTAATACTGATTGATGCTGTGAGGAAAATACAGATAAAAGATTAGAAAAGAATGAAATCGTTTCATGATGAGAGGACCATGAATAATTTTCTGAAAAGACAGAATGAAAACTGCCTTGAAAGTTAGAAAGGATTTGGACATTAGTTAGGAAGGATGTAGAAATGTGAGGGAAGACATGGAGATGGGGAATCAAGAAGGATACAGGGATGATTCTGTTTGTGGAACAAAAGACACAAGTAAAAGAGGAGATCCATCATTAAGATCCATCATTAAGGTCTTTGAGGAGTAGATCCATCAGTATGTCTTTGAGTATGTTTAAAAAGTGGAAAAATCATTCTATTCTCTGAAAAATCAATGGATGCTCCTGTTCATTTTCACTTAGATGATTGAATTGACTGTTGATTTTGAAGTCATGTAGACAAAAGTTAAAATCCTTGTTGAGGGTCCAGTGCGGTGGCCTAGTGGTTAAGTTTGTGTGCTTTGATTCAGTCACCTGGGGTTCCCAGGTTTGGATCCTGGGCATGGACCTAGCGCTGCTTGTCAAGTCAGGCTGTGGTGGCTTCCCACATAAAATAGAGGAAGATTGGCACAGATGTTAGCTAAGTGACAATCTTCCTCAAAGCAAAAAGCGGAAGATTAGCAAAAGATGTTAGCTGAGGGACAATCTTCCTCACAAAAAGAAAATAAATAAATCCTTGTTGAGCGCCTAACAAAGTTTACACTGTGGGGTTTATTCAGTTTACTTGATGGCAAAGAGCAGGTATGTGGATTAGAGAACAAAATGTATTCAGTGGACGCCTTATATCCTTTAGTGTGTGTGTCTATATAATAATTTTATGCGGGTTTTTTTGGATGAGGAAGATTGGCCCTGAGCTACCCTCTGCAGCCAATCTTCCTCTTTTTGCTTGAGAAAGATTGTCACTGAGCTGACTTCTGTGCCAGTCTTCCTCTACTTTGTATGTGGGACACCACCACCACATGGCTTTATGAGCTATGTGTAGGTTCATGCCTGGGATCCAAACCTGTAAACCCTGGGCCACTGAAGCAGAGCATGCAAACTTAACCACTGTACCACCAGGCTGGCCCTAAATAATATTTTTGAATAAACAGTAAACTTCCAAGTGGTTTTGACTGAGTTTGATTCCTGTATGGTGTATGTGTGAGAATTCTCTACATTAAGGACTGCTGATATGTTGATCCTACTTCAAAACATGTGCAACAAAGTTTCAACAGTGATTTGTGGGGAATGGTAGGTTTAGGAGTAGATTTTCTTATGTTATTCTCCTTTTCAGGTTTCTCACTACAATGAATACGTATTACTGTTATAATCACAAAAATTGTTAAATGGTTTATCTGATCAAGAAAATGAACATTACGTTGATATCTCTCATAAGGCCTGGCCACATACACCATACCTCAGCTCTTGAAATTAGTTGTCTTGGTGAAATTTTCTAATGAAAGTGTCAGGTCCCAGTTTCAAAAACAAAATTGTATTTGAAATTGTTAAATTTCACATTATATTTCATAAAATGCTAAATTTCTGTTTCACATATCTTGCATAAAGGTTCCCCTAACAATATTACATGCAAATATAGGACAAGCACCCTACTATAAATATTACAATCAACAACCATGGTGGACATATAACTTATGCTAATTTACATAATGAATTGAATTCTCTCAGCAACTATTTAGTATACAACTGACTTAGTATTTAGATCATTGGAGATGGATGAATGCAAACATCTTCATGCACTCAAACTCTTCACATCATTGAAAATCCCAAAGCCTCTGGAGCTCTGTTAAAGCCTGCATTATGTAAAGATATGCATATTTACTTATTGTACGTTTATACAGTGTTTGTTAAGTAGCTATTGATTTTTCATAGTTGCTTTTTAGCAACTTTAAATCCTCATTAAAAATGTGTAATTCTTAAAGGCAGCTAAAATCTCCATTGGTTCAAGTTATTAGAAATGAAGTGATATGCAATAGCCTGGTGTACTCTTGGCTTGCTGCCAATAGTAAATGAAAGATGCTTCACTGGCTGACTAATGGTGTTTCTTATCGTCAGATTCACTAACTGTGGTTAATGTTGAACCAAGTTTATTTGTGCAGAGTTCTTCAGGAGGCCAAGACATTAAGATTCCTTGGAATAAACATCAACCGGGCATTACCTGCACACCTAAATGGATTTCTTGCCAATGAGTAATGCTGTGTCTTCATTACACAGTCTGCACAGAAAATGCCAGAACTCAGTTTAGAGAATTCAGCAATCTTCTGACTAAGGTTCTTCATTAAGGGCCCTTTTTTTAGATGAATCCACTTCTCTGTTCTATTCCTTGTCTGAATAAAATACATTTTAAGGGTCATCACTTTTAGGCAAAGTTGAGGAATAGATTTTTTTAAAAGTCAACGATATATTTTCCTTCCTTCTGAGGATTTTGTTCAATGGCATGGCACTGTGATTTTGTGGGAGCTTCATAAAAGCCACCTTGATGACAAAGCAGAAACATTAGCTGTTTGTCTTCTTGCTAATGTAAAACCCTAAGTGTGGCTTTGTTCTCTGCTCTCATTATGCATTAGCCTCATTTTTAAACCTCTTTCTATGTATTTGAAGAGCAATCAAGAAATATATTATTGTTGTCAAATATCTTATCCTCACGTACGATGTCTCTTTAAAATAAGTCATATAATGAAATAAATAAAGCATGGGTAACCTTTAGAAAGGCTGGTTAACTTGAGGAATGATGACTAATGACACTTTTTATTCACAAAAATTTTCCTGCCGTCTAAACAAACAGCACTACGTGGAATAAAACATGTTGCTAGATAGCCAGCATTTCAAAATAAATGAAGAAGACCTTCCTTTCTACTAGGTGATGAGATACTAAATTGAAAGACTGTAATTAATTTCTTCCATTGGTTCTGAGGAAATAAAACATATTTTTAAAAGCATTAAGAATAAAGAGAACGATGTATCTGTGAAAAAGACTCTTAAATGAGACTGATCCACATTTTTGCACATTATGTCATATCAAGTAACTCATCATTATATATTTTTTTAAAAACTGCAGTTTTTATGTTCCAATATTGTTTCTTTTCCATTTTCTCCAGGAAACAAAAATAAACAGGATCCTGAATTATACTTTGTTTTTACATTAGCTAATAGAGCCGGTATTGGGAAATGGTGCCAAATGTGCAAGAGCTGAGGTTTGCTTTCTGAGTATTTGTTTGCAAAACAAGCCCAGGCTAATGGAGGATCATTTGTAGAAAGCTAAGCCATGCTGGGTGCTCATTAGGTAGCTTAGAAAAAGTCTCTGGTTTGCTTTCCCCCACCCCCTAGTTGTAGATAGTTGTATGTGTTTCAATTACAATCTCTATTTACTTCCAGCTGGCAGTGTTAGCATCCATTCCACCAATAGAGAGCAAGGGTCACAGCCTCCTGCCTGAACAGGCATTTAAAAAAAGATGCCATTTGCCTTCCTTGTGTAGGTACATTTGAGCCACCCATAGCAGGCTTGGGGAGAAGATTCTGAAGGGTCATATTGCATGGGGACTTTCACCTTATTTACTGATGTAGCTTTGGTGGCTGTTGGTGCAGATGCTGCAACTGCTGTTGCTTTGCGGATTGGGATCCAGCAGCAGCTGTTGTTCTTTGCTAGAACGTGTTTCAGAAATTCTAAATTTAATAGTCTGAGACCCTAGTCATTGAAAGCTCTGCTGAAAGTTAATTTGCTGAATCCAAGTTTATTTTCCTACCTAAACCGGTTTGTGATAGAGCCTTTCCCCTGTGATGCACAATAAAATGAGGAAAGGACTTCTTTACTGCCCCTACCAGGCTGAGAGGAGGAGGATGCAGCAGTTACCGAGGAGCAGGGCGTGGGCTGCACAGCCTGTCACTTGGCTGTATTCGGGCCATCAGACCTTCGAATCCAAGCCCTGCTGCTTTCTCCCTCTATAGCTTTTGACAGTTTGACGAAACTTTAGTTTGTCCCTCTCAAATGGTTAGAATAAGAAATTCTACCTCGTAGAATGTTAAAATGAGGTGATATACATAAAGCACCTACTCTAATGCCTGGCACAGAGTTAGCTTTTCCTGTTTCTACCACACCAGCCACATCACTTTTATCGGGTTTTTCTGATGAATGAAAAGATTCTTCATTTCCTTGCTTCACTTCTGAGCACAATTAATTTTCCTGTTCAATAGATATGAACATTTCCATACATTCAAATAATTGAGCTAATATTTATTAAGTAATACTTTGTGCCTAGTGCCATTTTAAGTATTTTACATGTGTTATCCCATTTAGCCTGCACAACAATCCTATGAGGTAGGTGATATTATTATTATTATTCCCATTTTATAGTTGAAGAAGTTCTTGCTTAGAGACTTAAGTGATTTGCCCAAGTTCACATAGCTAATAGGAGATGGAGTTAGGGTTTAATCCAGCCCAAACTCTTTACCAAACTATACCTTCTCCCAAGGAAAGCAAATCAAATTACCTAGAAATCAAGTATTTGAGCTTTTTTTGGAAGTGAAAGTTTTTATGTTAGTAATAGGGAAGCTCAGCTGACTGTACCATCACTTTGTGGCTATTTTCATCCCCTGGACTCTAGCTAGTTGGTACATGGATTCATATTTTAAGTGGTAAACATTATTTCGTGAATAAGTCTATGCTTTGGCATTCTCACTTGGACGTCTTTGGGTATGATCCAGTTAACCTTAAAAAGGTATGATAGCCTTAAACTCGACAACAAGGTCGACCTAGTTATAGGTGCTACAAGTAAAACATGGCATGAGGGGAGGAAGAAACAGTATTTAGAAAGTCTATCCAAACAATCTACACCTCTGCAAAGTTAACAGGAGTCTCTACAGATAGGAGAGTACCAGCACTGGAGATTCTGGCACAAGTGGGATGTTAACTCACACAGATACACAGCTGACCCTTGAGAAAAGCCAGATTTGGGTGCAGAGGCAGAATCCCTGTTTAAGAGAGAGTCAGAGCTCACATCTAAATCTTGGCATATGAGAAGCATTACAAAGACAGGATCTCAGACACAAGAAACAAGACGGGGACTCATTTAGAACCAGAACTGGTGCTCAAAATTCCACCCCGATACTATTCAAATAGTAGCAAGTATGGCATTTGAGTCTAGAAGTTCTTGAATCTTTCATTGCTAATGTCAAAAAGGATTCCTGTATCTTCAGATGGGAGGCTGGGGACCAAAGAGACAGATCCTGCCAGCAGAAAAGGCATGTTTTGTCTATTCTTAGAAAATCATTAAAAACCCCAGTTGCTTGGTTAGAGTTGCAAGTTATCAAGTTATATTCGATTGTATAATCCAATATTCCATGTTTTTAATGCAAAATTTTCTTATGTATTTCATACTTCAGCTTATGAAGGAAATGGTACAGTTCATGATAGTGTCACTATTTAAACTAAGGATAAAATAAAGTTTCTAAAGATTCTATAAAACCTAAAAAAATAAAATCCTTGATTTCACTAATATATTTTGTCTTATTGCTAGTAAACAGTCTTGTACACTTTCAGTGAACTCAAATTTTGCTTCAAATACAGATGTTGTTTGTATATATCTACATATAGTAGACTTGGTCATATATGATGGTTACTGGTAACGGTGTTTTATTTGGGAAATGAAATCAGCCTCTGAGAGCAGGGAGGAGAGGAAAGACATTTCAGTGTATATCCTTTAGTACCTTTTGAATGTTTCATTATATATATGGGTTACCTATCCAAAGAATATATTTTTAAGAACAAATAAGTGCAGCTATGCTAAAGAATATCATTAAACTTCAAATTTAGTCCTCAACAAGATGTTAGAATCAGGTTGTGACAGTCTTGTTTTTGTTTTGTTTTCCTACACCTCACTTTTGATTTAAAAGTGACCATGTTCATGTCAAAGTCAATGATAAAACTCTTCTAAGTTAAGTAAAACATTTTTTTTTCTCCTCTAAAGAATGCTTTTTACCTTCTAGGAAGTGAATGACTTTGACATTTGAATGTTGTACTGTTTCTTTTTGAAGTATGCTTTGTCATATGAATTAATTCCAGGAAAAGGCCAATTCAATGTTTAAAGAGTTTGCATAACCCAAAAGGTGTTAACTAGGAGCTATGTCTTGGGAATTGCTCATTCCTCACATCCCTTATTAATAACCTAAGTCTGTTTCTTAACTCTGTACTGTAGCTTTTAATATTTTAAATTTTTCTACCTTTTCCTGTGCGATTGCAAATGTAAACAAAATTTTTCTTGATCTGAGGCTTAAGAAAATCAAGACAGACAAACTATACATCTGAATGTAGCTTTTTCCTTTTTCTACTTTGTCAAAATTTTGGATTCCTTGTCATTCTCCTGCATGTCTCTTTCCTTATATTTAATTTTTTAATCCCAAATGCTCCCAATTTCATAGACCGTGTGCATGACTTTCACGTCATTATATTCCGTTGATCACCATCTCCATTTCTATGTTCCTCCTTCCTTCTTTCTGTTGCCAGTAGGAAGGAGCAATTCTCTGTAACATTCTGCAATTTAAGACTTCAATTATGTACCTGCTCCACTCTGCTAGGTGTCGGTCCCTCTGCAGTTCTGGACATGAAAAGCGTGTAGGGAAAACTCTGAAAGGAATTATAATGGGTACAGGTTCATTGCTTACATGGCAGGATTTTAACAAGAAGCTTCCTCAGGGATAAAGGAATATATATCTTTTGAATTAACAGGTTTAAACTTCTCATTCAACCTTTTGCCTTTTCTAATAATTGGGAGTATCTTGATCTTGTCTTAGTTAGGAAGTGTCTGTTTTCTTGATTTTTAAGGACGTCACTACTGGAATGGGCTTTGAAAAGTATCTGATATTTCCTTTTATCTGGGGACTCTGAGAATCTCTATAAGTACAAACTCAATAAAAACACATCTGGTCAGTGTAGTTGCTTCAATGATTTAAGAGAGAAGAGGAAAAAACAGTGACAGTGAATTACCTTCTAAAGATAGATGGCCGTATGGCTGACCTAGGACCAGAGCTGACAGTAAGCAGACCTCCTACCAGACTTAAGGCAGTGCCATCTGCGTTTAAGAGATCAGAGATGGAGAAGCAGAGATGTGCTGTGACACTTTTACCTCTCCTCATGGTAACTGAATCATGTTTAAAGCCACTGGTAGCTGCAAAAGCAGTTACTTCCTGAATGTTACTCAATAGCTTATGTGAAATATGTTGGTAGGTCTTACTCATTCAAAGTTGAGTCCACAAACCTTATGTTAATTAAACATTTTGTATGTTGGTAATATTCTTTATAGAAACTTAGCATTTTTTACAATAAATGCAGATGAGTTCTATCTCTACTAAAAGTGAGATTGCTCAACTGGTGTGTTTCTGGAAAGTATTTATTAATTCATCACATTCATGGACCCCCCCCCCTTCATATCGGAGATGCGTATTTCAGATGAATCTAGCAAAGTGAATAAGTTAGTTCTCACGTTGAAGATAGTTTTGTTGACAGATAACCATAATAGCAACACCATCTGTGCTATAAGAGACACATAAACGGTGTTCTGGAAGCAAGGATGATGGAGTGACTATCTTTGTTGGTTGAGTCAAGGGAGTTCCTAGCAGAGCTGATGGATTCTTGAATTTTAGCATAGGAATAGGAATTTACTAGATGAAGGAATTAATGGTTATTCTAAGTAAAAGAAAGGGGGAAAATATGCAATATTTCTAAATATGTTTGAGCCCCATGACTTTTTATGAGAAATAATCTAATTAGACTATTGTTTTATTGGAAAATAAAGTGGAAAATATTGGACTATATAAGCCATGAGATTTTTCAACTCCAAAAATTTCATGATTCTACATAATTCTGTTGAACCATAAACACTGCACTTCAGTTTTCACGTAAAAATGGCTGATCTGATCCATTTTCACCAAGAACATATGTAGGAAGACTTCAGCCTCCATTACTTCATTACTTCAAGGGAAGCCTATGGGATCTGATGATTGCAATTACATTTTTCATTAATTCTACTTTAATACATGTTATATACCCTGACTGGAAAATTCTTGATGTAATGCTGCATCCAAAGGCATGACTTTTCTACACTTTTTTTTAGATTACAGATTTATATTCCAGTAAATTTCTTCTGAAATGAACTCAAAATACAGGTTAAATCCTATCCTATTTGTTGTCAGAGGAAAACTGTCATCTTAGGTTGGTCAACAGGTATTTTATTTTAGAAGCACAGGAATTAAGCTATTTAGACATAATTAAAGTCATACTATAAAAATTGGTGGTTCAGCTTGCTTAGAGGCTCACCATGGTCAGATATTCTAAGAAAGACTCACTGTTCCTTAGCAGCCTAAAAATGAAAGACTGCCACATACCAGGCAGAGCTGATAGGGTTACCCGCCAAGGAGCTAAGAATAGCCAGTTGATATTCTAAGAAAAACCAATAAACAATGCAAATACCTTGATAATGCTATTTATATTTGGTATGTTTTTGTTCATCAACATTGGGACAGACATTGGAAACTTTCTGTGAGTGAAAGGGACTTAAATGAGAAGAGAGAGCCATTTGAGGGCATCTCTTAGGATGCATCTTCTAAACTCTGAAAGGATTCAGAGCTTCCCTCCAAAGATGTAGTAGTTTTCTCCACCTACCATGTATTAGGCTGCCCACATTTTTCATTTGGCTCTTAGAAGTACTCATTGTGCCTTTTAGTAACCATTTGATTAATATGAATCTTATTAACTGATGAAGGATAATCTCTTTCTTTATACGTATTGAGTTTGAGTATGAACTTGACCCAATAGAAACTTCTGTGCCTGATAGTGATTATAGTGAACTAGTGAACTCCTTCTTGGAGATGTCAAGGGCAATAGATGGTGGAGTAGAAGGGAAGCAAAGGGCAGAGACCATGAAAGTCTATGTTCTACACAAATGCCATAAGGTATAAAGTGGAGAGGGATTTGAAAGAAGACCATTACTAGAGGCAGGAACCATAGAAGCCAAAAAGTGAGTAAAATAGAGGAGCTCAAGTGTTGAAAGGTAAGCACTACTGAGATGAAAATCTACGTCTGTGTGAGACCTGAACATTCTTACAATAAATCTCTACAACTTAATGTACCTGAGAGTGTCTTCATCTTGTATTCTGAAGAGGCTCACCCATTCATACTTAATAATATACTACCTTTCTTAAAAACATTGATTTTTCATTAGTATTTCTAAAAACTAACATTTCTCTTCTTTATTAACTGATTGCTGTCATCTTTGGACAGGAATTGGCTTGCTCCTATGTTTTCATGCTTTTTCTTTGTTTAATTCAAATTCCAGGAAATTCTTGAGTAAGAACAATTGAGGTACTGTCTGTTCATCCCAGACTAGTTTTTGGAGGTAACTGCTGGATTTAAAACTTGGCAGGAAAAGGAAAGGGCATTATGCCAAGTCTGGCCGTACATGTCCCTACCTCCAATCCTGATGTGAATTTACAGAGACCCCTTTAGCATCTGGGGAGAGCCTCAGGCAAGACTTTTTCCAAAGATCCCAAAGTTAGTTTTGTTTTAAATATTTTTGATATCTTCGTTTACACAGATTTTGGAGCCTATCATAATCATAGATGTGAACATTACATAATGAGTCTGTATTGCTAAAGATAAATAAGATTATAATTAAGGGTAGGATCATTAATGAAATGGAACACTAGTAAACAATTGCAAAGAGGGTTAACACAATATAGTAGAAAGAGCATCAGTTTTGATTTGCAGAAAAATTTAGCTCTTGCACTCACTTGTCATATGGTCCAAGAAGTCATTTAGCTGACTTCTGAGTCTCAACTTCCACATTTGTCATATTGGGATAATGATAATACAGATAAATTGATTCATGTGTGTGACATTAAACAGAGTTTCGTTAGCCATTCCCATTCTTGAGCTGAGCATTGAAAAGTCATGAGATTGAATTTAAAGTGAAAAGACACAAATCCTCATTTTCTAATCTCTGCTACTTGAAGCTTGGAAACTGAGAGTTGGCAATGATCGGGTGCCACTGCACACCACATTACCCATGGTTGTAGGTCTTTGTACCCAGATCAAGGAATGTGCTCGAAAATAATCATAAATTAAAGGCAAGAATTCAATGCTTTACTACCTTTGGTATAAAATTTAACTGATAACAGGAAGGAGAAAGTGAGAAAAATCTGTTTTTTTTAAGTTAGATGTTATAATCTTTGTACATTTTTTGAGCATGACAATATGCCTTGTTATTTCAAGAAAATATGGGGTAGCAAAGATTCAAATTAATTATGAAAAAAATCTTTTATTCAAACTTTGTATAAAAGGAAATAAGGTATTTTTGTCTAAGTCCTAGTGTTTGAATTAGCTTTAAAAAGTAAGACAGCTATGTATTCATTGGACATGATAAGGGCTTCAAGTGATGTTAATTGAATTAATTATTATGTATTGTTAATCTCTTGGCTATCTCTAGAAGGTTTATTTCCTTAAATATACCATATTATAATGTCACTGAATATGTTGATGGTGCTGTTCAAATATCAAATAACTGCCAAAGTTCTAGGGGAAAATTAGCTTTTTATGAATTTTTAAGTTTCCAGTGCACTTTAACCTGTCAAAAAGGAAAATCTTGCCATTAAATCATATCACCTTGGACTCTCTCACTCATTTGAAAGGACTATCTAGTAGGATTTGAGACATAAATATTTATTTTTAAAGTGCAATTATACGTTAATTAGGGATCTAACTAAGGTTGAATATATACCAGTGAATGCTGGCATTCTTGGTTGTGGAATGAGGGTTGAATTAATTACTCACACTATCATTACATCATTGTAACATTACATCCTCATTATCAGTAACCAGGAGAGGACCTACTATACATTAAGTCAGTCTGCTGCTTGTTGTGAATACATGGGAAAATGCCAATGTTACAGCAGAGATATTACTGTCTCATGCAACGTTACTATGTTGACTTACAAAATGCAATTGTAATGGCTGTACCATTTCGTATCATATAAATAGTCATTTTAGAACTTGAAAATGTGAAGATCTATGACACAGACAGAGAGAATACTGTAGACACAACACTGTAATAGGAAGGTTACTTTTCTCTGTGTTGCTCTGTGGAGCAGTGAAGTAGATACAGAGCTGAATGTGTGGATATTACAGGGAGATTTCTACACATAACAAAGAACTTTTTTCACAGTTAGAGTTACCTCTTGGAACTGTGAATTTATCAATATTGAACACAATTACAAACACGCTCAATGTCTTTTTTCTTTCAGGTATGTTATAAAGCAGTAGTTTTCAAATTATTTGCAATAGGAAAATCGAAACATTACACAAAAAAACAGTATATAAGTCAGAGAGAAACAAAAGGCCATAAATATAAATTTATTTTATAATTAAAATTAATGATAATTATTTATTCATAGGTCAGTTGTTGGCTTGATGAGAGTCTGAGAGATGTTGGTCTCCAGCATGTTAAAATCTGAGATTTAATATTTTTCAGTGTGTATAGCATTTGTTCCATTGCAGACTGTTTTTAATTGTGAAAAATGAATCACGCATTTGAGTCACCTATGAAGCCCTGGGATATAGTTTTAATATCAGCACTGGAGAGAAAAATCCTGCCTAGTATTGAGTGGGAGAGTGAATTGAGTATATTCAGTGGGAGCCACATGATTTGCCTCTGGTGTGTGTGAGGAGTGGCTATTGACTAGAAGAAGCCCTTGGAGATCTTTCTGGGGCAATTAAAAGTTTCTATAGATGGGTGAGATTATTTTCCCATCTATCTATCTATCTAGTTATGGTTATGGTTGTGATCACAGTTTTAGTTATCAGCTACGCAAGATTTACAAATTTTACTTTATGTAAATTTTAACGCAATAAAATATGCAAAATAACCCTCTTTCAATGAGTATAATGATATGCTTTAATGATCACTGCCCTGTCCCACACTAAAAATAGCTGATGCAGAGTTTAGCTCATCACTGCTACCTTTCTCCAACTTCCTCCTCCCAAGCTCAGCTCACCTCACTTCTAACACACACACACACACACACACACACACTCTTCTTATGGCTGCCCCAGTTTGAAAGCTCTAATTCAACTGATTAGCTATCCACACGTGAGAATTAAATTTAGAATGTTTTGATTCCTGGTAAATTTGCGTGGAGGGAAATCTTGTTTTCATTATCTCATCTGAAATTGGTTCACTTAAGATTTTAATATGCCAGAAAATCAATATTAAGAATTTGTTTTATATAATTTTATGCCTCTTACAAATTTATAACTCCAAGAAATTCATTGGTTTTCCCATGAGTGTTTCAAGATGTGATAATGTAATTGGTATCAGAATCTGCATTAAGGAAATAAGCATATAGATCAACATTTAACTATTTTTGATTTAATAAAATTACCTAAATTTATTTTTTAAAATCTAAAGAAAATGTTGCAAAATTGAGCTTATTGATCAGCTAACTGCTTTTTAGGTTTAGCTCATCAGGTGGCATAAAATTTGAGGATTTCATGAAAACCTTTTGCTAGTAGTTTTTTTACTAACTTTGCTTATATAGGTATTTTCTTCACATTTTAGATAAGGAAGAGAACAAAGGTTTTGGATGATAAGATAATTTCTGGTGAGTTAAACAGCAAATGATCCATTTTATTCACAAATAAAACTACAGAAAATTATTGATTCACTGGTCTCACCTTTATACTACTTTTCAAAAAAAAATTGTATCCTTTCTTTTTTTTTTGCACAATCTAGTTTTATCTTCATTATTACTCTGCAAAGTTGGCATTATCACTGTCGTTTTGTAATAAGGATAGTTGATACTTCGAGCTAGAGCTGAGCCAAGAGCCTCAATTGGGGTCTATGTCTAGGGCTTCTTTACTGGCTCACGGCTGCCCCAGATGTTTGCTGTTTGTTCATCATGAATGGGTCCAGGTTCGATTAAAAGAGGCTAAGGAGATACCTGTAGACTTTCAAAAAGCCCCTTAAGGGTTTTGTGTGTACTCTCAAGGGATTTAGATGGGGCGATTGATGACTCTTACGCATTTGTAGTGTTTTTTCTTTTTAGCTTGTGAAGGGTTGTTTAACTCATGATTTAGAAACATCATGAATGTGCCCTTTCACATGAGAAATATAGAACTAGATAGATGAGAGGAAAAAGAAAACAAATAAAAACTTGTGATTGACATATCCTAGTGGTTCTGAAAATGTGGTTTCAGGATCAGCAACATCAGCATCACTAGGTATCTCAGAAATGCCAGTGCTTGGGCCCCACCCTAGACCCACTAAGTCAGATACTCTGGGAGTAAGACCCAGCAATATGAGTTTTAACAAGCTCTCCTGATGATTTTGGTGCAGGTGAGAGTTTTAGAACCACTGCTGTATGTTCTTAGGCTTCAAAGAGTATTAAGAAACTTACTATTATTTTATAGAGAAATAAAAAGTGTAGAAAGATATAAATTCTAAGATACTGTATAGTAAATCTAATTGGTTTGTGAAGATTGGTTGAATAGACAGCCTTTTGTATTTGGTCTTTCAGAAGGAACCTTTAGATCTCAATAAAAGCTTTGTTAAGCCAGAGCTTTTTATTTTCAGAACAGTTTTGCTCTGTAGTGAACTATGAGACCTCGAAAAAGTTTTTGCTCTTCCTTTTATGTTAAATTCCTTATATCTCGTGACTATAGAGGGAAAATAAACAGTGCATAGGACTTCATAAAGGAAAGCTCACAATGTTAAAGAGATGGCAGGTCAGTTAAGATACAATTGTCCTGGGTCTGTCAGGTCAAAGTCAGATGTACCTGAGATGGTGGAGGAGCCAGGGGAAAAGGTTAGGGCATTTGAAGTCATAATAGAAAGACTATTCAATAAAGTCAACATATATTTCTTGAGTGTATATTATATGCTGTAGAATTTTCTAAGCACTTCAGATATTTGTCAGTAAAAAAATAGACAAAGCTCACTGCTCTGATAGGTTATAGGGAGACAGATGGTACACAACAAACATTATAAATAAGTAAATTATAAAATATGTTGGAAATTGATAGTGTTATGGAAGAAATTTAAAAAATAAAACCAACCAGATAAAGGGGATATGGAGCTGCAATTCTAACTAGACATCTCATGGATAATGTGTTAAGTCTCATGAGATAGGCCCTCCTTCAATAGATTAGATTGACTCAGCAGGTTTTAACAATGAATGTGTTTGTGGAGAGTGTGGTTGCTCTCCACTTATCAATACTCCCCAGTGCTGATGCACTTTACATTTGGAAAACTGTAAAAAGGAAACCCAAATTTAAATTTTCTTTTAATGGAAATAGAGCTGTAACAAGGAAGGAATTTTCAAACCAAACAAACAATAACAACAAAAACAAAAACCAAGGAAATACCCAAGAAAGCTTGTAAATGGCTGAGATGCGATACTAAAGGGTTAGGGACTGAGCAGCCTAGACCCTAGTTTGTCAACAGAGTTCAGAGCCAGATGCCTACTTTATGTAATTTCTGGCTCTTGCTGCAAAAAGTGGCTGTGTTTTCACAGGAACCTCCTCTTCCCAACACACCTACATACCCCAAGGCATGCTGAACAGTAACTTCCAAAAAGTATCCATTCTTGGCCATTTCTACCCTTCTCTGCTCATTGCTTTCTACTGCTAACTGTGGGACTTAAACTTTATGTACTGATGTGTTATTCATTGTTCTTTGGATTGTAAATATCTTTATCTAACAGGATTGAGTTCAGGGGCATGGGTCCCTTTGGCATATCTTTTTATGAAATGAGTAATAATACATCAATTGCCAAGAATACTGTTTTTACGAGAAATGATCTAATGGCATATGTTCAAGTATCATATGAATGTTTGTGTGGACATCTTCTAAATTGGTTTTTAATAGCTTCATTGAAGTACAATTTGCATACTGTTATAGGCTGAATTATGTCCCCCAAAAAGATATGTTGAAATCCTAACCCCCAATACCTCAGAATGTGACCTTAATTGACAACAGGGTTGTTGCAGACATAATTAGTTAAGAGGAAGGCATGCTGGAGTATGGAGTAGGGTGGGCCCTTAATCCAATATGACTGGGGTTTTTGTAAGAAAAGATAGAGACTCACAACGGAGGCAGAGACTGGACTGAGGCATCTACAAGCAAGGAATGCTGAGGATTGCCTGCAAACGCTGGAAGCCATAGAGAGGCATGGAAAGATGATCTCCTACAGGTTTCGGAGGGAACACGGCCCTGCTGACACCTTGATTTTGGACTTCTAGGCTTGAAAACTGTGAGATTAAAAATTTCTGTCATTTTATTTTTAAAATTTTTGTTTGTTTGTTTATTTATTTTTGGTGAGGAAGATTCGCCCTAAGCTAACATCTGTTGCCAATCTTCCTCTTATTTTTCTTGAGGAAGATTAGCCCTGAGCTAACATCTCTGCCAGTTTTCCTCTTATTTTTTGTATGTGGGATGCCTCTACAGTATGGCCAGTGAGTAGAGCATGTCTGTGCCCAGGATCCAAACCTGCGAACCTGGGCCACCAAAGTGGAGCACGCGGAACTTCAACCACACGGCCACAGGGCCAGGCCCCAAATTTCTGTCATTTTAAGCCATCCAGTTTGTGGTATTTTGTTACGACGGCCCCAGGAAATTCATACACACACACTATAAAATTCAACAGTTTTGAGTGCACAATTCAACGATCTTTAGTAATTTACAGAGTCGTGCAACCAACACCACAACACAGTTCTAGAACATTTCCGTTACCCCAAAAGGATCTCTCATGTTGGTTTGCAGTCAATTCCTGTTCCTCTCCACCCCGAGCCTCGGGCATCTACGAAACAGCTTTCTGTCCCCACAGATTTAACTTTTCTGAAAATTTCGTATAAATGGAATCATAAAACATGATTTTTTGCATCTGATTTCTTTCAGTTAGCAAAATGTTTTGGGAGTTCATCCATGTGGTGCAGTTTTATTTTTTTAATATAAAATTAATTTACCCCAGAAACAATCTGCATAAATGACAAACCCTGGGTGCTTAATATACTTTTTTGGCCAACAAGAAAGTATTGGAAGGAAGCATGAATTGTGTGTTGTGACAGGACTTAAAACTCTATTTATGGGATGTGTCAGGAGGCATTATTCCATGCCATCGGAAACATCTCGAGGGCTGGTTGAAACACAGACTTGGGGGCCTCACTGCTAGAGTTCCAGATTCAGGAAGACTGTTATGGGTCCTGAGACTTTACATCCCTAACAAGTTCCCGGATGCTGCCGCTGGTTCACAGAGCATCCTTTGAGAATGACTGCTTTAACCAAAAGCCACATTTCGTAGTGTTAAGGCTCTTTTATTTTTCATCTCCATCAATTTCCGCCTTCTTCTCAGTGTCTTATAATAAGTAGAAGAGATTACTGTTTCTTAACCTGGACTGCTGTCTAGTCCAAGTACATCTTTGAAAGCTGCATTTAAGTTTTGATGCCTATCATCCATGCTTTCCATGGAATGTGGCATCTCCTGAGAGCTTTTGGTTTGCAGGATAAAATTTAAAAATCGATCAGCTTAATGTCATCTCTGTGCTACATGCCTTCTTGAGAGCATAGTCACTTGCCCTATTTTAAGTAAGTCTCAGATCTGCAAAGCTGCTGAGGATTGCTAGCAATTTTTTTCTTCTTTTTTCAAACCACAAGATGGATTGAGACCCAAATGCTTAAATGCACACAGATTGGTCAAAGTCTCACTGAATCAGTAATAAACATTTTCTTAGAATCATAGACTTGCCATTAACTTCACTTTACTTTATGTGTTTTTTCCGCTTTATTTCTAACTTGACTGAAAGAACAACCTGAATTACACTGTCTCTTCTCTTTGGTGTGTTGTGTACTCAGAGCTGCTTCTGTGAATTTGTTGTTACAGTAAGAGTAAATACTAAAAGTAAATACTATTAATTTAAAAATCTTTACAGCAAGATCAGATCTTTGTTCAGTGGTAGATCTGTTTTGTGAAGTCTGAAAGTTATATAAAAGGAGAGCGAGGGCATCCCTTTTTAATTAAAAATTTTATCTTTATTTTTTTTGAGGAAGATTAGCCCTGAGCTAACTACTGCCGATCCTCATCTTTTTGCTGAGGAAGACTGGCCCTGAGCTAACATCCATGCCCATCTTCCTCTACTTTATAGATGGGAGGCCTACCACAGCATGGCTTTTGCCAAGTGGTCCCATGTCCACACCTGGGATCTGCACCAGCGAACCCCTGGCTGCCTAGAAACGAAATGTGCACACTTAACCTCTACGCCACTGGGCTGGCCCCCAAAATTTTATCTTTTTTAAAAAACACATAATTTCATATGAATTGGATATTCAGAATAAATAAAGTAATCATAACATAAAAGATCACACAATCCGGAGAAATTACTTTTGTTTATTTCCTACGGAGCACATTGGTATACTTTTTTTGTCTTTACAGTTTCTGGCTCTATGCTCTTTGATGGTATCTTCCTATCGTATGGGTTTTGTAACATTTTTATAGAGAGAATGGAAAGTAAGTATTGTCTTTTCTCCCTCATGGTTGATTGAAATTTGTCTTGTATTACTAATAGTTCAGAAAATTTTCTTTCAGCTTCAAACCTCATTATTGAGAATGTAATGCTCAGACTCAATCTGTCAAGGTACAATAAAACATGCAACTTCTCCCAACAGTATTCATATTTTTTAGTAGGACTGCTGTAATTTTAGGCCTTAAAAGCCCAAATTTTGATACATTTGCTTTCATGTAATTTCCATCAAGAAAGAAAAGATGTATGATACATTTATCATTGCATATATTGCATTACTGAGTATATTCCAGACAAATGAGAACTTTTTGGATTAGACTTCATTGAGAACAAAATCCTCCACTTACACTTTTATACCATATCTCATGATGAGATAAGTTTTCTACAGATGAACCGTATTTTCCACAGGTGGACTCCATGCATTTGAGTCACTTTTTTCCCTCTTTGGCTGCCATAAACTTCTGTTGTTGGGCACTGTAGGATGTGTTTTTGGAGTGGCATGATCTCTACCTTTCATGTCACGAGTCCAGTGGGCTGGGAGTATTTTAGATGCCATTACTACACTAACAATAACTTAGCCTTATGCGGAAGTTATGGGAGCTACAGAACTATATCTTACTGAACCCAAATTACAAATATTTCCAAGTCAGTTCTCACTTACACTCCAAAAATGGCCATAGGCTGTTTAAGATTATCTGACACAAAGGAGAACATTATTATCTAACTGCAGATATATGATCTCACTTTTGGAAATTTTAGAAAAGTACATGCGCTGTGGGATCATATTGCTGTGGTTTTGCCCAGTTCTTTGGGCAAAACCCATGACAATGAGGTGAATGCTTAAGTACGCTGACTTCATGGAAAGCCCATCTCTACCTTTGCTGTAAAAAATACCTCAAGAATATGATGTAGACCAATAAAAGAAAGAAAGTTTTTCAAGTGGGAGAAGTAATATGCATAAACTATGAGGGAAGAGTTAATTCTTGTTCTTTTGTAAAGTTGTCCTGACTAGACCTGAAATTACAATCAGAGATGTAGGGCTTTCTGTGATGCGTTTTGCTGGTATGTTTTTTGAGAATGATCTGGGAAGAAGAGATGAGAAAAGAGACTTGATTAAGACTCTTGAAGGCTATGATTACATTTCATATGATTTTGAAAGGCAATTTAAAATGGTTGAAGGCTTGTGTCTTAGTCAGCTTGGACTGCCCTAATAAAAATACTATAGACCGGCTAGCTTAAGAAACAGAAATGTATTTTCTCAGTTTTGGAGACAGGAAAGTCCAAGATTAAGGTGTGGAAGGGTTCCATTTCTGGTGAGAGTTCTCTTCTTGGCTTGAAGATGGCTGCCTTCTCTCTGTGTCCTCACATAGCAGAGAAAGAGAAAGATCTCTCTGTCTCTCTTCCTCTTCTTATATGGCCACAGTCCTATTGAATTAGAGCCCCCACGCCTAAGACCTCATTTAGCCTTAATTACACCCCAAAGGCCCCATCTCCAAATACCATTATATTAGAGATTAGAGCTCCAATATATGAATGTGGGATGGGGGTACATTCAGTTCATAACAGCTTCTGAGAAGAGATATGGCATGATTAAAATGGTGACTTGGAAAGATGAATTTCGTCTCTCTTAGTAACAGACTGAAAGTAAATGTTGGAGCTCCTACCTGTCTCATAGTTCTGCTCCTTCACACAGCTTCCAGTTTCTCATTATCTGTAAACCACTAAAAAGCTTTGCTTCAAAATAAATTTTTAAAAAGCACCCCTTTTCTTAGGCTATCTAAGTATTTTAGAAGCTCTAAAAGTAAAAATTTTACCTTGCTTATTTCTCATTCCTTATATATTACATGGCTACAAATTTTTCTTAAAAAAATGTGTCCCAGATGCATTCACCAATCAGAAAGAGCACAGGCAGCCACCTGAAGCCTACAGTAGGCACATGACAGGAGTCCCAATATTGTCATTACCTGTCTTTCTTTTTGTTTTTTAAACTTTTATTCATTTAACAGTTACTTATTGAGCACAGATTGTCTTCCAGGTGTCGTGGATGCATCTGTGAGCAAAATAGACAAAAAATCTGTACCTTTGTGGAACTTATATTCTAGTATTTTTGTTTTCTGAAAACAAACAAAACAATGTTATTTTATTCTCAATTAGCTGACATTCATCTGATTTTAAAATTACTTTATCCTTAGAGTGAAATTTTTCATTTATAATTAAATATAAGTCATATTTCGGATCCTCTTCATAGTCAAGTCAGAGTGGCTTTAAGTTATGAAAATAATCTGCATTTAAATAGAAATTGTTTCAGCCAGCATCTATGCCATAGCATGAAAGTATCATTTCTCCAAAGGATATTGTTTTGAATTTATAACTTTCTATGTATTTAAATGTAAAAGTGTTTTAGATTTTTATGTCACTTGAAAGAAGAGAATTTGTCACATTAAAAGTATTGAGATTTCTGAATAAGAAAAATTAGTAATTTTGAACCATTACAATTTCTTTTGAAACATTTAATTTCTTGTGTTTTCAAGATTTAGTTTCTAAAAAACTCATTTTGCAAGATAGTGAAGGTCACACTATGTAGGAATGAGACTGATTCCTGAGTCCATACATTGAAGTCATGCTTCATGAAGATACCAGCATTCTGCGTTTCACTACGCAGAGTATATGTCAATACATACTGGGAACGCCTCAATATCCCCTAGATGGTTTTGTCTCCTAGCATTGCTTTTGCTACAACTTTCAACAGATAAGAACATTGAGATCAGAAAGGAATTACTTCTGTAAATTTTATTTTTAATAAGCGGCAAAGTCAGGATTAGGATTACTATTAGCTCCACAAATAATTTTACTAACAAGAGAAACTTGAGGTATAATGAAAAAGAAAGTCTTACTAGTAAGGCAGAAATAAAGACAGTAGTTCTATAAAAATATGTGCCAGGACAGAACCATAGCAGCTGTGTCTCTAACTTCCTATGCGCCCCTAGAAGCCTGGAAAAAAGAAAGACGTGTTGAGTTTCACAATTTCTTTCCTTTGAGGGCAATAGGCATATCAGTTCATGAGGAGAGGTATGACTTTGATAGAATATCATGAAAGGAAACTAATGTAGGGGCTGGCCGGTGGTGCAGCAGTTAAGTTCTCATGTTCCACTTTGGTGGCCCGGAGTTCGCTGGTTCGAATCCCAGGTGCGGACATATGCACTGCTTGTCAAACCATGCTGCGGCAGGCGTCCCACATATCAAATAGAGGGAGATGGGCACAGATGTTAGCTCAGGGCCAGTCTTCCTCAGCAAAAAGAGTAGGAATTGGCAGAGGATGTTATCTCAGGGCTAATCTTCCTCAAAAAAGGAAACTAACTTAATATATTGAGACCATTTTGACTAGCAGTGTTTATCACCCAACCGCCACCCCTCCACAGGGGGTGTTTTTACGTAAGGTATCAGCAGAAGTCCAGGTTTTAATACTACACTGAAGTTTTTCTGGGTGAATACTACAAAGCAGCTTTTCTGGGTGTCCAGAGAGAGAGAGTTCTGGTGTGTGTAGCTTTCTGATTATCTGGTGATCAATAATCAAAGATTAGCATCATCCCTTAGAAGGACTCTCATTGTTGTTTTGAGTTTTAAATAACAGAAGATAAGTGAAAATCTTTTGCCAATATTAAAGTGCTTTGTAATGTTAATTACTACTATTTCCCTCAATGTCATGTTTGCTGAGGTGGTTTAATTCTAACCTGAGAGTGTAAAGAGGGCAGGCATTCTGTGTCATAGATTAAAAATTAGAAAACAAACAGAGAAACAAACTATGGGCCCTAGAGCAGTGTTTCCCAAATGTTTGGACTTAAGGGACCGACAGAATTCAATTTCAAAATCTGGAAACCAGCACAGGACTGCCTGTTTTTTAACTTGTTAAGAAAATACATTTTTAAAAAGGCTACTACATCGGTTGTCAATTCCACTTCATAGGAAGGACATAATCTCAGACTAAAGAACAGGCCTTTAGATTGAACATATTTAGCTTGATAAACTACTCTTTATGTTTGTCTTGATTTTTCTCAGTTTTCTGAGGCAGCTGGGCACGTTGGCATGAACCAGCAGTAGGGGTGTTTGGGAATCCCTGCTGCAATCCACAGGCTCTGCTCTATTGGAGCAGCTCCTTCTAAGTCTTAGAGCAGAGCTGCATTATTGTGACCGTCAGGCAGATGCAGGCTCAGTCTACTGTGCCAGGAACAGTGGAAGTCAAACCTGTTGTTAAGCCTTAGGGGTCGGCAGCCCACTTTCTACTAGAGGAGGCCTCAAGCATATGTCTTGATAGGGTCATGGCTTTTTCCTCGGAAAGTAGTCCTGCAGTTGTTCAGATGTTCAAAGAAGAACCCAGAGTTCTGCCCCATAAAACATGATAAGTTTTAGGGACTTGTAACACAGCGTTACAGGGCTCTAACAGTCACACCTTAACAGGTGCTTTACTTTGTTGAATAGTGAAGGGCACACCAGGTAACTAAATGACGTAAATATCTCAGCGAACTGATTGGGAGAATCCCAGTGATACGGCATTTCTGCTCCCGAAGAAAGATTTTATTGCTGGTATCAGCTGATTTTTAGAACACAGATATTAATTACCTAAATAACAAATGAATACCACTAACTCTGAGCAGGAAATCCTCTTCTTCTCCCACCTGAGACTCAACCTTCTGTATCTGTTCCCTTCTTAATGGTTCTGAATTTGTTTTAAAAGTAATACACTTTATGGGTGTGTGTGTGAAATAAACCTACCTTATTAGTGCAGATTACTTTTCAACACTTCTTGTACTGCTTGGAAGCTAAGAGACAAGAGGCTAAAATAAGATAGGAGCCATGTGCCCTCTCACATAGCAACTCCAGTAGTGAGCAGCTGAGAACTGACGGGGCAGTTCCGATATCCTAAACCTGTGGCCACCCTATTGCTGTCTCTCAATCAGTGGGAAGAGAGGAAAAAGCCAGAGAGAGCCTCCAGTCCTTTGAAAGGTAAAATGCAATAGTGGTGTATATCTGTTGAGATCCCAGTTGTCCAGATCTTAGTCACAAGGCCACATTAAGTTGCAAAGAGGGCTGAGAAATGCAATCTTGACCTGGGTAGGCATGTGCCTAGCTGGGAGTCAGAAGTTCTGTTATGAAAGGGGAGAATGAATATTGTGCACAACCAATAGCCAGTCACCTTTCTTCTCAAGAGTCAAGTACTTATTGATACTGAATATATTGAGATGACAATAGCATCAAAGAAGCAAAGATTAAACAGGGTGGGGTGGTGGTGGAAATATTTCT
Organism: Equus asinus; assembly: GCF_041296235.1. NCBI lineage: Eukaryota > Metazoa > Chordata > Mammalia > Perissodactyla > Equidae > Equus > Equus asinus. The sequence goes on from NC_091800.1 coordinate 67,725,037, forward strand.
TTCTAGGGCTGACTAATACATTCATTTTTAATGCTTTAATTTTAAATTGGAAATGACATGATATGCTAAGGCAGCTGTTCTCAATGTCTTCTCCAGGGACCTTTGGAGGTTCCAGAAACCATTTTCAGGGGTTCTGGAAGATCAAAGCTATTTTCATACTAATTCTAAGACATCATTTGCTTATTTTTATTCTCATTCTTTCACAAATGTGCCATGGAGTTTTCTAGAGGTTATGCGATATGCGTGAAGTCGTTGCTCTGAAGGAGAATGGAATGTGTGCTTGTCTATTTATCTTTTTAAACACTTCCCAATTGTAATTCCTGATACAATATAGCCCAAATAAAGAAAAGTTTTCTGGGGTCCTTGGTAATTTTTGAAAGTATAAAGAAGTCCTGTGACCAAGAGCTCGAAAATTGCTGCCTTGAAGTATAATGCATTTTATCTTTAGACTTTAGGATTCAACCTAGTTCTTTAATAAGTCACTTGATTAAACAAATAAAAAGAAATATCATGAAAATATGTTTTTGCACCTAACTCTGGAAGAATGTGTTCATGCTGTTAGGAAAACGCTCTGTGTTTTAACTTAATGCTCTATGATGTCAGTTTTCAACAGCACTTTTTTGGTGTTTTTAGGGGTGCTCAAAATAAAATTGTGAATAGAAAATAGAATAACTTTTCAACTTTTCTCCTCTTAAGGAAAAAACTGTCTTTTTGTCAGCAAGGTTAAAGGTTTACAGAAAAGTTTAGGATGTTAATGTTCTTTCACTCTACCTAGTGTGTGTTGTAGGGAAAAGAAAAAAAAACTTTGATGTTCTATGATGACAGTCAAGTTCCGAATTTCTCAAGATTTGCCCAGCCTGACAAAAAGAAGCCATTCAGCTAGATATAAAGAGTTAGTCTTTTCATTTTGATCCAGCATTTCAGTGCCTCAGCGGTGTTTTAAATGCGGAAATTACATTGCTAAGTGCTGAGACTTTTGAGAATTGTTCACCCTCCTAGAAACCATATAACAAAGCAGATTTTGACTTTGGCTTTGATATTCCTAGCATTTCTGTACCTTAATATTTTTGATGTCCTTCAATTATTTCTCCTAAATAGAATTATGAGACCACTGATTAAGAAATGCAGATGCACCCATTACGTTATAAGACTGTTGAGGGATCACTTCCAAATTATTATTGTTATTTTTTTTCTGAGGAAGATTTGCCCTGACCTAACGTCTGTGCCAATCTTCCTCTGTGTTTTAGTATGTGGGCCCCCAGCATAGCATGGCCGTTAACAGAGTGGTGTAGGCTGTGCCCAGGATCCGAACCCGGGCCATCAAAGCAGAATGCGCTGAACTTAACTACTAGGCCACTGAGGCTGGCTCCAAATTATTTTTTATTTCCCTAAATTAGAGAAAGAAATTAGGACAGACACTGGAGAATCAGTAGAGGATTACTGTTGACAATGCACAGTAGGAGGCCTAAGCCATACTAGCAGTTGATTTTAAAATGAAGAGATGGGCAACAGTATATCATTTGTTCTAGGAAACCAAGTATGTTTCTCTTGCCACCGTACCAGATTCTTACACAAAACAGTAATGATATAGAATGATTATTTCTGTCTTCAGTTTTCCTTATTTCTTCCTCTGTTTCACCGAATTATATTAATTGCCGAGCTATAAGAACAAGAACATTTTGAAATTTCCAGGACTTTACCACGGTAAAAGATGAATTTTATAGTTTACATATGACACTAAAATTTTTGTGCTGCAATTTTACAGCTTCTCTTTATTCAGACAGAATTTACCAGTACTGAATTTTGGGGATTCTGTGAAATAGACATTTGTTAAGTGTATACATTTCATGGTGAACTTCTTTGGGTTTGGATACTTGAGATTATTTAACTTGGTTTTTATAGTGTGATTAGTAGATAACATGGGCTGCTTGAGACAGAACAGACTCCTGGCCCCTGGACCTGTATGTGGCCAGATCCCTAATAGGAAGCTGAGTGTACTCCGGTAAGGGATGCAACCTGCTTGCACCTCCCTTTCTTCTCTTTGCCTTATCAGATGTGCAATGTTGTGCAAGTTACTTACCCTCTCTGCGTCTCAGTTTTGTCATGTATAAACTGGATATCATCATTCTTATATCACAAAGCTATTGGCAGGATTATGAGAGTTAAGGTATGTAGAGTGCCTGGCACACAAGCACTGTAAACACGCCGTCTGCTATTATTACTGTCTCTAAGGCGAGACGATTATCTAGATAAGCTCTAAAACTTCTTCCAGCTCTAATATTTTTATTTAATTGAAGGACTAAGACAAACTTATAGTGCCATATTTTGTGGAAAATCATATCAACCTTTAGGATGGCCTGAATATGTTTGTTATGGTTCACACTATTGCTTCAGCAGAGCCCACCCAGATATCCCAGACCTGTCCTGTGCTCTAGGGCCACCTTCTCCCTCCTCCCTGACCGTGGGAAGCTCCTTTCCTCAGGTTTATGGGAAGATTTACACACAAAATCCCACCGAGTCCCGCTCTGGGTCCCTGCTTGACCCTTACGGGCCCCCTCCTGTTGCCTCAATCCAGGGTTTCCCTCAGGCTGAGAAGGCTTCCCAGAGATCCTCCAGCCAAGCGTGGGTGCAGGCCCAGACTTACGTGCCCCCCACACAGCTAAGGCCAGGCTCGAATGCTTTACACAGCTTAGAAGGTTCGGAACACACTACACGTTTCCACATTTGAAATCAGTGCAAGGAAATAATTGATAGGCTCTCCGCAGAAGCTTATGTACTACTTAACTCCCTCCAAAGCCTACAGCCCACGCGCCCCTATGAGTACAGCCCTCCATAAAGGAGCTTCTTTTAGCCTCTCTCCCCTGCTGGGATTTCAGGATCCCTTCTTCTGGGGAAAGAGATTAGGAAAACAACTGGTGTTCTCAACAATCCCAGAAAATTTAGATTAAGAAGGTGAGTCTCCACCCCCAGCCTAGAGATTTTTTCTGCATTAGGATGCAAAGCCTTGTATCTCTTCTTTGTTTCTAATCTGTGGATTCCAGAAAAGGATCTTTGTTTCAGTCATGCATAACAAGAGCTAATTAAAGTGGGTTCTTTTTACCAATATAAACTGCCCTCAAGGGAAAATTCAAGTTTCCATCTCCAAACAATATTAAAAAAAAAAAACAACTGCTGGCAACTTTTGACAAAGAATAGCTATTAAGATAGTGTATGTGTATTTATTTATATTTACTTTACACATTCCATTCAAAATTTTACCTGTAGTGATTGACTTTTGCCCATACTAGCCTAATGTCCAACCATGGATTTGTGAAGGTTTTTTTTTAAATTTTATACCCAGAAGCCTACCGTGTGTGTTTGAAGGGAGAAAGGTATGGTGTAGTGGAGAGATCATGAGGTCGTATACCTCAGGAAGACATTAAGACAATATAATTCTCTTTGAAAATAAAGACCCTTAAAACACTAACTTCTGCCAAATTTTTTTCTCCATGTTAATTTTTTATTTTGAAACAATTTCAAATTTATAGAAAAGCTGCAAAAATAGTACAAAGAGTTCCTTTATACCCTTCACCCAGATTCCCCAATGGTTAACATGTTATCACATTTGCCTTTTTTTTCCTGAATTTTTTGAGAATAAGTTGCAGACATGATGCCCATTAGTTTTTTATTTCTCCACAGTGTTTTATCAAGAGCATTTTCAAACATGCAGAATAACAGAAAGAATTTTGCTGTGAATACCTCTAACCCTACCACCTAAATTCTTCCATTAACATTTTACTATACTTGTTCCATTATAAATCTGTTATGCATTTATGCACCCATCCATCCATCCATCCTATTGAGCTTTGAACATCTTTATTGATGTATAATTTACCAACCATAAAATCCATCCATCAAATAAGTTTAATCGTAGGAAACCACAATGTCGTTTGGTAAATTCTAATACAGCAGTCCATTTCTGGGCATTAGTTACTCTCATCTTGGAAAAGGCGAATGATCTCAGCCAGGGACCCTGGCCTATAATCCAGGACCTGCTTCTCTCTGGTGGTTGGAGTTTCAGAATATCACATTAACCTCTCTGAATCTCAGTTTTTGGAAATATGGAATGAGGTTATTTGACCCTTTGAACAGTAAATTTCCTGTGGCTCCAAAATGCAGAAATTCTAAACTTTAGGGTCCCTATTTCTCATTACTCTGCACAGAGTACTACATTATACCTTTTGTTTGCTTTCCTCAGAATTAATCCTGATGACATCATGGGGAGCAAGTTAGCCTGAACATTTAAGGGAATGAAACACTTATGCCTTAAGGACTCTTCGAGAGCGAATCATTTATACATAGCATTTGCAGTATTCTTCTGTGAAATGGAATCTTGCTGTTACTAATGCAGAAGCCTGCTGGTAAATGCTCAGACTGTACATATTAGCCAGCTGGTGGCTGAATTCTGACTATTGAGATGCCTAGAATTGGAATAATTAATTTTCCTGGAGAAAGTACATTGTATTGTAGCTTTTTGGATTTGTGACTGTAATCTGTAATCACCAGGGAATTTATTTAGATTTGCAATTATACTAGAGTTAGTAATTTATAGTAAGGAGATCGGAGTTTGCTAAATAGGAGGCGTAGCGCTTTGAGTTTTCCATTAATAGTTTTGTGAGCCTAGTATAACACCCAAGCTGTTAGCAAAGACCTATTAGCTAAATAGACAGTTCATGTTCATCTTATCTAAAGAAAGCAGAACCTAACATGTGTACCTCAGAAGTTTTCCCATTTATTTCCAATACGGTTTTCTCTTGCATGAAAAGGGAGTGTTACTACAAAAGCTTATATTTTAAAGAAGTGTGATTATGAATAATAGCTTCCTAGATATGTAGTGGTAAATGAAAATTCAACTGAATAAATTTGAACGATCTAATTGGCTTTATTGAACAATTCATGAATCAGGCAGCATCTCAGCTAACGAACAGAGAGGAGCTTCAAAGAGCTACAGAAAGGAAAGGTTTTTAAAGACAAGACAAGGAAGTCATAAACAAAAACTTTATTCAGGCTTAGTGTGGCAGGTGACCTCATCTTCCTTTGGGGGATGGAGAGGACCCATGGGACAAATGACCTTCTTGGTGCTGACCAGTCATAATTCCAGACTGACTGGTTAAGATTGCATTCCTGGAGAGGGTTGAAACTGCAATTAGGTTAGGTCTTAAGCCTTTGTTTGGTGATGTGGCCGAGCACAAGTGACTCCATTTTGGGCCTGTCGTTTTCTTTTTAATAGTAGGGTTTTTGTTTTTTTTTAATATATTCCAATAATATCATTCTTCTTATTGTGCCTGAAAAGTAACATTCTGTCCTCCATTAAATGGTATACCTTGAATGAAAGAAAATAAGAATTGACTGTTTCTTAAAATTAAGCATTTCTTTTGGATGAAAATAAGCTTTTTCAAAAAGAGAGTACTCTTACTAATACCAATTATTTTAAAGAGATGTTTGTACATAATTATGGAGATTACTCATAGATAAGCCAAGAAAGTTGACCTAATAGAGTCATAAAATTACAAAGATGCCTTTGTCTTTTTAGTTCAATATCTCTTTCTTTAAACTTTCAACCCTTTAGCAAATTTGAGGTTGTAATTCTTCAGAGTTGTATACTTTATGACATTGAATTGTTCATGAAACTCTGTTGTTTACATGATTAAAAATGACTAATTTTAAAACAAAGATATCCTGTTTCAAATCAATATTATAGAAGAAAATGTTACATTTGGTAGTAACTATAGTCTGATGAATCTACATCCCTAGGTTAATATGAGGTCCATAGCTACTCATCTGAAGCCCCAAGAACCTGATATGCTTTAGGACTCAGAATTTTTTTGTTAGAAACTTAATTCAATGCCTATATGTAATGTAATAGGACATCCTCAATGGAATCAAGCCCGCGTATAAATATTTTTGCAATAAAACATAGAGATATTCCCTCTCTGTGAGGTCAGTCGACTATAAATAACCTCCTATCAGTTTGGAAGTTAGTTATCAGTTAACATAGTTTAGATAAGTGGAAATATTTTTAGTTTTTAAAATTTTTGAATTTTAGAATTATAGATAAGAATTGAAGACTTACAGTAAAATAACTGATTATTGTGCATTTTTAGATGAGTTCTGTAGGACCTCTTCAAAGAAGCTGTTTAAACTAAACATTATATTCTTTGAATATCAAAAGTTAAATGTAAGGGAGCAGTATATTTTTTTAAAGGATTTTATGTCTGTAGGTTTCTGATAGAAACTACTTTCAAACTGACGGAGTTAAAGTAATCATATCCCATACCTTTTTCGTTAATATATGTGAATCTTTGCTCTAATTGTTTTCTTTCCTAAAATTCAATTCAATTCAAAATATCTAGAAGTTCCTGCAAGTTTTCTATAAACTATAGTTGTTCACAAGTGTAAAAATAGCAGTATAGAAAGTGAGTATCATTATTATTTAAAATAAATAGGGGGCCTGTCCGATGGTCATGTGGTTAAGTTCATGAGCTCTGCTTCAATGGCTCAGGGTTTCACCCATTCAGATCCTGGGCATGGACTTAGCCCTACTGATCAAGCCCTGCTGAGGTGGTATCCCACATAACACAACTAGAAGGACCTGCAACCAGAATATACACTATGTACTGGGGACTTTGGAGAGAAAGACAGAAAAAAGAAGATTGGCAACAAATGTTGGCTCAGGTGTCAATCTTTAAAAAGAAAAAAATAATCCTTAAAAAAATAAATAAAAATAAATATTTACTTAATTTTTTCCCATGCAGGATTTTGCTTGAGTTTATTTTGAGCTAAATGTTTATTAAACTATAAAGAAATTAAGATAGATATATATCTAACAACTTTGGAATAGAAATTCATATTTAGTAACTATAAAAAGGAAAAATTTGGCAATGTTTTGTAAATAGAACCGCTGGTTATTTCAAAACCAATATTGTTCCACGAGTTGTGAGAAGCTAGAAGCAAACAAATAGTCCCTACAAGACTTTTACTGAAGGGTAATTAGAGTTTAAATGCTAAGAGTATTCTTTAAATACTCTTTAAAATAGACTTGAATTAAATTCCTTAATACTCTTTAAAGTGTTTTTAAAATAGACTTTTCAAAATTCATTGATTTAAGGATAACTTATGTAAAAGCAAATAAATAACGTTGAAAAGATCATTCTATCTCTTTAGTTTAGAAGAGTGCCACAAACCAATTTTGGGTTCAGTGCCTAGCCTTTTCAGAAAAAGAAGCAGGAGATTCTTTGAGGCAAGGGAACATAACAGTCCGTTGAATTCTCTTTGAATCCTGTCGAAGGACTATATTTACGTCTATTCTATAATCAGAGAGGTTTAAAAATAGATTTTAGCTCCTGTGTGTGTGAATGGGGGTGCTAATTTGACTATTTTTAATTGATGGATAGGTTATATGCCATAGTGTTTTATTTTATTTGATTTATTAAAAATGGAATCAAATCTCAAATAAATATGGTAAAAAGTGCATACCAAATACTTGGTAGATATTTATGAATGGATATATGAATGAATCCAATTAAATGACATTCTGGGTAACCCTGGGATCATGAAATCTCTGTATAAATTTATTTTTATTTCATTCCTTGTAAAACTGGCAGTTCAAGCTTTAATTATATGTTGCATATAAATTATTTGTACTACAATTGGCAGATAAGATAATAGATTATTGAAATCCAGATTTTCAGAGTTCATTCTAGATAACAGTCTAGATCTAGTATAATAGGTATTGTGTGCGTTCAACACTCTAAAATAATTGTATGTGAATACTTATTTCTAGAAACACTGAGCTAGATGCTGCCAGGTGGAAAATATCCTGATTACTTTGTATATATGTCAAAATTACAAGTTCAAATACTCTTTGAACCCAAAATTCCTCTCTATAGACTTTATCCTGCAGATATACTTGCATATATGATGTTTATCTATTATAAGCATGCTCATAGTATCAAAATTTCTTAAATAGCCTCAGTGAGGAAATCGTCTTTTGGAAGATGATTAAATTAATTATGTTACAATCATACAATGGAATTCTATATAGCTAAAAAAATATAAGAAACTATTCTCTGTACTGAAATGTTAAGTGAACAAGGCGAGAGACAGAAAAACGTGTATATTAGACTACCATTCATGTAAATAGGGAAGGTGGAAAGTATATGTTCGTGCATGTATATATATACACACATCTATATATATGCTTTTATATGGGCAAAATTCCTCTGGGGAGGGAAAATAAGAAAGTATAATGCTTATTTGTTCGAAAAGATGATAACTGATCATAGACATAGAGGTGGGAGAAACACTTTTCATTATATAACATTTTATTCGTTTTGGTACATACTATGTGATTGAATTATTGTTGTTTATTTCTTCAATTAACCTGTTTAAATAGTATTGTGCTTGAATTTCCCCACTTATTCATTCAAGAAATGAATCATTTGCAGTCTACCTACATTGTGTCTCTACTGTAATGGGGGCTGTAAGATGCCCAAGGAGAATAGGCCAGCTCTCATGGGCTGAAACAGGGGAAAATCAACATGGTTTTTTTATGTTTAATGAAGTAAGATGTGGTGAATTAATAGTATGCCATAGTTTTGACATTCTAACTGTAGTCTGCTTAGATTTAGAATCTGCATAAGAGAAAAACAGGGAGCCTTTTTGGATTTGTATGATAGATGTTGAAACTGATGGTGAAATTTATATTTCTACATGAATATGAAAAGATTTCATTAGGATAGATGAACTTAGAAAAAATCAAACAGAGCAATTAAGAATATTAAAGCATCATATGAATTAGAAAAACTATTTTTTAGAATGCTTGTATACTCAAATCCTATGTGGTGAGTTGATAAAATACTTGAAATACTTAGGTTAATTTTATTACTTATTGAGTTTTTTTAGCTCCGTATTGGAGGATATGATTGCATAAACATATTGTTATTAAAAATATCTTTATAGGTGCCAGCCTGGTGGCACAGTGGTTAAGTGCACACGTTCCGATTTGGTGGCCCGGTGTTCACCCAGGTGCGGACATGGCATCCCCACATATAAAGTAGATCAAGATGGGCACGGATGTTAGCTCATGGCCAGTCTTCCTCAGCAAAAAGGTGAGGATTGGCAGCAGTTAGCTCAGGGCTAATTTTCCTCAAAAACAAAAAAAACGAAAAGAAAAAATCTTTATAACTGAAACCCAACCTTTATGAGCATATTCTACATACTAACTTGTCTTCCAAAGTTTTCATAATTCTTTTAATCTATTAACCAAGGTGACTGCCACAAAAGCATTACATATGTCTCTCTGGCAAATAAAACTAATGTTGGAGCATCTTATGGAGAATTTGTATAATTTGACAATCAAGAGTTTCCAAATCTACACAACAAGAGGAAGCAAACTGAACACTCAAAGGGACAGATTCCACCCCCTTTAAATGCCTGGCGGTAGAGCCCTCGGACTATTTGACATTAATCATTTTAAATAAACAAAAATAGAATTTCTTTTCTAATCACAAAATAACCTTCTGGAGACAATTCTACTCAACGCTATTGCAAAAGTATGTTGATATCGGATATAGTATCTTCTCTGTGACTTTCATCAAAGTATAGGATAGAGGGCAATTTATATTGGATAACTGCCTCCGTGGCTTCTATCTATTAATTTTTTCTTCCAATGTATAAAAGAATGTATAGTCATCTTTCTATGTCTCATTCCACAAAATTTAATTTCTGCCAGTTGTACATATACAGGTGGTGAGCAATCTGGATGAAACTATTACCTTTCTTAAACTGGAAACATAATGTCCTATCTATCCATTGTTCTGTTCTGCATTATCACGTAATTTTAAAATGTATGACTGATTGGCATATTACAGAGAATGTTAAGTTATTTCATACATCTATGTTATCATTATGCAGCAGGATTATTGTGCCTTCCAACAAAATGCGTACTCCAGTGGATGGCATTACTATTCTTCTTCATTTAAAAATATATATATATACATATACACTCAATAGAATTAAAGACTTATTATACTTATTCATTAATATGCCCATTCACCATATGGTATAATCTTTTGGGAACGTAAAGAATATAGAAACACCATCCACCATCTTATTTTAGCTATCATGTTACCTAAGGCTGGTAAGAACAAATTACATCATGTAAATACTACATGGTTCAACTCTCTAGCAAGGACTAACGTTTGCCCGATTCACCCTTGAATCCACAGAGCAGGCAAGTAGGGTCAGAGGCCTGAGGCCTAGATGCCACAGTCTTCATTAAGAGGAGCGATAGAGGAAACCATGCAAGGAGCACCAGAGTCCAACATATCAGGAGAGTGTTTGTGTACTGACAAAACCCAAGAGGTCCAGAGCAGGTATGGATGTGGCATACAGAGCAAAGAAGGAATAGGAACCAGGGAGATTAGAGCAAGTGCTATCAGGAGCCTTGGCCAGGCAAGGAGAATGGGATAAGTTAGGGAGGATGTTGAGTGATTGCTCGTAACAGCTAGTGTTTAGGTTGGCAAGGGTATAAGGCAAGAGGTATACTTCCCTGACTATTTACGGGAAAGGCAGAGCAGACAGGCTCTACTAACATAAAGTCGATTCTGAGGCCCTGGAAGCAAATATTATTCAGGGTTCTCCAGAGAAACAGAATCAACAGAATGTATATAGAGAGGAAGACATTTATTATAAGGACTTGGCTCATGTGATTATGGAGATTGAGAAGTCTCCAGATCTGCAGTCACCAAGCTGGAGACCCAGGAGAGCCAATGGTGCAGCTCCAGTCGAGTCTGAAGACCTGAGAACTAAGGGACTAAGAGAGCAGATGGTGGCAGGCCTGAGACTCAAGAAGAACCGATGTTTCAGTTATGGTGTTGAAGGCAGGAAGAGACTGATGTTCCGGCTCACAGGTCAGGCAGGACAAGCGTTCCTTCTTACTCAACAGAGGGTCGGCCTTTTTGTTCTAGTCAGGCCTTCAACTGATTGGCTGGGTTCACTCACATTGAGGCGGGCAGTCTGCTTTACTGAGTCTACCAATTCATACGCTAAGCTCATCCAGAAACACCCTCACAGACACACCCAGAATAATGTGATGCCTCACGTCATCTCTACCTTAAAAATTTGTCCTTTGCTTTGTTACCCCTCCCTCTCATTAATAAGAGATGGGATTCACTTATGTGAGTAAACACCACTTCAAATTTTAAACCCATGGCTTTACCTTAAGTTTCCATTAGCCTTTCCAGTTAATGAGCCCTTTCACATACTTTGTCTGAATTGATTACTTGGTGAACGGTAGGTTGAACCATTGAAATTGCTGATATTTGACCATCGTGTATTAACAAAATCAACAATTTTATATGCTTGCATATAGTGTTATTAAACTTACTTTTGAGATGCAAGGAAGCAAAGCTGAAAGCAACATGAATTTTTATTTTTTAGGAATCATAGAGCTTTTAAGTAGCAGAGCTAAGCTAAGGCTTATTATGACTGCAACACTGGATGATTTTCTCCCATTGCCTCCATCCAGTTTGCAGCCAGCAAATCATTCATATCTTACTCAATAGGAGTAAATGCTGATTAAAATTGAATGGAAATTAACCTGAAATTTTAATGGCTTGAAAACTTTAATGTCAATAGCTTTTTATCATTTTGCTTCTAGCACAGTTCTCGATTCTTTTTCCTTACTAATGAAGATTAAATATTGGAAACTCTGAAATCATCATGGTTTGCGGTCACCTCTGGGTCTGAGACACCTGGATTTACAACAGTTCTACTTTTCATACCCCTACTCATAAACTTTTTAAAAATCTGAAAGCTTTAGAAATCTTTGATAACAAAGAATTATCATTATAACATAAAAGGTAGCAACTATGATGTCCTTGTGATTATATTTACAATTATTCACTTCAAATAATGCAGTAAACTTCTGTGATAACTTCTGGCAATCTTTGCTGAATACAAATGCATTTGGAAAAATAAACCCCTAAGTTATTTACAGAAATTACACATTTTATTGATCTTTCAAGCTTCATTTTGAGATATCACTTAGATTTGCTCCCAAAATATTGGTAAAAATAGAGACATCAAAATTTTTATCAAGTGCCCAAAAATAATATTGCCAAGATCTTTTTGGAAGATCAAGTCCAAGTGTTTGCTCATAGAGACCTATTTTCTTATAGATAAAGCTGATCAGGGAGGCATGAAATTGAGAGCATTTTCAGGGCCTGTGGGAATTGAAGTCACTACACTCTGCTTACTCTTGACGATCCTGCTTTTGTGATTTGTCTTAAAAAATGGGGGAAAGGAATGAGTTCAAGAAGCAGCTGTTACATGGTCCTGCTGAGTTCTTTGAAGGTTATAAGAGCAGCTTGTAGAGTGTAGGGTCAAAGATGGTCTGGGGAGGGAGGAAATGGAGCAGAGAAGCACCTCAACCCTGTGTAGTGGAGAAAAGGAATGTCTTCATCGGATGTTTGTTGTTGTTCTTAACCTTTATTAATAAAATAATTAATTAATAAAAATGAGAATGCCAAAATGAGTGGTGGCTTAATTTTAAAATATTTTGCATTTTTTAATCACTTCAGTCCATTTTTAAATAATTTCCATAAGAATGTCAACAGAAGAAGAGGACATGGAAGATGGAATCGGGAGAAAGATAACACTTCACAAATGACTGCTTACCAAATTCAGTTCATCTACAGAACAGCTCATAGATCAATTCATTTTCATCTGAGCATGTTTTTAAAAAAAGCATCTTTCAGCAAGAAATCATCTTAAAACTACCTTTGCAAGATTGAATTTCCTGGGACAGGTCATTTGAGAGAATCACCATAAGCCATTTTTTGTAATTCGTTAAGTATTCTTTCTCATTCTTAAAATAGTGGAGCAGCCATCTTTCACCTAATATGCAATTAAACATAGTAACTTCAATAATAATCAAGTATTTAATTAAATAAATATTGGTATTTATCTGACACTGGGTTAGACAGAGCGAAAAATAGAATACAGATACTAGCACCACGGATCATAGGAGCTTCTTGTCCCTGGGGAGTCCATTCTAGCAGGAAACTTTACAAGATGCTAAGCAATTAATGCTAAGTGGCATGTTGCTAATATAATTACAATAGAGGTTTCAGAGAAAAGTAAATTCACCACAGGTCAAAGCATTTGTTGAAGTGTTTGTGGAGAAAAGACAGGAATTATCATGGGCTGCATCTTGCCTTGCATCCTGTGAAACTGCACAATTACGTTTTTAAACAAGATTCAGTGTTCAACTCTTTAAGGGGGAAATGGCTTATTTAAAATGTCTTGAGAAACAAGTACAGAGGATTAGTAGTCTGGTTGTGAAAGGAGGCTCCTTCTGGGAGAATGGACCGTGAGGGAATGAGTGAGTTAAAAATGTGCTACCAGCAGGTTTGTTCAACTCACCTTTTCCTCACTTTCTCCATTTAAAAAATATTATTTCTACATCCACATATCTGGCAACAAGGGAAGCTTAGCATCAGACCATTGCAGTCTTCACTAGGAGGAAAGACTAGAGAAAAACAAGGAGCTTACAAAAAGTAGAACATGGGCATGCTTACTTCATATCTTGGAATAGGTGAGTAGTCAATCCACTGGGTAATAAATTCTCCACTGTATGTTCTACTAACAGGAAAACATTCAGTTCCCATCCTTCTTTCTTGCTTTTTCATCTCAACTGTTATTAAACATCTTACATGAAATTGTCTCATGTCATCACTCATGGGCTAAAGATCTTTGCAGTTCTCACATGGTTACAAGTAAATGTAGGAATTTATTTATTCAGTTGTTATTTGTTGAGTCCCTATCATATGTAGCTGGGTGCCCAGATGCTGGAGTGTTCCAGTAGGTAAAATAACTGAGTACATGGGTATGTATACATACAAATATGTATCTGGCTTCTTGTCCTTTTGTGAGAGGAAGCTCTTCTGTCAATTAACTGTGCTGTCAAAAAGCCTGGTAATGGAGGAAACTTACTAAAGTGAATTTTTAAAATTTTGTTGAGATTTCAGCTCTTCATCATCTCCTTGGTTCCCGCAATCTGCCTAAGATCCTATTTCTCTAATCTTTTCTTTGGAGTGACCTATTAATAAGGACCCTTTGGTCCTTTTTTGCTTTATATCCTGAGATTGTAAGGTTTGGAGAAGCTAATAGCTCCTGTGGGAATCACCCATAATAGACAGTCTGTAGAATAAAACATATTCTCATTTTTTAAAAAAATATAATTGGAAAGGAAAAGGTACATTGTCAGACCTTGTTCTGTCTATAGAAATCCATTCACATCATGATTATACTCCTAGTCTATTTGAGAAGAATAAAATATTCAAAACTAATCACTTTGAGCTCTTAGGCAAAACTAGGCTGTTATTGTCAGAAAAACTCTACAACGGCTGTGGAGAACAGTTTTAAATTTTCTCAACCAATACAAATATTGTTTCTGATACAAATTGAGGAAACATGTTTTCAGGGACCCTCTACTGAACTTTCCTGAAATATTAAAATTAAGATGACTGAATTGCAATTTGATTATCCCTCATTGCCATTTTCAGTGGGAAGATAATTAGTTTGGCATTAACCTTGAATGTGAAAAGACCTTAGGAAAGTCCAATTCCTGTGAGTGCTGTTATTTTCCAGAATTTTCTTTGGCAACCACTTTCTGATAGCTATATAAGGGAAACTGGAAAACTTAAATGATTACTCACATATAAATAATCTTGAGGGAAGATGAGAATATAGGATGAATTGTGAAGAATACATCAGTCTCTGTATTAAATTTATTTTTGTGTAGTATAAATAAAATCATGCAGGGGCTGGCCTTGTGGCCCAGTGGTTAGGTTCGCACGCTCCACTTCGGTGGCCCAGGATTTCACTGGTTCGGATCGTGGGTGCAGACATGGCACCGCTCATCAGGCCATGCTGAGGCAGTGTCTCACATGCCACAACTAGAAGGACCCACAACTGAAAATATACAACTGTGTACTGGGGGGCTTTGTGGAGAAAAGGGACAAATAAAATCTTAAAGAATGAGTAAAATAAAATCATGCAAAGTATCAAATATGAATACTATAACTAAATATACATGTGCCCTACTTCTTTCATTGTTTTATTTTTAAGCACTATTTAAATGGCATATTTTATTTAAGTGCCACACTTAGTACTTTATCTTTTATTGCCAAACAAAAGACACAAAGAATAATTAAGTACACAGTAGATGTCATGAAATACAAGAAAGGCTACATTTTCAATTTCTCATAAATCTCATACTAAAATTTGGAAATACATTTAATGCTAACTAAATCAGTGTAAACATGTAACCTGTGGTTGAAAAATACCTTCCATTGACATTATACCAGCCTGAGTCAGGATTATTTTTTATGAACCACTTTGCATCAGTGAATCAGAAAATAGTTAGATATGTATGCATATATTTTAGTATTACAATGAATTGCTTTAAATATTTAAATACTCTTGGTACTTATTATATTTCCAGCACTGTTCTAATAGCTTTACATATGTTAACACATTCACTCTTCATAACATGTAATTCAATAGGCGTTATTGTCCCAGTTTTACAGATGAGGAAACCAAGGCACAGGGAAGTTAACTAATTTTTCTGAGGTCACACTGTGTGTCTCCAGAGCCTGTTGTCTTTAAGTACCACACTACTCTGTCTCTCAGTTGGATAGAACTAATTGTGAAATAAGATTAAGAATTTCAGGACTGATTTAGGTGGCTAAGAATGTACCTAAGCATGTATTCATGCATACATGCAACTTATATGTTAAGTGCCTACAGATGGATAGTTATTACACAAGGAAAACTAGCTATTTCTTCTGTATCTAGATACAAAAACCGACAATTTATTAAAAAATAAATATCTTCACAAAAGTTAGGTGAGGTGAGGAAAAAAACAGCAATGGACTCTTTTAATACATTTATCTGTGGGCTTAGATGAAAACACACCTAAACCAATGTGATAACAAAACCATTACTCATAATCTGCAAAAAATTGGGAATAGGAGAAATACCAGGAGAATAAACACAGACAAAATTCTTGATACTCAAACGTGGGAGTGGGGAGTATACTCTGTAAATTGTGGACAGGTAAATATAGTATAATCCCTTGCAAAAATCTCAAATGAAACGATAAAAACTTTGAAAGAAAAGCAAGGTTGTCCAGGATTCTTGATGGATATCATGAAGGGTTTTATGGATTCACCAAGAATAAATCACACCAAACTTACCTCACTTGACCTTTGATAGACTTTGTTCCAGTAGATCTGCTGATTGCTATGAGGGATGAACGGCCGCATCAGAATCACCTGGAGACCCTTTTGTCCATGCCCTTCCCCAGATGCAATATAGCACCCTGCGTGGTTGTACATTCACCCTCCCCTCCAACACACACATGTACAATCTGAGGGTTACTGCCTGTGAGGCTCACCCCATCCTGCCCTACCTTTGGGAAGCACTACTTGTAGTAGGATGCTATGGATGGGACTGTGCTCCAAATGGGAATGGTTTAAAATAAGAAAAAGTTGGAGAATTATGAGATTAAAATAAAATATATTGAAAATAGTTATTTCCCAAGCACATATACCTGTATGTCCAGATAAGAATTTGGAATGCATTTTCCCACCATGCTTCCAGGTTTGGGCACAGAATCTGGCCTTTAGTGGGTATTCAGTAAATGTTGGCGACTGAAAGAGTAAAGGACAGAGACAGAGTGAGAAAAGAAGATATGTATGTGTGTGTGTGTATATACATACATACATATATATATATATATATATGTATGTATGTATGTATGTAATTTTCTTGACCCTATAATTATCTCCTTCTTTTATAGATAAGAAAACTGAGGCAGTGAAAGGTTTAGTATCTTGTTGGAACTCACGAAGGAAAAATGTGATGATGCAACTCTTTTTCCCTCTTCTACCCTTTATATATACATATAGATATAGATAAATATGCATCTGTATATAAATTATAATTAGATATATAGAGAAATGTAGATACATAGATATCTGTCTGACATATATAATATCCAGTATATGTTAGCTATTATGAACTATTTTCATTAGATCATAGAAGTTCAAGTTCCATTTTACTCTGCACTTATCAGCCATATTGGGAATACTATGTCTTGTCCAGCCCGCTTGTTTTAAGAGGAATATCAGTAAAATAGAATATCACTTGCTTGGGCCATGAACTCTGTAGGTATCCACTTCCTATCACACCATGTGCAGGGCATTACAGAACTTCAGTGAACATTGTTACATGGATGTGTGGGAAAAAGACACATGGCCACTAAGGTTTCAAGTATTTCAAGGTTGTTCGTGTGAAAGCCCAAAGAAACTTGGTGTTTGCTCTTCAGAGGCTGCAGCTAACAAGGATGATCACATGTTCAGGTTTCCCTGGATGGTCATGGTTTATGTCCGTGCAATTATCAGTTAGTTTTTAACTTATAAAAACATTTGTGTTTGTTCAAGAAATTACATGGTTACCCCACATCCAGGTTACATACATTGTGGTGCAGAAGAGTCACATTTAAGTTAACCATAGGACAAATGCACAAAGTCTTTGAGCTGTCCAATGACGGAGTAGGCTGCCCTTTGAAATTATGAGTGGATGTTACTAGGAATTTTCAATTTGATGCAACATAATGACTCAATGTAAGGGACGATTCCTTCACTGGATGGCAAGTTAGGTTAGATGTACATCATTACATCTATTATATGTAATTCGATAGATCACATTTCCTAAATAGTTTCTTTTGTGATCTATCCACTGCTTTTCTGTGAAAAAAAAAAAAATTAAATCTGAACTTACTTTCCTATTTAAGCCAAATACCAATGCTCTAAATGACCCGTGTTACAAATAAATCAACCTCCAGCAGGACCTGTACAAATTGGATATTTGTACTAATATTTTGACATTGCTTGTGTTTTTTATAGCTCTTGAATGAAAATAGAATATATTTTTTGAAACAAGTAATTAATATTTTATACTTCTTCTTCATTTTTTAACACTTTCAGGAGAAAAAAATCTATGATGTGCTTATTGTAACTACTCATACTAAATGACCTAGAAATCCATGATATAATCTAAATTAATTATTAAGCTGTGTCTTACGTTCCTACCAATATAAACTCTTTTTAAATTTGCTACATCTAGGCAATAAAATCTTACCTAGATAAGTCTACTTTTATATGACTGTTTCCTCCAATATATTTACTTTTTGTTTTTTGAAACTTGCATTTGGAACTGAAATAACTGGATGGAAAAATTTCACTGGGGGAAATCAGCTGTCAGTTACTGGAAAAATATTTTAGGACTAAAGATCATATTTAACGAATTTAGTTATTGTTCACAAATAACCTAGGTTTTATTAAAAACAATGAGCTTGCTTTCTTTTCCACTTTTACTGCCTTCCCTAGGTTCAGACCCCCATATGTTTCACTTGGGGGAATTATTTCTTTTAAGCTATTTATTGAGTGCCTACTATGTTCTGGTACTGTGAGCTAAGCTCACAAATTCTATGAATTGTTGAAGACTTGTAAAGGACTTTGCTTCCATCCCTTCTGCAGGTCCTCACCCAATATGAGAAGATATTCCTTCCTAGTATTCATGCATCAAGTGTAGCTCCCCCATAGCTACTGAGGCTCTGTTTAAGGGGCAGTTGGTAAGTCCCTGGGGAGAGGAATGCCAGAATATAGATGGTGGTGGTGAGAAGGTTCAATGCCTGTTTTAGTAGGAAAAGCCCCCAGTCAGTCAGTTACACTCCCTTCAGAGCCCATAATGCTTGGCCCTATAGCACAGTGTTCAAATTTCACAACCCTAATCACCTCTGCTGTATGTCTTTAAAATCCTCTTAAATCCCATCTCCCATGACACCACTGGCATGTGCTGCATGTTTCCCACCTATGCTTTACAGACTGGCACTTTAGCTGCAGTATCACCTCCCTGGGGCCCCTGCTGCTACTTGCCAATATCCTATTTTCCTTCCAGATCCAACTCAAATTCTACCTTCTCCATAGCCATATTGGGTCTCCCCAATATATTTATTCTTTTCCATCTTTTTTCGTACTCCTGTAGCTCTTGGAGCTTTTCTTTTGTCATTACTTATAGCATTGCATATTTTTTTATGATTATCATTGTTCTTGACTAATTCTTCATACAAGTCCATTGTCCTAAGAAGGCTGTTGCATTTCTTTGAACTCCCTGAAGCGTCTGCATATTGCCTTGAAAGTACCAGGTCTTCTGGAAATATATTTGAATGGAAGGAATCCATCGTGGGAAACAATATTTATTGAAAGTGTTCCCATTTACCATTCAGTGATTGATACATCATTTTTTCTTTCTTGTACCTTAGTTCCCATATCTTCACATTGCTTGTATTTCTTATTCTAAAAAAGATAAAGTGACAAAAGCAATTAATAGGTATTTACCATGTAGTTCAAAGGAAAGGATAGTGAAGTAAATCAACCTTGTCTTTATTTTTTTCTCATGTATTTAAAACTATTTTTAAAATACAAAGTATTCTTAAGCAGCACATTTCCCATGTTCTGGTTTTTAAAGAAGATTGCTAAAATTAGTGTTAATATTCACTTTGAATCTTGCAGTCTTGACCCAAACTATTTGAGGGCCTCCCCAGTAAGTTTCTTTTTGAAAAGAAAATCCACCAGAATTCCCAAACAGAAGAGTATATGCCGCATTCCAATATGGCTTTCTTTTCCAATATACCATAAGAAGTATGCTTTTATATGGCACATCTGTCACAGAAAGGGAGGTTGGCCAAAGGCTACAAATTTTGCTAGTATTATGACTTTTCATTTACCCAGTCCACAAATATTTATTATGTTAAATGTGCTGGACACTGTTTTAGGCAGTGAGGATAGAGACAAATCTCTATATTCTACATTCCAGTCTGGAGAGACAACATGAACTAATAAGCAAATAATTATATAGGTCAGGTGGTGATAACTGTCAAATAAAGGGGACAATAATTACAAGGGCATGCTATTTTAGAGAGGTTCTTCTGGAAAGCTTTTGATGAGAGGTTAATATTCAAGCAGAAACATGAAAGTAGTGGGGGAGAGAGCCTTTGGCTCTCTGGGAAGACTGGTCTAGGCAGAAGGATGAGTAAGCATGAAGGCCCTAAGGACAGAGCAGCAAGGGGACCAGATGGCTGGAGTGCAGTGGACAGGAGAAGAGTGTCAGGACCTGAGACTTGGGAAGTAACAAGGAGTTACATCATTTAGTCCTCCCTCCAAGGGGAGGACTATTCAGAATAGTCTTTAGATGGCACTTTTCACATATGTAGTCCTGGAAATGAAGACCAGTCCTAGAGAAAAGGCTTAATCCTAAATGAGGAGAGGCATGTGCAATTTAAGTCCTGGCCTGCCAGGGTCAGGGAGAGGATGGGAGGTGATGCCTGAGAGTATTATCAAGAAATAGGGGTAAGAAAAAACATTAAGTAAGTGCATTGAAGCAGCTCCTTCAAATGTCCCTCATACCTAATTTCATATGGGTCTTGAGATTCAGCCTACTTCTTTCTACTCTTTCACTTCAGTTCAGGTCAGCATTTGTTGAATACCTACTATGAATCAGATTTTGTAATAGGCTAACTATACAACTATGAATAAGGTGTTGTAGTTTAATTTTGACCTTTGACTACTGGTAATGGTAGACACATAAACAGATACTGGCTCGGGTTCTTAAGCTACAAACTGAAGAGTGATCTTAGATTTCTCTCCTTCCATTCTACTGTTGTTCTCACTCTGACTCCATCCAATCAGTCCCCAAAATCTTTATGGTCTTCGTTCTTGATATCTCTCAAAACCACTCCTTTCTGCTATTCTCATTGCCTCCTCATTCCGTCCTCACCTAACTGGTATACCTGCCAAGTCTTCCCACCTGTCCTCAATTTTGCTGCCTTCCATTGACATGCAGAAAGAGTGGACAAGAAAGAGGCATACCAAAATTAAGGCTCGAAGTTGCATATGCCTGTGTTTGCTTTTTCATCCTTTACAACCAGTCACCAGTCCCTGGGCTCAACCTGCAATATTTGAGAACTGCAAATACTGCATAAGGATCTAAGTAAAACAGTAATGATAATATCAAGTCCTCTGCATTAAATTCTTAATTTGTGCCTGATTAGTACTAGGTTAGATTAAACTAGGCTGATTTCTGTGGATTATTAGGGCTACAGATCGGGGAGCTTGGACCCTCAGTATGAGACAGAGGAGTTAGAGACACTGAGAGCCAGCAGTCTGAATATTGAAAATATTTCTATCATACGTTGACTTATTTATTCTAAGATGCTTTATGTGGAGTTTTGACATATTAATTATCTCTTTCTCTCAGTCTCTCTCTGTGACAGACAAGTGCGCACACACACACACACAGATGCCACTGATGTCACTTTTAGTTTTCAAATCCTTGGTCAACATTTTCCTAGAAAGGCCACAGTCTTTTTATGTTGATGGCTTTTTCATTACCATTCAAGGAGTTCACTGTATGAACTTGCTTTTTGCTTCACCTCAAAAGCCGTCACTTAGAATACGTCCTTATGGAAGACATTTAGGGGAGAGAATTTGTTACCCACTCATTTCTAAGCCTCTCTTCTCTACTCTGCTGTTTTGGGTTTCCACACCCCCGGATCTAACCTCATAGGGGGCCAGTCCTCCCTTAAAAGTAGGCTTTGCCCCCTGATCTATAGCAGAATGCAGAAATGATGTTTCTTTTCATTGTCGCCTATAAAATGTAGAAATTGCCTGGTTTCTAGTCAATTTGGAACAATTGCTGGGCAATTGACTAGATCGCACATCAATCTGATTTGGCGGTTATTATGGACAAAAACCTCAAATGCTATAAAGCTGTCAGTCTCATGGTACATTTATGTTCCAGGCATAATAGACTTTATTCCTCACTCAAATATTTTTTGATTAGATAGCGAATTATCAGAAACTATGTCAGAACTTCAATATTCTCTACTACCCTGTTAACATAAATGTTATTTTCTTTGACACAGTGAATCACTGTATATTATTTCTCAGAAAACATTTAAAACTAAACTATAATGTAACAGCCCAGAAAATGTGGTGTGATACTGTTAGAGACTTTTTGTATGTCTCCAAAATTTGATATATGCATTCTAAAATGATACAAATAAAATTAATATGATCAATATTGCCGAGTGGTTGAGGACATGGGTTCAGAAGTCTGGGTAAAAACTCCTCCACCATTTACTTGGGCAAATTACTTACCTTCCATGTACCTTTGTTTTCTCATCTACAAATTCAGCATAGAAATTGCAACTAGTTCCTTGGGCAGTGGTAAGGATTAAATGAAGTGACAAAGAAAACAATGACTGGCACATAGTAAGCACTCAGTCAGTGTGAGCTGTGCTATTGTCAACATTAAATAGTTGCAACCAGAGTCCACAAATAGTGATGGAAATACATCAGTCAATCCACAGTTTATTTTTCAAAGAAAAGAACATAATTGTTTGATTTTTATCCTTTATTTTTTTACCCTAAAGGGAAGAGTGCTGTAGACTGTCTCTTAGTAAATTACTAAAAGCAAAGAAAAATGTGTTTATTGATTCATGATACATTTTGTTTATAAAATTAAAATAATTGCCACAGATAGAATACTTTCCTAAACAGAGTGAAGAATCTTGCCATATTTGTTTTGTTTTCTCTTTTTTCTTGCTCATCATTTTCTTTTTTCCTCTAAATACACTTGGCTTGATGATCTATTTTCTATTCATACAGTTGCCTCATTATTTACCATCTAGAATTTAATAATGTATTATCCATCGTGATATCAGGGGCATGAAGAAGGTCACCAATTCCCCATGCATTTCCATTTGCAGACTCTGGCTGAAAACAGAACCCAGATTCGGATGTTTAACAATATTGTACAATTTTTGTTCACTTTTAAAAATGTTCTCAGAACTCCATTTCCTAAGAAACCAATGTAAGCCAATAAAATTTTCCCATGTTGGAATCTGGTTGATATGCTTATTAGAATTTAACTCCACACAGGTTTTCTTCCAAAATACCAAAAGTCATTTCATTTACAAATAGTAATCATGTGAATTATCAGATAGCCTTAAAATTAGTGTAACTGAATGTTGTCCAAAGTTAGCATCTCATCCTGCTAAAAAAAATTTGATCCTATTAAGAAATTCTGAATTGCAACATCTGTTGATTTTTATATTGATCTCTTTTGTTGAGAAGATTCATGCCATGATTTTTTTTTTATCACATTTTCTATAAGACGTTTAATGAAAAAGGTAACTGACGCCAGGTGCCTTATGTATCCACCATATTTTCTGTGCCTTTTTACTCTTTCCCTAACCATTATGTTGTTAATGGCCTATTTGAGCAGCAGTCACACAAATGCTCTTACGAAGATCACACACCATCCAACACAGTTACCCTAGAAAAGAAAACGTAACTATTTATCACATAGAGGTTCCCCTGAAATTTATAGAACAACATTTTACGTACAAGCACTTCAATCCACGCATTTGAAGGATCTGCTGTGTGACGTGGGAATATTACCAGAGGGGTGGGGGTGTTCTGAGTACAAAGACAGCCCTAGGTTCACCAGTGTCTTCCGACCTTCTCTTTAAGCCTGTTCATGTATCAAATCTGATCCTCAATTTCCTCATCTGTAAAATGAGGAAAGGAGGATGCAAATACCTCCTATGATTGCTGCAGTGACTAATAGATGGTTTGTGGTGCCTGGCAAAGAGTACGTGCTGGATACGCAGTAATAGACAGAGGAAATCCAAACTGGGAATCAGCAAAGTCCTGCTTTCTGCACAGCCCTACCTGGGTGTTCAAAGGACTGTCTCAATATAAACGTGTGTGTGTGTTTGTAAAAATAGGTCACAAGTGTTTCAACTGCTTTTCCTCACTTATACAGTTAGTCCAAGTTTCACTTTGTTTTGTGAAATAGGTAAGAATTTGAATTAAAATCCTTGTCAGGAAAGCTTTTTCTGTTATCACTTTCCTTTTTTCAAAGCACAAATGCAGCTCATTGGCCCATTCTAAAAAAAAAAAAGAATTTTTATGTAATTCAGAATATAAATTCTTAATAGGTAGAATATAATGAACTTTGGTGGAGAAGAGGATGTGTTGAGTACTTTAATGAAAATTTATCAGAAGTGAGCAATTATGAAATTAATAGTTTTTACCAACTAATGAGAAGTGTTTTATATCTTGTAATATGTGTCATTAGATCACTGATAACAGTCTGTTTTTAAAATAGAAACAATTACCTCAAACTTTATATTGGGGGGAAACACATTTGGTGGAAAAATCAACTTAGTTTCAATGTTTAAGGGTCTGACTAGATGACTAAATATTTTCTAAAGTTGCAAAAGTCAATGAAACAGATTGCAGAGGGCAAGAAAAAGTGCATCTTGTTAATAATATAAAACATTAGATGGATCTTTCAACTGTAAGTAGGAAATACACAGGCAAGGGCCATACTAAATAATATATGTCATTTCTTGGAATAACAAGTGTTCCCTTAAAATACCATTTTATGAATACCCAGAGATTAAAGAAACACAAACCACAATTCCCACAACCTATCTGAGAACACGTTTATGAAGTATGTAGGACTAGTCATGAACTTTCAACACCATTAACTTGCTCCCTCTTTTTTTTAATCATAAGTAATTGTTAACTTTACTAAAATACCTATGATTATTCTCTAGTGTGTGATCACTTAACCAAAAGGAAATAACACATCATTGTCAACTTCCATAGTTACAGTTTGTTTTTTTTCCCCTGAGATACAATGAAAATTTTAACCTCCTTTAAATTATATTCACTTAAAAAATTATAGTAATGTTATGTTCAATATGGAAACTGCTTAAGAGTCATACCAGAGTTAAAGTCATACTTAGGCCACACTTGAAGAGCACAGAGATTACTGGAGTAACATTGAAGGTGGATGGGAGGAAGACACAAAGGGACAAAAGTACTTTTGAAGACCTTAGTGATGCAACTTGACTGTTTACAATGGCTTGCCAAATAATTACTACTCAATTTTTACTTAAAAAAATTTGAAAGTTAGAAGTAAGATTAGATCTACACTCCAGGAATTTTCAAATTTCTTTATTGAGCTATGTAAACCTTTTTAAAATTAACTTGATAAGCTCTGTCGGGGGGCTTTGGTCTACCTTTGCCGTCACTGTGTCCTCAGCAGCTACAAAAGTGCAGAGCACAGTGAAGTGCTCAATAAATATGAGCTGAAAAAAATGAGAGGGGAAGCATAACTTAAGAAACAGAGAAAAGCAACATTTCTCTGGTGAGAGCAGCACGAGCAGGCACGTGCGTGGGAGGCTCAGCAGCCTTCTTGGGCCCTTAAGAAGTGCTTTGGGCACACAAGCCTGGACCTCTGGGCTCTTTAGTGCCACCTGAAAATCGCTGAGTTCAATCCTCTCAATTTATGTATAAGAAAATGGAGCTCAGGGGCAGGCCTGGAAGTATAGTGGTTAAGTTCGCACGCTCTGTTTCAGTGCCACAGGGTTCGCTGGTTCAGATCCTTGCATGGACCTAGCACCACTTATCAAGCCATGCTGTGGTAAGCATCCCATATTTAAAGTAGAGGAAGATGGTACAGATGTTAGCTCTGGGTCAATCTTCCTCAGCAAAAAGAAGAGTACCGATGGTGAATGTTAGCTCAGGGCTAGTCTTCCTCAAACAAAAAAAGAAAAAACGGAGCTCAGGTCTTGTGGGATCCCTAGTTTCAATATATATTTTTGTACCCAGATAGCATGTATTTATGGGAGTTGGAAAAGAACATTCTAGGATATTCTTATGAGTCACTTTGTTTTCAGGGAAATTATTCTAGGAAGGCAAATCATAAAAGAGAATGGCCTATAACTCATTTACTGTAAATCTTTATGGTTATTACATATGGCATGATAATTTATGTATTCAAAATTAATATGTGATATTCTTTCCAAAACTGACATGTCCTATTCTTTACAGATACATATTTTTCATGATATTGTAATTAAACATAGGAAATAGCTTGCTGCCCATTTATTCTTAAAAAGAGATTTCTACTTCAGTTAAAAGTTTTAATCCTATTCTGGCTTCTTAGGGAAGAAAAAATCATGAGAATGCACATGCACATCACACACACACACACACACAGATAAATGTAATGTGGAAAAGTTAACATTTACTTTTACTCCATCTAAGAGTAAGCTGGCTGGTATTTATAAATTATCTATTTTCATGGGTTTACTTCCATAGTCCCCCAATTTTTTTCATTTTATTGAGCATAGAATCCAATTTTTTGTTTATATGTACAATATATGTATATACGTATGTGTGCATATGTATAAATATATACCTAATAAATATATGTGTGTATATACAAGTGTGTATCTCAGTATAAATAAATAAAAATACTAGGCATGAGGCTAGAAAAAGTCATAGGTTAGTTAATTGATCATAAAAAATAATATAAATTAGGAATTGTACAGCCAAAGTCTGCCCTGGTCAGAGTTTCTCAGTGGAATCAATGAGCCTCGCATACTTATCTCACTCAGAATGGCCTCCATTGTATAGGGCTTAGGAAAGAGTAGCAAAAGTGCTTTGATAAAATGTGTAATTAGGGAGGCAAAGATCAAGGCTTTAAAAAGAGGGCTTAGCAAACAGATGTCCATGGAGCCTCAGTAAGCCCAGTGTCTCTAATTACACTTTGGCTGGAAGAAAGTTGAGAATTTACGCCTGGCACGACTTGTGGAGTTCATTTTAATCTCAAAATGATTTGACAAACTTATCATGCTTCAAATATTTTAATTAACTATACTAGGATTTATTGCAAATGTTTCAATATTGGTACCATCAACTGGAAAACATCAGCATATGTTTAAAAATTAAGGTATACAAGGATTTATGTGTTCAAGTAGTACCAATCCATTAATTATACATGCTGCATCCTATTGAAAGAGGGCTATTTTGTGTAGTGTTTTTACAGGATAAGGTGTAGAGCTTGAATCGTAGGTATATGAGTTCAGTTGAGACATCGCATCATCTGAGGAATTGCCTCAGTGCACCAAATGTATGGGTAAGTCATCCTACTTCCTGTTTTTGCTGTATTGCTGTAGACATTGACTACATGGATTATTTTAAAAGAAAAGAAAACTTCGATTTCACAGCTCTAACACTGAATACACATAGTAGATACTTATAGAACTAAGGAAAAATCTATGTTCCTTAAATGTTTTTATAAAAATCCTTCTTACAATTTTGTAATGCTTGTATCTTTTGGTTATAAACACAGAGTATTTTTGGTATGTCTGTGTGTGTACGCATGTGTGTGTTTCACTAAAATTTATTTTCTGTATTTTATGTTTTCATTGTACAGCAGAGTATTTTTTCTTTTAATATAGGGCTTGAATATGGCATTGTTTTATAAGATTGCTCAATTATATATTAAATACATTGCAAATATTTTTAGTATGTCTCTGATGTAGAGCAGATGATGTTTATTTTTACATAAGGGATGAGTTCCATGCTTAAAGCTAAACTGCTAACATCTCGCCGTTCAGAAGGATTTTATACCTTTTTTAAAGTGTAAACTTTTGTGCAGAATCTCTTACATAGCCACATTTTACATCTTTTTGAAATTCCCCAAATCAGTTAATAAGATTTTCTCTTCCAAAGTGTATTACATTCATATTCTTCGATCTCTGAGATACACTCTGTCCAGCAGGATAGAAACCAACCATTTTAATTGTCACCACTGAGTCAATGTTGACTGATTAACACATTGTTCTCATTGCAACATATGGCTAGCTCATAATTAACTGAAAATAATTCAGTGGCCTTGTTTGGCTCTAAATCAAGTCAAGTTCTACTTGAGGCAGCCATGGCTGACATAATTTACGATGGTAATAATATCGCACTTTAAATCATATCAGTTCATTTCCTCTTTGGTATTTTTCTTTCCCATCAAGTTCCATTTCTTTAGCTATAGAATGTCTCCAAACCACATCTGTGTTAGTCTAAGTCATGAGTAAACTTTTTAAGTAAAGTGTGCAAAATGTGTTTTTATTTATTGAAAAGATGTTTTCAATTACCATTAAGTTCATTGTTGGTCTAATGTTAGCAGCTTAAATATTTGAAGCTGTTCTCTGGAAACCAGACACCCATCTAAATTCTAAAAATCTAGTAGATTCTTCATTTTATTGTGGTTTTTCAAAACAACTGTTGATTACTCAAAGCAGAAGTCCCTTTGATGAGTAAAGGGTTGGTCAGAGTGCAGTGAGTAGGTTAGTAGCAATTTTCCTTGGACTTAACCAGTCTCTCCACTCCCACCCCTCTCCTGCCATCTTACTTTTTCTTCATATACTGCTGACAATTGCACATCCTTCATCTGTTTGGATGAATCAATATTGTTTTCATCTCACTGGGCTGTACTCTGTGATGCCTTTTTTTCCACGTGTAATCAAGTAGTATTTACTGAATGGTTTCTCTGTGTCCATTCCTTTATTTCAGGCTCTGATGAATAGTAAATTCCTCCTGTTGTAATAGGTAGGGTGATTAATTTCAGCAAAGATTTATTTCTTGCTCATGCTGCATGAATAGGATGGGTCCAGGGGTAAGGGGGTGAGATTGGTGCTGCACTCTACATAATTACTAAAGAACCAGGCTGCCAGAGGCTCCCATCAATATTGAGTATTATTATTTTAACACATACTCTCAGAGTTCAGCCCAAGAACGGAAAAGAACAATGAAGGGACACATGTATCTTTAACTACAGTGACCTAAGAGTAATCTACGGCAATTTATTCACAGCTATTGGTTAGAACTACTCACATGGATTTTCCTTAATACAAGGGAGGCTGGGAAAAGTAAGGACGCATGGAATATTTTCTGAATACTGTCTTTGACACGTTCTTTGAGTAGTTTATAATTTTATTAAAATAAACTCATAAAAATGAGATTATCCCTTATTAAATCTTGTGGTAGCCATTTTTCCCAAATTTGGTTGATAACAACTTGAGTGTGTCCCCAAGAATGAGAATCCCTGCAAATACCCCAAAACCCACTAAATCAAAATCTTCTGGGTGGAGGACTGGGAATCTGGATTAACGAGTCCCCTATATTATTCTTATTAGACTTCAAGTTTGGAAAACCAGTGTATGCATGCTGAAAAGACAGAGCCAGAGTTAATGAGAAGTAAATACTTTCCTAACTGTGCCCAGACTTAGGATGGGAGATCTTGTCAAACTCTGGAACTAAGTTATACCCTTGTACACACTGCTTGCTGGTGTCATGCAGATGTCACATCCTAATAGAACTCTCACAAATACTTAAAACAATATTGATTACCAATATTCATTGAAAACTTACATGTACCAGGCATTGTGCTGAGGTTCTGGATGCTTAACAACTCACCAAGTGGGTTCTAGGATGACCACTGCTTGAAAGGTAAGGGAACTGAAGCTTTAGGAAGAGTAAATAAAATTTGTTCAAGGGGACAGGAAGGAGAAATGATAAGCGATAGGTTAAAGAGATAAGAATCAATTTCAATCTCTCTCTCTCTCACACACACACACACAGACTTTCATCCTCAAATCAGGGACTAAGGTGCTGCATGGTTTTTCTGAATGACTCCATTCCCTCCCCCAACCCTAATGAATGAGGCTTTTTATTAATATTTCTTAGGAGAAATCATTCTCACACTTAATTTTTTTTGGAGTTAGCACCTGAGTACAAGAAATTTAGCTTCCTTTTTTTTTTTTTTTTTTCTCTCTACTATCTTGCAGACGTAGATATAGCTTCTTTGAGCAGAAATGTGGGAAATGGCCAGTATAGTGAATTTTCTCCCACTGGCCTTGTACGATCTGAGAGCTGGCAGTGGACAAGCTAATGGGAGACCCAATAGCTTGCAAGGCAGCAAATATGAGGAGCTCTCTTAAAATAATACATCTCATGGGAAGAAACAGATTGCCTCATTTTAAAGTACATTTGAAACACTGTGGGTTTGAGAAGGCTGTAGTATTATTGAAGAACATTTTCATTTCAAAAGGAGGGCTTTGTATGTCTGAATTTCAATCTATGTTATCTTGAACTTGGTTTCACACCAGAAAGACTAAGAGCTATTTCATTTGTGAATGGAAATGCAATATTAAGACAGGAGGATAAAAAAACAGTATTTTCCCGACTTTCCTGTAAAAGTAGAAAAGTAATCTTTCGTAAAAACAACAGAAACAAAAACCCAAAATAGCAGGTATGTAGGACTTAGAGGAAAACCACATGTGTAAAGTCACACTCACATAAATAATAAGTTATGGTAATGAGCCTCTTAATAGCACTTGATAACCAGATGTGTAGAAAACCAGCCAAACCTCACCATAAATGGCTTAACAAAAGATGGAAATCTGCACATCAGTAGCCTTTATCATCACAAAGTAGTGCTTTTAAATAAACTGAGGGCTAAGAGCTGGCAATATATAAGGGGAGATAAACCTCTTCATAAGGAATAACTAAAAGCTAGGAGTTTCAAGAGAGAAAATTTAATCCTGGGACTGAGATGAAGTGATAGAATTTAAGTAGCTAAGTAACACTTGGATGAAGAGAGACTCAGGCTCTGAGGAAAAGTGATTTTGGCAAAATGTTTTCTATAGCATTATTTGTCCTTTGTGGTTTATAGTTAAATAACACTCTGCTCAGAATTTTCCTTATTCTGTAAAAAATAAAATGCATTGGGTGGAAATTTTAGAAAGACTATCAAATATCATCTATGAGGATTCAGCTATACTTTTTTATTTCACTGTAAGTATATACGGTGAAAGAAATTTAATAAAAAACGATGCATACTACTTCTATGGCAACCAGATGCAAATTAATCTATTGCACTTCATTTCTTCCCTATTTTTCACTAAAGAGCGGAAATTTCAAAATAGGGATGTTATTTCTGTAACATTAGCCTGAGGATTCCCAAAAGAAAAAAAAAAAAAGGAATTAAACAGTACTTTCCTAGCTTGGCCACCATCTATGGAAAATGGGGTCCTCAGATTGTCTGAAATCTTGCTGGCCTAGGAAGCCCTGTGGCTGGGGGTGCGAGTCCTACCTCTGTGGTGTTCCTGGGTCTCCAAACCATCAATTCCTTGTCTTGTGACTTTCTCCTCTTTCAGTTTGAAGCTGTCCTTCTGCCTTCTTGTCTCCTGGTATCAACCCAGGTAGGCTAGTGGCCTCCTGTCCTGCGTCAGGGCTCCTCTGCAGATGGGAGATGCCCTGCCCCACTTCGCCACCACATGCTCCAGCAATTTGGCTGGAAGATTTAAAAAGGCTCTCCTCCACCTCTTTTCCCAGGGACTCAGGTTAAAATTCATGGGAGAAAGAGTGAAAAGAAAGAATAATCAGAGCAACCTGCAGTAAACAGCATCCTTCTTTTTCTATGCAAGTTTACTTTTTCCCTCTGGGGTTCCAACCTTGCCTTTGGAAGTGTCAGTATCCCTTGACTTTCTCCACTTAGGATGTGGGGTCCCCTGGTGAGACAAACCTGAACTCATAGGGAATGCATTGCTTCCCTCATTCTGGGATTGTTTCCTTCCCTTTGCTTCAGATTAATAATAGTTTCCTAAAATTTAAGTACAGTCAGTTCTGCTGTAATGCTTGTTTTGAAAATATAATTTTTTTTGTTCTAACGTGATTGATATATCAGGAGGAAATCTGAATATAATGAGAATTTTGAGTTTGCTTCGGCACAGTTTCATCTGCTAGAAACATTCTGACCTTAATGCAGAAAACTGCACCTAGCTGAATAGTGCCCTGTAAGAATACACAAAATGCACGTGCATGTGTACACATGGGCCCACTCACGCACTTGTGTGCACACACACCTCAAACATGGACGGATTACATAATTTGCCAGACCCAGTGAAAAAGGTAAGGGCAAGACAACTTGCTCCAAAATTATTGAGAATTGTAAGATGGCCACAGCAAAGCATTAAACCAATTATGGCACCCTTCTAAGCATGGCCCCTGCATGACCGCACACGGATTGCACACCCATGAAGCTGGCCTTGCCTCAGACATCTTGCAGCTATCTCAGTTCGCCCTTGTCTTAGGAGCCACATCCCGTCTATACCTTGTGTTACAACTTTCCTTCCAATTTCCGATAACCCTCCTTCCCCTGCTTCACAATAACTCACAAGCTGCACCCCTTCCCGTGACCACTTCCACAAGCAAACTTCAGGGCTTTTTCAAAGTGAGGTGTCATATTTATTGTAGCATTTATGCATTTCTTAACCATTTAACATGTGTAAACTATGCTGCTGTTATTTGGTTCCTATCATTTTCTGTGTGTCACTAATGAAATGTTTGAGCGTTGTGCACCCAAGTCCATTTCTCCCATGAGCTCTGTGGCTTTTATCACAAAGTTTTGCCCAGCACGATGTGTTTTCGAGCATGTTTCACGTTATGGCAGAATTGACTGTAATTATGTAGAAGAGGCATGCTTTTTGTTAGATGTTCCTCAACACATAGATTTCGTAATTAATTGAATAATAGTAAGGATATTTTTAAGAATTTAAAATTATGGTGGACATATGTGGAGAACTGAGGTTTCAATGTTGTTATACGTCGAAGTTGCCTCAAATGACCTGTTTTGCAGCCCATCAAAATGCCCTTGGGCCACAGAGAGGTTCTGCTCCCCACAGCTGCGTTTGAATTTCACTATGGAATTATAGATCAGCTTAAGAAAACTCAGACTATATTGGGATTAAGTTGTTTGATCCTGTGAATGTATCCAAGACAATGAGAGTACATTTAATCAATTTATTGGTTGTCTGGGTTTAGGGGGCAGTAGGTAGTTGGGAAGCACAGAAATGAATGTGGAAAAGCAAACTTTTTTAAGGGCCCATGAATCAGAACAAGAATTCATATTGCAAACATGTAAAATGAGTGGGTTTACTCTTTCTTTAACCCTCTCTGTCATAACAACTTGCTTAAAAGAGTTCGGTAAAGAGGTAGGAAATAAATGTTTCATTATGCTTTTAAAGATGTAATATAATTTTGTTTAGAAAAGAATTCAAGAAATAGAAGAGCTAGATGGTAACCCACCTAGAAATTGTTTAGCTTAAGTACCTCCTTCTACAAGTAACGAAAGTGAGGTTAGCAGTTACTCAGCTAGTCATAGGCTGGGCTAGAACCATAGCCCGGCTCTACTGACCTGCAGTTCATGCATTGATAACACAGTGGTGCTGCCTCTCTGAACTTCCTTTGGGTAGTTAAGGCAGATAAATTAAGAACGTAGAATGCTCTCCATAT
This sequence comes from Equus asinus, assembly GCF_041296235.1. Taxonomy (NCBI): domain Eukaryota; kingdom Metazoa; phylum Chordata; class Mammalia; order Perissodactyla; family Equidae; genus Equus; species Equus asinus. Next base: position 67,758,426 of record NC_091800.1, read on the forward strand.
AAATTTCTATGATTTATGCAAACATGATGCAAAATAACATTTAGGATTTTAACCCCAGCGATGACCCTCACATACGTGGGACTGGCCACCTGATTTGTGGGGCTCAGTGCAAATAACAATCTGGGGCTGCATGTTGAAAAATCATTAAGAATTTCAAGACAGTGACCACTGAGCATTAAAGGAAGCCCAGGAAGCGTGTACATGTGGGACCCTGTGCTGCCCCAGAGACCAAATCCCGTGACACTGACCCTGGGAACCTGCACCCACATAGACAGTTAAGACTGATTGTGCAAACCCATTTTTATTATCTCAGGCCCCTGCTGGTAAATGATTAACTGTAAATAGTCCATGATACTTTGGCTTTAAATTTAATTAAAAAGATAGATGATGCCTATAGTGCACTAAGAGATGAAATATCTCAAGGGATGAAATAGACAAGAGTCCCTGCCTTCAGGGAACTTACAAGGTGGTCTAGGAATTACACAGAAAAAAAAAGAAAATAAGTAAACTACATAAAATGTTAGATAATGATACTTGCTAAAGAGAAGACAAATGTAGAGAAGAGGATAAGAAGTATGAGGTAGGAATTGAGATTTCAGATATGGTTGTCAGAGGAGGCCTGATTGGGCTGGTGCTTTTTGAGTAAATACCTAAAGGAGATGAGGGAGCAAGCCTGTGGGGGACAAATGAAGAGATGAGAAAGAGCCACGGAGCCAGCCCTCAAAGGAACTGCCTGGTGGCCCTGGGGATCTCAGCCAGCGGCATCCATGCATCCTCCCTCAAATGCTTAACCATAGTCATGGCCCACTGCTTTCTGGATGTGCATTTCTTCCTCACCTCCTCATCTGCCTGTCTGTCTGTCTATCTATCTATCTATCTATCTATCTATCTATCTATCTATCTATCTGTCTATCTATCTATATCCTCTGCCTCTGTGTCAGCTTGTTTATCTCCCCAGCTGCATTCTGTGCTGTAGCTTTCCAGGTTCAGTTCCATTCCATATGGTGATGGCACTTCTAGTTCAAATTCAGGGAGGAGAGACTAATTGCCACCTGTTCCTTATTGCTCTGAGCCACATGAGCATTGCCTATTCCATGGTGAAGGGGTTGAGGGCCATATGATCCACCACTGTGCCCCCTTTCACAGGGGCTGTAGGGGGAGGCTTCACTTGGTAACCACGTTAGTGTTTTTCAGATATTTCTACAGTGTTGGAGGGCCTGGGATTGGGCCAAGTCTTCCCAAGTTCATTGAGATAGGGCTGTGTAATCGGGACCAGCTGTATGTGGTCCATCAGTTGTACCTGCATTACACTGGGGGTTACATAAATGGTTAAGTGGAAAACATTCTGGTCAGTGATTCCACTTGGATTCTGAGCCACGTGTGAAGCTGCCTCCATGCCTTTTCCATGACCAGAAGAAGAGGAGGCAGATTTTGGATAAAGATATTTAAATGAATACATCAATATAGGTTTAAAAAAAATATTTTAAGGATATCATTTAAATAGGACTCAGATTTTTTAGAGTATTTTCCTGTCCCTTATTGAGTCAATTTTGTGTTACAATTTTTTTTTCCTTAAGATTGGCACCTGAGCTAACATCTGTTGCAATCTTTTTTTTTTTTTTTCTTCTTCTTCTTCTTCTCCCCAAAGCCCCCCAGTACATAGTTGTGCATTCTAGTTGTAGGTCCTCCTGGTCATGCTATGTGGGACACCAACCCAGCATGGCTTGATGAGTGGTGCCAGGTCCACACCCAGGATTCGAAGAGGCGAAACCCCGGACCGCCAAAGCAGAATGTGAGAATTTAACCACTCGGCCACAGGACCAGCCCCTGTGTTATAATTTTTAAAGTAAAAATATCCAAAGGTATTCAAAACAATTTTTACTAAAAAGCATGGGAAATGAAGATCATAAAACAAAACAAAACGAAAACAGGACTCAGAGTAGAAACTATTAGCACAATTACAGGAAAGAAACAGAGGTAGAAGGACCAAATAAGCCAGGCCCAATTTGGGAAAGGTTTTCCTTGTTTTACGAGAAAAATTCGCTGGACTTAAAATGGGATATAAAACGGTATCTAGCCAGAAAAAAGAAACCTACTTTAAAAAGTCATCATTATTTATCACCAAGAATCCATTTACTTCAAATGACTTTTTAAGTCTGGCTAGACAGTCTTTGAGTTCTGCTTAGCAGAGTTGAAAGCTTCCAGGAAAAGGTTAAACTCACAGTCTGTTTATGTAGATAGTAAGTCTGGTAAGTATATTGAAAATTGGAACAGCATCGCATGCTATCCTCGGACCTTTTGAGATCTCTCACACCATCTGGAAATTCTTATTTCTTTCTTTTGTAGACTGTTATATCTATTAGTAAAATAGATGTGCAAACATTTTTGAATAGTCAGACTTACAATATTTATAAACAACATCATTAATAGTAATTGGCAACAAAATAGTGCATCTTTTTATCCAAAGAATATGGGAGCTATGCCTAAATGAGCCCCTGAAGTAGTGTAATTTTCAGTGAAATCTGTTTTTTTCCCCTGAATTTTCCTGACTTACAGTCAGGTCACACAGTTGGTCCAATTCACTTAATAGAAAGTTAGAAAAGATTAAATTAACTGGAAACATTACATATTGTCTTAAATATGTAGCAGATTGTCCTGACATTGGGTTACAATATAACAAAACATGTTTTTTATACTATGTCTGAAGACCTAAATTGGTAAAATTTAATATATTCCACTACTTAAATATAACAATAAATGAGACTGGTCTGTTGAATCTCGTACATATGGAATGGCTGCTCCTTAATATGTGCATGAAAATACAACAATCAACCACAAATTGATGGCATTCCTTTCCCTGCTTCCACTTTTTTCTTTCTTGATTGAGAAGAGGAGAGAATACAACTTTATCTCCGCAATCTGTGCTTCCTGTTGTGTTTGGTGATTTGATATGTGAAGCATAAATATCTGCTACTATGACCTTAGGTATTTTTCCTGAACTCTATAAGCCTCAACTTTCTTATCTATAAAAATGTCAATGATTTGTGAGAAATAAGTCAAATGATGCATATAAAGCAGATAATAAGAGGTTTGGCCACAGGTAGCCGAGAATAAAAGTTAGGTATTATTATCATTGGTATTTGTCCACAATTTACTAGGTTCTTTTGAATGTTTGGACTGGCCATTACTCTAATCGATTGCACATGTAGCACAACTTTATTTACTCATGTTGCTTTGTATTCAGACTGTCTTCTCAGTTTAGCAATTCTCAACAGGTCCCCCCATGGAAACTAAGTTTCACAGAGTCAGCATTACATAGTAAGTAAGGCAAGCTGTGGGCTGAGACTGTAGAAGTGGTTGCTACTTCCAACCTTGTTCACGGTTTCTGTATACTAGCATCTTCATCTTTATAATGAGCCAAGGATTGCATTTTAGTTATATTTTAATTCCTTTAATGAAGGACATTGCTAAGCACACAAGTAGGTGTTTAATAAATGTTTGCTGAGTGAATAAAAAGTTGGACCCTCCAATCAATGAAGTCACTTCTAGCTCTAAAAACAATTTTTCCTTCCTGCAAAAAATGTGTAAGAGTTCTTCAGGAGACAATATTTATTTGTACACTTAAGGAACATTAATTTATTTTGAATTAAAAATTGATGCTTTTTGGTTTGGTCCATACAAGTAGAAAAACTATTTTAGGTGACTGGTAATGGATCATCTATATAAGTAAGTAAAATAAAAATAATAAATAAGGGCCAATATACCTTTATCTTACTAATGTTTTCTAAAATCGTATACTTGGTTTCAGAATAAATTCTTTCCGACTTTCTGTCTTTTCTTCCTGTTGTGGGCTGAGTGGTGTCGCCCCGTAATTCATATGTTGAAGTCCTAACCCCAAGTATCTCAGAATGTGACTGTATTTGGAGACAAGTTCTTTGAATAGGTGAATAGATTAAAAGTGAGGTCGTTAGGCTGGGGCCTAATCCAGTATGACTGGTATCCTTATTTAAGAAGAGGAAATTTGGACACAGAGAGGTGTAGATGGAAGATAGATGTGAAAACCCAAGGAGAAGATGGCTGTCCACAAACCAAGGAGAGAGGTCCTCAGAAGGAACCAGTCCTGGCAACACCTTGACCTTGGACTTCTGGCCTCCACAACCATGAGAAATAGATTTCTGTTGCTTAAGTCACCCAGTCTGTGCTGTGCTACTTTTTAAAGCATCTTTAATAAACGAATTCCCTTCCCATCGAAAGATTAGTCCAAATCCATTGTTTTCTAAGAAGCGTTTCCTTATGGCTCTGGTCCATTGGATCTCGAAAGTCATCTTGTATTTTTATTTCACTTTATATTTTTCATGAATTTATCTCTTCAAACTGAGCACCAGTCCCAAAGGGACTTAAGTTATGGCTTGCATGTGTGTGTTCCCCACAGTATCCAGCATACTTCTTCAAATATTAGAAGATAGTAGATGTTTGATAAATATTCTGATTGATTTTAAATACTCATATATAGACGTATATTAAAGATACAAGAGATTTTCAGTTTTAGGAATGATTCACTTTAGTACGTGTCCTCTGGGATTTCCTTGGGTAAATATTATCAGCAATTCTGTTTCTTTATCACATTATGTCTTGTTAGCAGAACTTGCTGTGGTTGATTATTGTGCGAAGTGAGAGGAAGGGAAGGGATGAGATTCTGAAATGTGATTTGGAGAGCCTTTTGAAAATTGACGGAGCATCTCTGATTCCAAAGCATTATCTTGTCTACCTTCGTGAAAAGTAGAGACAAAAAGAAAGAATGTACTGTAAGGTTTAAAACATTTGGTTGCCTCAAATCTGGTACAGAGATAGCAATTTAGAAACTTATCTTTTGGAAAATATTTTATCAATGTCTAAGTTTTAACCTTGGGGCCACTGGATATCATTGGTGTTGACACTGGCGACAGGAGACTTGAGGTGTCTTTGACTATCAACAATAACCAAGTAAGAGAAAAAGAAGCGTTTTCCAAATTGCCAAACTGTGCTTGTGTGTGCTCATATGTGCACATATATGTTCATTTATACAGTGATATACACATGACCAAACCACACCTTCTACCACCACCGCTGTAACTTTGCCTCCCTAGAAGTAAGCATCTTTTTCCTAAACAAGTCAAATTAGCCTTAGCTAAATGCAAAATCATTTACATATTCAAGCAGCCAAACATCAGAGGACCATTTATAAAAATAAACATCAACACTGAAAATATTTAGTTCTGAGTTTATGTGAGTCAGAAAACAAAAATGTAATAAGCCCTTCAGGTCGTATCAAGTAGGGGTACATTG